>NC_140657.1:31920087-32520087 GCF_978046115.1 Saccoglossus kowalevskii
CAGTGTGTAAAATATGAATTTCTCTTCAATAATGCATTGTACACCTGTTCATTGGTGTAAAATATGAATTTCTCTCCCATAATGCATTGTACACCTGTTCAGTAGTGTAAAATATGAATTTCTCTCCCATAATGCATTGTACACCTGCTCAGTTGTGTAAAATATGAATTTCTCTCCCATAATGCATTGTACACCTTCTCAGTTGTGTAAAATATGAATTTCTCTCCCATAATGCATTGTACACCTGCTTAGTTGTGTAAAATTTGAGTTTCTCTCCCATAATGCATTGTACACCTGCTCAGTGGTGTAAAGTATGAATTTCTCTCCCATAATGCATTGTACACCTGTTCAGTGGTGTAAAATATGAATTTCTCTCCCATAATGCATTGTACTCCTGCTCAGTAGTGTAAAATATGAATTTCTCTCCCATAATGCATTGTACACCTGCTCAGTGGTGTAAAATATGAATTTCTCTCCCATAATGCATTGTACACCTGCTCAGTGGTGTAAAATATGAATTTCTCTCCCATAATGCATTGTACACCTGCTCAGTAGTGTAAAGTATGAATTTCTCTCCCATAATGCATTGTACACCTGCTCAGTGGTGTAAAGAATGAATTTCTCTCCCATAATGCATTGTACACCTGCTCAGTGATGTAAAATATGCACTTCTCTCCCATAATGCATTGTACACCTGCTCTGGGGTGTAAAGAATGAATTTCTCTCCCATAATGCATTGTACACCTGCTCAGTAGTGTAAAGTATGAATTTCTCTCCCATAATGCATTGTACACCTGCTCAGTGGTGTAAAATATGAATTTCTCTCCCATAATGCATTGTACACCTGCTCAGTTGTGTAAAATATGAATTTCTCTCCCATAATGCATTGTACACCTGCTCAGTAGTGTAAAATATGAATTTCTCTACCATAATGCATTGTACACCTGTTCAGTGGTGTAAAATATGAATTTCTCTCCCATAATGCATTGTACACCTGCTCTGGGGTGTAAAATATGAATTTCTTTCCCATAATGCATTGTACACCTGTTCAGTGTTGTAAAATATGAATTTCTCTCCCATAATGCATTGTACACTAGCTCAGTTGTGTAAAATATGAATTTCTCTCCCATAATGCATTGTACACCTGTTCAGTGGTGTAAAATATGAATTTCTCTCCCATAATGCATTGTACACCTGCTCAGTAGTGTAAAATATGAATTTCTCTCCCATAATGCATTGTACACCTGTTCAGTGGTGTAAAATATGAATTTCTCTCCCATAAAGCATTGTACACCTGTTCAGTGGTGTAAAATATGAATTTCTCTCCCATAATGCATTGTACACCTGTTCAGTTGTGTAAAATATGAATTTCTCTCCCATAATGCATTGTACACCTGCTCAGTTGTGTAAAATATGAATTTCTCTCCCATAATGCATTGTACACCTGTTCAGTTGTGTAAAATATGAATTTCTCTTCCATAATGCATTGTACACCTGTTCAGTTGTATAAAATATGAATTTCTCTTCCATAATGCATTGTACACCTGCTCAGTTGTGTAAAATATGAATTTCTCTCCCATAATGCATTGTACACCTGCTCAGTTGTGTAAAATATGAATTTCTCTCCCATAATGCATTGTACACCTGTTCAGTGGCGTTAAATTTGTATTTCTCTCCCATAAAGCATTGTACACCTGCTCAGTGGTGTAAAATATGAACTTCTCTTCCATAATGCATTGTACACCTGCTCAGTGGTGTAATATATGAATTTCTCTCCCATAATGCATTGTACACCTGCTCAGTAGTGTAAAATATGCATTTCTCTCCCATAATGCATTGTACACCTGCTCAGTGGTGTAAAAAATGAATTTCTCTCCCGTAATGCATTGTACACCTGCTCAGTGGTGTAAAATATGAACTTCTCTCCCATAATGCATTGTACACCTGCTCAGTTGTGTAAAATATGAATTTCTCTCCCATAATGCATTGTACACCTGCTCAGTGGTGTAAAATATGAATTTCTCTCCCATAATGCATTGTACACCAGCTCAGTTGTGTAAAATATGAATTTCTCTCCCATAATGCATTGTACACCTGCTCAGTTGTGTAAAATATGAATTTCTCTCCCATAATACATTGTACACCTGCTCAGTTGTGTAAAATATGAATTTCTCTCAATAATGCATTGTACTCATGCTCAGTTGTGTAAAATATGAATTTCTCTCCCATAATGCATTGTACACCTGTTCAGTGGTGTAAAATATGAATTTCTCTCGCATAATGCATTGTACACCTGTTCAGTGGTGTAAAATATGAATTTCTCTCCCATAATGCATTGTACACCTGCTCAGTTGTGTAAAATATGAATTTCTCTCCCATAATGCATTGTACACCTGCTCAGTTGTGTAAAATATTAATTTCTCTCCATAATGCATTGTACACCTGCTCAGTTGTGTAAAATATGAATTTCTCTCCCATAATGCATTGTACACCTGTTCAGTGGTGTAAAATATGAATTTCTCCCCCATAATGCATTGTACACCTGTTCAGTGGTGTTAAATTGGTAGTTTTCTCCCATAATGCATTGTACACCTGCTCAGTAGTGTAAAATATGAATTTCTCTCCCATAATGCATTGTACACCTGTTCAGTAGTGTAAAGTATGAATTTCTCTCCCATAATGCATTGTACACCTGCTCAGTTGTGTAAAATATGAATTTCTCTCCCATAATGCATTGTACACCTGCTCAGTGGTGTAAAATATGAATTTCTCTCCCATAATGCATTGTACACCTGTTCAGTGGTGTTAAATATGAATTTCTCTCCCATAATGCATTGTACACCTGCTCAGTTGTGTAAAATATGAATTTCTTTCCCATAATGCATTGTACACCTGCTCTGGGGTGTAAAGAATGAATTTCTCTCCCATAATGCATTGTACACCTGTTCAGTGATGTAAAATATGAATTTCTCTCCCATAATGCATTGTACACCTGCTCAGTTGTGTAAAATATGAATTTCTCTCCCATAATGCATTGTACACCTGCTCAGTTGTGTAAAATATGAATTTCTCTCCCATAATGCATTGTACACCTGTTCAGTTGTGTAAAATATGAATTTCTCTTCCATAATGCATTGTACACCTGTTCAGTTGTATAAAATATGAATTTCTCTTCCATAATGCATTGTACACCTGCTCAGTTGTGTAAAATATGAATTTCTCTCCCATAATGCATTGTACACCTGCTCAGTTGTGTAAAATATGAATTTCTCTCCCATAATGCATTGTACACCTGTTCAGTGGCGTTAAATTTGTATTTCTCTCCCATAAAGCATTGTACACCTGCTCAGTGGTGTAAAATATGAACTTCTCTTCCATAATGCATTGTACACCTGCTCAGTGGTGTAATATATGAATTTCTCTCCCATAATGCATTGTACACCTGCTCAGTAGTGTAAAATATGCATTTCTCTCCCATAATGCATTGTACACCTGCTCAGTGGTGTAAAAAATGAATTTCTCTCCCATAATGCATTGTACACCTGCTCAGTGGTGTAAAATATGAACTTCTCTCCCATAATGCATTGTACACCTGCTCAGTTGTGTAAAATATGAATTTCTCTCCCATAATGCATTGTACACCTGCTCAGTGGTGTAAAATATGAATTTCTCTCCCATAATGCATTGTACACCAGCTCAGTTGTGTAAAATATGAATTTCTCTCCCATAATGCATTGTACACCTGCTCAGTTGTGTAAAATATGAATTTCTCTCCCATAATACATTGTACACCTGCTCAGTTGTGTAAAATATGAATTTCTCTCCATAATGCATTGTACTCATGCTCAGTTGTGTAAAATATGAATTTCTCTCCCATAATGCATTGTACACCTGTTCAGTGGTGTAAAATATGAATTTCTGTCGCATAATGCATTGTACACCTGTTCAGTGGTGTAAAATATGAATTTCTCTCCCATAATGCATTGTACACCTGCTCAGTTGTGTAAAATATGAATTTCTCTCCCATAATGCATTGTACACCTGCTCAGTAGTGTAAAGTATGAATTTCTCTCCCATAATGCATTGTACACCTGCTCAGTGGTGTAAAGAATGAATTTCTCTCCCATAATGCATTGTACACCTGCTCAGTGATGTAAAATATGCACTTCTCTCCCATAATGCATTGTACACCTGCTCTGGGGTGTAAAGAATGAATTTCTCTCCCATAATGCATTGTACACCTGCTCAGTAGTGTAAAGTATGAATTTCTCTCCCATAATGCATTGTACACCTGCTCAGTGGTGTAAAATATGAATTTCTCTCCCATAATGCATTGTACACCTGCTCAGTTGTGTAAAATATGAATTTCTCTCCCATAATGCATTGTACACCTGCTCAGTAGTGTAAAATATGAATTTCTCTACCATAATGCATTGTACACCTACTCAGTAGTGTAAAATATGAATTTCTCTCCAATAATGCATTGTACACCTGTTCAGTGGTGTAAAATATGAATTTCTCTCCCATAATGCATTGTACACCTGCTCTGGGGTGTAAAATATGAATTTCTTTCCCATAATGCATTGTACACCTGTTCAGTGTTGTAAAATATGAATTTCTCTCCCATAATGCATTGTACACTAGCTCAGTTGTGTAAAATATGAATTTCTCTCCCATAATGCATTGTACACCTGTTCAGTGGTGTAAAATATGAATTTCTCTCCCATAATGCATTGTACACCTGCTCAGTAGTGTAAAATATGAATTTCTCTCCCATAATGCATTGTACACCTGTTCAGTGGTGTAAAATATGAATTTCTCTCCCATAAAGCATTGTACACCTGTTCAGTGGTGTAAAATATGAATTTCTCTCCCATAATGCATTGTACACCTGTTCAGTTGTGTAAAATATGAATTTCTCTCCCATAATGCATTGTACACCTGCTCAGTTGTGTAAAATATGAATTTCTCTCCCATAATGCATTGTACACCTGTTCAGTTGTGTAAAATATGAAGTTCTCTTCCATAATGCATTGTACACCTGTTCAGTTGTATAAAATATGAATTTCTCTTCCATAATGCATTGTACACCTGCTCAGTTGTGTAAAATATGAATTTCTCTCCCATAATGCATTGTACACCTGCTCAGTTGTGTAAAATATGAATTTCTCTCCCATAATGCATTGTACACCTGTTCAGTGGCGTTAAATTTGTATTTCTCTCCCATAAAGCATTGTACACCTGCTCAGTGGTGTAAAATATGAACTTCTCTTCCATAATGCATTGTACACCTGCTCAGTGGTGTAATATATGAATTTCTCTCCCATAATGCATTGTACACCTGCTCAGTAGTGTAAAATATGCATTTCTCTCCCATAATGCATTGTACACCTGCTCAGTGGTGTAAAAAATGAATTTCTCTCCCGTAATGCATTGTACACCTGCTCAGTGGTGTAAAATATGAACTTCTCTCCCATAATGCATTGTACACCTGCTCAGTTGTGTAAAATATGAATTTCTCTCCCATAATGCATTGTACACCTGCTCAGTGGTGTAAAATATGAATTTCTCTCCCATAATGCATTGTACACCAGCTCAGTTGTGTAAAATATGAATTTCTCTCCCATAATGCATTGTACACCTGCTCAGTTGTGTAAAATATGAATTTCTCTCCCATAATACATTGTACACCTGCTCAGTTGTGTAAAATATGAATTTCTCTCAATAATGCATTGTACTCATGCTCAGTTGTGTAAAATATGAATTTCTCTCCCATAATGCATTGTACACCTGTTCAGTGGTGTAAAATATGAATTTCTCTCGCATAATGCATTGTACACCTGTTCAGTGGTGTAAAATATGAATTTCTCTCCCATAATGCATTGTACACCTGCTCAGTTGTGTAAAATATGAATTTCTCTCCCATAATGCATTGTACACCTGCTCAGTTGTGTAAAATATTAATTTCTCTCCATAATGCATTGTACACCTGCTCAGTTGTGTAAAATATGAATTTCTCTCCCATAATGCATTGTACACCTGTTCAGTGGTGTAAAATATGAATTTCTCCTCCATAATGCATTGTACACCTGTTCAGTGGTGTTAAATTGGTAGTTTTCTCCCATAATGCATTGTACACCTGCTCAGTAGTGTAAAATATGAATTTCTCTCCCATAATGCATTGTACACCTGTTCAGTAGTGTAAAGTATGAATTTCTCTCCCATAATGCATTGTACACCTGCTCAGTTGTGTAAAATATGAATTTCTCTCCCATAATGCATTGTACACCTGCTCAGTGGTGTAAAATATGAATTTCTCTCCCATAATGCATTGTACACCTGTTCAGTGGTGTTAAATATGAATTTCTCTCCCATAATGCATTGTACACCTGCTCAGTTGTGTAAAATATGAATTTCTTTCCCATAATGCATTGTACACCTGCTCTGGGGTGTAAAGAATGAATTTCTCTCCCATAATGCATTGTACACCTGTTCAGTGATGTAAAATATGAATTTCTCTCCCATAATGCATTGTACACCTGCTCAGTTGTGTAAAATATGAATTTCTCTCCCATAATGCATTGTACACCTGCTCAGTTGTGTAAAATATGAATTTCTCTCCCATAATGCATTGTACACCTGTTCAGTTGTGTAAAATATGAATTTCTCTTCCATAATGCATTGTACACCTGTTCAGTTGTATAAAATATGAATTTCTCTTCCATAATGCATTGTACACCTGCTCAGTTGTGTAAAATATGAATTTCTCTCCCATAATGCATTGTACACCTGCTCAGTTGTGTAAAATATGAATTTCTCTCCCATAATGCATTGTACACCTGTTCAGTGGCGTTAAATTTGTATTTCTCTCCCATAAAGCATTGTACACCTGCTCAGTGGTGTAAAATATGAACTTCTCTTCCATAATGCATTGTACACCTGCTCAGTGGTGTAATATATGAATTTCTCTCCCATAATGCATTGTACACCTGCTCAGTAGTGTAAAATATGCATTTCTCTCCCATAATGCATTGTACACCTGCTCAGTGGTGTAAAAAATGAATTTCTCTCCCATAATGCATTGTACACCTGCTCAGTGGTGTAAAATATGAACTTCTCTCCCATAATGCATTGTACACCTGCTCAGTTGTGTAAAATATGAATTTCTCTTCCATAATGCATTGTACACCTGCTCAGTAGTGTAAAATATGAATTTCTCTCCCATAATGCATTGTACACCAGCTCAGTTGTGTAAAATATGAATTTCTCTCCCATAATGCATTGTACACCTGCTCAGTTGTGTAAAATATGAATTTCTCTCCCATAATACATTGTACACCTGCTCAGTTGTGTAAAATATGAATTTCTCTCCATAATGCATTGTACTCATGCTCAGTTGTGTAAAATATGAATTTCTCTCCCATAATGCATTGTACACCTGTTCAGTGGTGTAAAATATGAATTTCTGTCGCATAATGCATTGTACACCTGTTCAGTGGTGTAAAATATGAATTTCTCTCCCATAATGCATTGTACACCTGCTCAGTTGTGTAAAATATGAATTTCTCTCCCATAATGCATTGTACACCTGCTCAGTTGTGTAAAGTATTAATTTCTCTCCATAATGCATTGTACACCTGCTCAGTTGTGTAAAATATAAATTTCTCTCCCATAATGCATTGTACACCTGTTCAGTGGTGTAAAATATGAATTTCTCCCCCATAATGCATTGTACACCTGTTCAGTGGTGTTAAATTGGTAGTTTTCTCCCATAATGCATTGTACACCTGCTCAGTAGTGTAAAATATGAATTTCTCTCCCATAATGCATTGTACACCTGTTCAGTAGTGTAAAGTATGAATTTCTCTCCCATAATGCATTGTACACCTGCTCAGTTGTGTAAAATATGAATTTCTCTCCCATAATGCATTGTACACCTGCTCAGTGGTGTAAAATATGAATTTCTCTCCCATAATGCATTGTACACCTGTTCAGTGGTGTTAAATATGAATTTCTCTCCCATAATGCATTGTACACCTGTTCAGTGGCGTTAAATTTGTATTTCTCTCCCATAAAGCATTGTACACCTGCTCAGTGGTGTAAAATATGAACTTCTCTTCCATAATGCATTGTACACCTGCTCAGTGGTGTAATATATGAATTTCTCTCCCATAATGCATTGTACACCTGCTCAGTAGTGTAAAATATGCATTTCTCTCCCATAATGCATTGTACACCTGCTCAGTGGTGTAAAAAATGAATTTCTCTCCCATAATGCATTGTACACCTGCTCAGTGGTGTAAAATATGAACTTCTCTCCCATAATGCATTGTACACCTGCTCAGTTGTGTAAAATATGAATTTCTCTCCCATAATGCATTGTACACCTGCTCAGTGGTGTAAAATATGAATTTCTCTCCCATAATGCATTGTACACCAGCTCAGTTGTGTAAAATATGAATTTCTCTCCCATAATGCATTGTACACCTGCTCAGTTGTGTAAAATATGAATTTCTCTCCCATAATACATTGTACACCTGCTCAGTTGTGTAAAATATGAATTTCTCTCCCATAATGCATTGTACTCATGCTCAGTTGTGTAAAATATGAATTTCTCTCCCATAATGCATTGTACACATGTTCAGTGGTGTAAAATATGAATTTCTCTCGCATAATGCATTGTACACCTGTTCAGTGGTGTAAAATATGAATTTCTCTCCCATGATGCATTGTACACCTGCTCAGTTGTGTAAAATATGAATTTCTCTCCCATAATGCACTGTACACCTGCTCAGTTGTGTAAAATATTAATTTCTCTCCATAATGCATTGTACACCTGCTCAGTTGTGTAAAATATGAATTTCTCCCCCATAATGCATTGTACACCTGTTCAGTGGTGTTAAATTGGTAGTTTTCTCCCATAATGCATTGTACACCTGCTCAGTAGTGTAAAATATGAATTTCTCTCCCATAATGCATTGTACACCTGTTCAGTAGTGTAAAGTATGAATTTCTCTCCCATAATGCATTGTACACCTGCTCAGTTGTGTAAAATATGAATTTCTCTCCCATAATGCATTGAACACCTGCTCAGTGGTGTAAAATATGAATTTCTCTCCCATAATGCATTGTACACCTGTTCAGTGGTGTTAAATATGAATTTCTCTCCCATAATGCATTGTACACCTGCTCAGTTGTGTAAAATATGAATTTCTTTCCCATAATGCATTGTACACCTGCTCTGGGGTGTAAAGAATGAATTTCTCTCCCATAATGCATTGTACACCTGTTCAGTGATGTAAAATATGAATTTCTCTCCCATAATGCATTGTACACCTGCTCAGTTGTGTAAAATATGAATTTCTCTCCCATAATGAATTGTACACCTGCTCTGGGGTGTAAAGAATGAATTTCTCTCCCATAATGCATTGTACACCTGCTCAGTAGTGTAAAGTATGAATTTCTCTCCCATAATGCATTGTACACCTGCTCGGTGGTGTAAAATATGAATTTCTCTCCCATAATGCATTGTACACCTGCTCAGTTGTGTAAAATTTGAGTTTCTCTCCCATAATGCATTGTACACCTGCTCAGTTGTGTAAAATATGAATTTCTCTCCCATAATGCATTGTACACCTGCTCAGTTGTGTAAAATTTGAGTTTCTCTCCCATAATGCATTGTACACCTGCTCAGTTGTGTAAAATATGAATTTCTCTTCAATAATGCATTGTACACCTGTTCATTGGTGTAAAATATGAATTTCTCTCCCATAATGCATTGTACACCTGTTCAGTAGTGTAAAATATGAATTTCTCTCCCATAATGCATTGTACACCTGCTCAGTTGTGTAAAATTTGAGTTTCTCTCCCATAATGCATTGTACACCTGCTCAGTGGTGTAAAGTATGAATTTCTCTCCCATAATGCATTGTACACCTGTTCAGTGTGTAAAATATGAATTTCTCTCCCATAATGCATTGTACTCCTGCTCAGTAGTGTAATATATGAATTTCTCTCCCATAATGCATTGTACACCTGCTCAGTGGTGTAAAATATGAATTTCTCTCCCATAATGCATTGTACACCTGCTCAGTT
This sequence comes from Saccoglossus kowalevskii, assembly GCF_978046115.1. Lineage (NCBI taxonomy): Eukaryota > Metazoa > Hemichordata > Enteropneusta > Harrimaniidae > Saccoglossus > Saccoglossus kowalevskii. Next base: position 31,930,183 of record NC_140657.1, read on the forward strand.
GTGTTAAATATGGAATTTCTCTCCCATAATGCATTGTACACCTGCTCAGTAGTGTAAAGTATGAATTTCTCTCCCATAATTCATTGTACACCTGCTCAGTGGTGTAAAATATGAATTTCTCTCCCATAATGCATTGTACACCTGCTCAGTGATGTAAAATATGCACTTCTCTCCCATAATGCATTGTACACCTGCTCTGGGGTGTAAAGAATGAATTTCTCTCCCATAATGCATTGTACACCTGCTCAGTAGTGTAAAGTATGAATTTCTCTCCCATAATGCATTGTACACCTGCTCAGTGGTGTAAAATATGAATTTCTCTCCCATAATGCATTGTACACCTGCTCAGTTGTGTAAAATATGAATTTCTCTCCCATAATGCATTGTACACCTGCTCAGTAGTGTAAAATATGAATTTCTCTCCCATAATGCATTGTACACCTGCTCAGCAGTGTAAAATATGAATTTCTCTCCCATAATGCATTGTACACCTGTTCAGTGGTGTAAAATATGAATTTCTCTCCCATAATGCATTGTACACCTGCTCAGTAGTGTAAAGTATGAATTTCTCTCCCATAATGCATTGTACACCTGTTCAGTTGTATAAAATATGAATTTCTCTTCCATAATGCATTGTACACCTGCTCAGTTGTGTAAAATATGAATTTCTCTCCCATAATGCATTGTACACCTGCTCAGTTGTGTAAAATATGAATTTCTCTCCCATAATGCATTGTACACCTGTTCAGTGGCGTTAAATTTGTATTTCTCTCCCATAAAGCATTGTACACCTGCTCAGTGGTGTAAAATATGAACTTCTCTTCCATAATGCATTGTACACCTGCTCAGTGGTGTAATATATGAATTTCTCTCCCATAATGCATTGTACACCTGCTCAGTAGTGTAAAATATGCATTTCTCTCCCATAATGCATTGTACACCTGCTCAGTGGTGTAAAAAATGAATTTCTCTCCCATAATGCATTGTACACCTGCTCAGTGGTGTAAAATATGAACTTCTCTCCCATAATGCATTGTACACCTGCTCAGTTGTGTAAAATATGAATTTCTCTTCCATAATGCATTGTACACCTGCTCAGTGGTGTAAAATATGAATTTCTCTCCCATAATGCATTGTACACCAGCTCAGTTGTGTAAAATATGAATTTCTCTCCCATAATGCATTGTACACCTGCTCAGTTGTGTAAAATATGAATTTCTCTCCCATAATACATTGTACACCTGCTCAGTTGTGTAAAATATGAATTTCTCTCCATAATGCATTGTACTCATGCTCAGTTGTGTAAAATATGAATTTCTCTCCCATAATGCATTGTACACCTGTTCAGTGGTGTAAAATATGAATTTCTGTCGCATAATGCATTGTACACCTGTTCAGTGGTGTAAAATATGAATTTCTCTCCCATAATGCATTGTACACCTGCTCAGTTGTGTAAAATATGAATTTCTCTCCCATAATGCATTGTACACCTGCTCAGTTGTGTAAAGTATTAATTTCTCTCCATAATGCATTGTACACCTGCTCAGTTGTGTAAAATATGAATTTCTCTCCCATAATGCATTGTACACCTGTTCAGTGGTGTAAAATATGAATTTCTCCCCCATAATGCATTGTACACCTGTTCAGTGGTGTTAAATTGGTAGTTTTCTCCCATAATGCATTGTACACCTGCTCAGTAGTGTAAAATATGAATTTCTCTCCCATAATGCATTGTACACCTGTTCAGTAGTGTAAAGTATGAATTTCTCTCCCATAATGCATTGTACACCTGCTCAGTTGTGTAAAATATGAATTTCTCTCCCATAATGCATTGTACACCTGCTCAGTGGTGTAAAATATGAATTTCTCTCCCATAATGCATTGTACACCTGTTCAGTGGTGTTAAATATGAATTTCTCTCCCATAATGCATTGTACACCTGTTCAGTGGCGTTAAATTTGTATTTCTCTCCCATAAAGCATTGTACACCTGCTCAGTGGTGTAAAATATGAACTTCTCTTCCATAATGCATTGTACACCTGCTCAGTGGTGTAATATATGAATTTCTCTCCCATAATGCATTGTACACCTGCTCAGTAGTGTAAAATATGCATTTCTCTCCCATAATGCATTGTACACCTGCTCAGTGGTGTAAAAAATGAATTTCTCTCCCATAATGCATTGTACACCTGCTCAGTGGTGTAAAATATGAACTTCTCTCCCATAATGCATTGTACACCTGCTCAGTTGTGTAAAATATGAATTTCTCTCCCATAATGCATTGTACACCTGCTCAGTGGTGTAAAATATGAATTTCTCTCCCATAATGCATTGTACACCAGCTCAGTTGTGTAAAATATGAATTTCTCTCCCATAATGCATTGTACACCTGCTCAGTTGTGTAAAATATGAATTTCTCTCCCATAATACATTGTACACCTGCTCAGTTGTGTAAAATATGAATTTCTCTCCCATAATGCATTGTACTCATGCTCAGTTGTGTAAAATATGAATTTCTCTCCCATAATGCATTGTACACCTGTTCAGTGGTGTAAAATATGAATTTCTCTCGCATAATGCATTGTACACCTGTTCAGTGGTGTAAAATATGAATTTCTCTCCCATGATGCATTGTACACCTGCTCAGTTGTGTAAAATATGAATTTCTCTCCCATAATGCACTGTACACCTGCTCAGTTGTGTAAAATATTAATTTCTCTCCATAATGCATTGTACACCTGCTCAGTTGTGTAAAATATGAATTTCTCCCCTATAATGCATTGTACACCTGTTCAGTGGTGTTAAATTGGTAGTTTTCTCCCATAATGCATTGTACACCTGCTCAGTAGTGTAAAATATGAATTTCTCTCCCATAATGCATTGTACACCTGTTCAGTAGTGTAAAGTATGAATTTCTCTCCCATAATGCATTGTACACCTGCTCAGTTGTGTAAAATATGAATTTCTCTCCCATAATGCATTGAACACCTGCTCAGTGGTGTAAAATATGAATTTCTCTCCCATAATGCATTGTACACCTGTTCAGTGGTGTTAAATATGAATTTCTCTCCCATAATGCATTGTACACCTGCTCAGTTGTGTAAAATATGAATTTCTTTCCCATAATGCATTGTACACCTGCTCTGGGGTGTAAAGAATGAATTTCTCTCCCATAATGCATTGTACACCTGTTCAGTGATGTAAAATATGAATTTCTCTCCCATAATGCATTGTACACCTGCTCAGTTGTGTAAAATATGAATTTCTCTCCCATAATGAATTGTACACCTGCTCTGGGGTGTAAAGAATGAATTTCTCTCCCATAATGCATTGTACACCTGCTCAGTAGTGTAAAGTATGAATTTCTCTCCCATAATGCATTGTACACCTGCTCAGTGGTGTAAAATATGAATTTCTCTCCCATAATGCATTGTACACCTGTTCAGTGGTGTAAAATTTGAATTTCTCTCCCATAATGCATTGTACACCTGCTCTGGGGTGTAAAATATGAAATTCTCTCCCATAATGCATTGTACACTTGCTCAGTGGTGTAAAATATGCACTTCTCTCCCATAATGCATTGTACACCTGCTCTGGGGTGTAAAGAATGAATTTCTCTCCCATAATGCATCGTACACCTGCTCAGTGGTGTAAAATATGAATTTCTCTCCCATAATGCATTGTACACCTGTTCAGTAGTGTAAAATATGAATTTCTCTCCCATAATGCATTGTACACCTGCTCAGTTGTGTAAAATTTGAGTTTCTCTCCCATAATGCATTGTACACCTGCTCAGTGGTGTAAAGTATGAATTTCTCTCCCATAATGCATTGTACACCTGTTCAGTGGTGTAAAATATGAATTTCTCTCCCATAATGCATTGTACTCCTGCTCAGTAGTGTAATATATGAATTTCTCTCCCATAATGCATTGTACACCTGCTCAGTGGTGTAAAATATGAATTTCTCTCCCATAATGCATTGTACACCTGCTCAGTTGTGTAAAATATGAATTTCTCTCCCATAATGCATTGTACACCTGCTCAGTAGTGTAAAGTATGAATTTCTCTCCCATAATTCATTGTACACCTGCTCAGTGGTGTAAAATATGAATTTCTCTCCCATAATGCATTGTACACCTGCTCAGTGATGTAAAATATGCACTTCTCTCCCATAATGCATTGTACACCTGCTCTGGGGTGTAAAGAATGAATTTCTCTCCCATAATGCATTGTACACCTGCTCAGTAGTGTAAAGTATGAATTTCTCTCCATAATGCATTGTACACCTGCTCAGTTGTGTAAAATATGAATTTCTCCCCTATAATGCATTGTACACCTGTTCAGTGGTGTTAAATTGGTAGTTTTCTCCCATAATGCATTGTACACCTGCTCAGTAGTGTAAAATATGAATTTCTCTCCCATAATGCATTGTACACCTGTTCAGTAGTGTAAAGTATGAATTTCTCTCCCATAATGCATTGTACACCTGCTCAGTTGTGTAAAATATGAATTTCTCTCCCATAATGCATTGAACACCTGCTCAGTGGTGTAAAATATGAATTTCTCTCCCATAATGCATTGTACACCTGTTCAGTGGTGTTAAATATGAATTTCTCTCCCATAATGCATTGTACACCTGCTCAGTTGTGTAAAATATGAATTTCTTTCCCATAATGCATTGTACACCTGCTCTGGGGTGTAAAGAATGAATTTCTCTCCCATAATGCATTGTACACCTGTTCAGTGATGTAAAATATGAATTTCTCTCCCATAATGCATTGTACACCTGCTCAGTTGTGTAAAATATGAATTTCTCTCCCATAATGAATTGTACACCTGCTCTGGGGTGTAAAGAATGAATTTCTCTCCCATAATGCATTGTACACCTGCTCAGTAGTGTAAAGTATGAATTTCTCTCCCATAATGCATTGTACACCTGCTCAGTGGTGTAAAATATGAATTTCTCTCCCATAATGCATTGTACACCTGTTCAGTGGTGTAAAATATGAATTTCTCTCCCATAATGCATTGTATACCTGCTCTGGGGTGTAAAATATGAAATTCTCTCCCATAATGCATTGTACACTTGCTCAGTGGTGTAAAATATGCACTTCTCTCCCATAATGCATTGTACACCTGCTCTGGGGTGTAAAGAATGAATTTCTCTCCCATAATGCATCGTACACCTGCTCAGTGGTGTAAAATATGAATTTCTCTCCCATAATGCATTGTACACCTGTTCAGTAGTGTAAAATATGAATTTCTCTCCCATAATGCATTGTACACCTGCTCAGTTGTGTAAAATTTGAGTTTCTCTCCCATAATGCATTGTACACCTGCTCAGTGGTGTAAAGTATGAATTTCTCTCCCATAATGCATTGTACACCTGTTCAGTGGTGTAAAATATGAATTTCTCTCCCATAATGCATTGTACTCCTGCTCAGTAGTGTAATATATGAATTTCTCTCCCATAATGCATTGTACACCTGCTCAGTGGTGTAAAATATGAATTTCTCTCCCATAATGCATTGTACACCTGCTCAGTTGTGTAAAATATGAATTTCTCTCCCATAATGCATTGTACACCTGCTCAGTAGTGTAAAGTATGAATTTCTCTCCCATAATTCATTGTACACCTGCTCAGTGGTGTAAAATATGAATTTCTCTCCCATAATGCATTGTACACCTGCTCAGTGATGTAAAATATGCACTTCTCTCCCATAATGCATTGTACACCTGCTCTGGGGTGTAAAGAATGAATTTCTCTCCCATAATGCATTGTACACCTGCTCAGTAGTGTAAAGTATGAATTTCTCTCCCATAATGCATTGTACACCTGCTCAGTGGTGTAAAATATGAATTTCTCTCCCATAATGCATTGTACACCTGCTCAGTTGTGTAAAATATGAATTTCTCTCCCATAATGCATTGTACACCTGCTCAGTAGTGTAAAATATGAATTTCTCTCCCATAATGCATTGTACACCTGCTCAGCAGTGTAAAATATGAATTTCTCTCCCATAATGCATTGTACACCTGTTCAGTGGTGTAAAATATGAATTTCTCTCCCATAATGCATTGTACACCTGCTCAGTAGTGTAAAGTATGAATTTCTCTCCCATAATGCATTGTACACCTGCTCAGTGGTGTAAAATATGAATTTCTCTCCCATAATGCATTGTACACCTGTTCAGTGGTGTAAAATATGAATTTCTTTCCCATAATGCATTGTACACCTGCTCTGGGGTGTAAAATATGAATTTCTCTCCCATAATGCATTGTACACCTGCTCAGTGGTGTAAAATATGCACTTCTCTCCCATAATGCATTGTACACCTGCTCTGGGGTGTAAAGAATGAATTTCTCTCCCATAATGCATTGTACACCTGCTCAGTGGTGTAAAATATGAATTTCTCTCCCATAATGCATTGTACACCTGTTCAGTAGTGTAAAATATGAATTTCTCTCCCATAATGCATTGTACATCTGCTCAGTTGTGTAAAATTTTAGTTTCTCTCCCATAATGCATTGTACACCTGCTCAGTGGTGTAAAGTATGAATTTCTCTCCCATAATGCATTGTACACCTGTTCAGTGGTGTAAAATATGAATTTCTCTCCCATAATGCATTGTACTCCTGCTCAGTAGTGTAAAATATGAATTTCTCTCCCATAATGCATTGTACACCTGCTCAGTGGTGTAAAATATGAATTTCTCTCCCATAATGCATTGTACACCTGCTCAGTGGTGTAAAATATGAATTTCTCTTCCATAATGCATTGTGCACCTGCTCAGTAGTGTAAAGTATGAATTTCTCTCCCATAATGCATTGTACACCTGCTCAGTGGTGTAAAGAATGAATTTCTCTCCCATAATGCATTATACACCTGCTCAGTGATGTAAAATATGCACTTCTCTCCCATAATGCATTGTACACCTGCTCTGGGGTGTAAAGAATGAATTTCTCTCCCATAATGCCTTGTACACCTGCTCAGTAGTGTAAAGTATGAATTTCTCTCCCATAATGCATTGTACACCTGCTCAGTGGTGTAAAATATGAATTTCTCTCCCATAATGCATTGTACACCTGCTCAGTTGTGTAAAATATGAATTTCTCTCCCATAATGCATTGTACACCTGCTCAGTAGTGTAAAATATGAATTTCTCTCCCATAATGCATTGTACACCTGTTCAGTGGTGTAAAATATGAATTTCTCTCCCATAATGCATTGTACACCTGCTCTGGGGTGTAAAATATGAATTTCTTTCCCATAATGCATTGTACACCTGTTCAGTGTTGTAAAATATGAATTTCTCTCCCATAATGCATTGTACACCAGCTCAGTTGTGTAAAATATGAATTTCTCTCCCATAATGCATTGTACACCTGTTCAGTGGTGTAAAATATAAATTTCTCTCCCATAATGCATTGTACACCTGTTCAGTAGTGTAAAATATGAATTTCTCTCCCATAATGCATTGTACACCTGTTCAGTGGTGTAAAATATGAATTTCTCTCCCATAATGCATTGTACACCTGCTCAGTAGTGTAAAGTATGAATTTCTCTCCCATAATTCTTTGTACACCTGCTCAGTGGTGTAAAATATGAATTTCTCTCCCATAATGCATTGTACACCTGCTCAGTGATGTAAAATATGCACTTCTCTCCCATAATGCATTGTACACCTGCTCTGGGGTGTAAAGAATGAATTTCTCTCCCATAATGCATTGTACACCTGCTCAGTAGTGTAAAGTATGAATTTCTCTCCCATAATGCATTGTACACCTGCTCAGTGGTGTAAAATATGAATTTCTCTCCCATAATGCATTGTACACCTGCTCAGTTGTGTAAAATATGAATTTCTCTCCCATAATGCATTGTACACCTGCTCAGTAGTGTAAAATATGAATTTCTCTCCCATAATGCATTGTACACCTGCTCAGCAGTGTAAAATATGAATTTCTCTCCCATAATGCATTGTACACCTGTTCAGTGGTGTAAAATATGAATTTCTCTCCCATAATGCATTGTACACCTGCACTGGGGTGTAAAATATGAATTTCTCTCCCATAATGCATTGTACACCTGTTCAGTGTTGTAAAATATGAATTTCTCTCCCATAATGCATTGTACACCTGCTCAGTGGCGTTAAATTTGTATTTCTCTCCCATAATGCATTGTACACCTGCTCAGTAGTGTAAAATATGCATTTCTCTCCCATAATGCATTGTACACCTGCTCAGTGGTGTAAAATATGAATTTCTCTCCCATAATGCATTGTACACCTGTTCAGTTGTGTAAAATATGAATTTCTCTCCCATAATGCATTGTACACCTGCTCAGTTGTGTAAAATATGAATTTCTCTCCATAATGCATTGTACATCTGCTCAGTTGTGTAAAATATGAATTTCTCTCCCATAATGCATTGTACACCTTTTCAGTGGTGTAAAATATGAATTTCTCCCCCATAATGCATTGTACACCTGCTCAGTTGTGCAAAATATGAATTTCTCTCTCATAATGCATTGTACACCTGCTCAGTTGTGTAAAATATGAATTTCTCTTCCATAATGCATTGTACACCTGCTCAGTGGTGTAAAGTATGAATTTCTCTCCCATAATGCATTGTACACCTGCTCAGTTGTGTAAAATATGAACTTCTCTTCCATAATGCATTGTACACCTTCTCAGTGGTGTAAAGTATGAATTTCTCTCCCATAATGCATTGTACACCTGCTCAGTGGTGTAATATATGAATTTCTCTCCCATAATGCATTGTACACCTGTTCAATGGTGTAAAATATGAATTTCTCTCCCATAATGCATTGTACACCTGCTCATTTGTGTAAAATATGAATTTCTCTCCCATAATGCATTGTACACCTGCTCTGGGATGTAAAGAATGAATTTCTCTCCCATAATGCATTGTACACCTGCTCGGTGGTGTAAAATATGAATTTCTCTCCCATAATGCATTGTACACCTGCTCAGTTGTGTAAAATTTGAGTTTCTCTCCCATAATGCATTGTACACCTGCTCAGTTGTGTAAAATATGAATTTCTCTCCCATAATGCATTGTACACCTGCTCAGTTGTGTAAAATTTGAGTTTCTCTCCCATAATGCATTGTACACCTGCTCAGTTGTATAAAATATGAATTTCTCTTCAATAATGCATTGTACACCTGTTCATTGGTGTAAAATATGAATTTCTCTCCCATAATGCATTGTACACCTGTTCAGTAGTGTAAAATATGAATTTCTCTCCCATAATGCATTGTACACCTGCTCAGTTGTGTAAAATATGAATTTCTCTCCCATAATGCATTGTACACCTGCTCAGTGGTGTAAAGTATGAATATCTCTCCCATAATGCATTGCACACCTGTTCAGTGGTGTAAAATATGAATTTCTCTCCCATAATGCATTGTACTCCTGCTCAGTAGTGTAAAATATGAATTTCTCTCCCATAATGCATTGTACACCTGCTCAGTGGTGTAAAATATGAATTTCTCTTCCATAATGCATTGTACACCTGCTCAGTGGTGTAAAATATGAATTTCTCTCCCATAATGCATTGTACACCTGCTCAGTAGTGTAAAGTATGAATTTCTCTCCCATAATGCCTTGTACACCTGCTCAGTGGTGTAAAGAATGAATTTCTCTCCCATAATGCATTGTACACCTGCTCAGTGATGTAAAATATGCACTTCTCTCCCATAATGCATTGTACACCTGCTCTGGGGTGTAAAGAATGAATTTCTCTCCCATAATGCATTGTACACCTGCTCAGTAGTGTAAAGTATGAATTTCTCTCCCATAATGCATTGTACACCTGCTCAGTGGTGTAAAATATGAATTTCTCTCCCATAATGCATTGTACACCTGCTCAGTTGTGTAAAATATGAATTTCTCTCCCATAATGCATTGTACACCTGCTCAGTAGTGTAAAATATGAATTTCTCTCCCATAATGCATTGTACACCTACTCAGTAGTGTAAAATATGAATTTCTCTCCAATAATGCATTGTACACCTGTTCAGTGGTGTAAAATATGAATTTCTCTCCCATAATGCATTGTACACCTGCTCTGGGGTGTAAAATATGAATTTCTTTCCCATAATGCATTGTACACCTGTTCAGTGTTGTAAAATATGAATTTCTCTCCCGTAATGCATTGTACACTAGCTCAGTTGTGTAAAATATGAATTTCTCTTCCATAATGCATTGTACACCTGTTCAGTTGTATAAAATATGAATTTCTCTTCCATAATGCATTGTACACCTGCTCAGTTGTGTAAAATATGAATTTCTCTCCCATAAAGCATTGTACACCTGTTCAGTAGTGTAAAATATGAATTTCTCTCCCATAATGCATTGTACACCTGTTCAGTTGTGTAAAATATGAATTTCTCTCCCATAATGCATTGTACACCTGCTCAGTTGTGTAAAATATGAATTTCTCTTCCATAATGCATTGTACACCTGTTCAGTTGTATAAAATATGAATTTCTCTTCCATAATGCATTGTACACCTGCTCAGTTGTGTAAAATATGAATTTCTCTCCCATAAAGCATTGTACACCTGTTCAGTGGTGTAAAATATGAATTTCTCTCCCATAATGCATTGTACACCTGCTCTGGGGTGTAAAATATGAATTTCTTTCCCATAATGCATTGTACACCTGTTCAGTGTTGTAAAATATGAATTTCTCTCCCATAATGCATTGTACACCAGCTCAGTTGTGTAAAATATGAATTTCTCTCCCATAATGCATTGTACACCTGTTCAGTGGTGTAAAATATAAATTTCTCTCCCATAATGCATTGTACACCTGTTCAGTAGTGTAAAATATGAATTTCTCTCCCATAATGCATTGTACACCTGTTCAGTGGTGTAAAATATGAATTTCTCTCCCATAATGCATTGTACACCTGCTCAGTAGTGTAAAGTATGAATTTCTCTCCCATAATTCATTGTACACCTGCTCAGTGGTGTAAAATATGAATTTCTCTCCCATAATGCATTGTACACCTGCTCAGTGATGTAAAATATGCACTTCTCTCCCATAATGCATTGTACACCTGCTCTGGGGTGTAAAGAATGAATTTCTCTCCCATAATGCATTGTACACCTGCTCAGTAGTGTAAAGTATGAATTTCTCTCCCATAATGCATTGTACACCTGCTCAGTGGTGTAAAATATGAATTTCTCTCCCATAATGCATTGTACACCTGCTCAGTTGTGTAAAATATGAATTTCTCTCCCATAATGCATTGTACACCTGCTCAGTAGTGTAAAATATGAATTTCTCTCCCATAATGCATTGTACACCTGCTCAGCAGTGTAAAATATGAATTTCTCTCCCATAATGCATTGTACACCTGTTCAGTGGTGTAAAATATGAATTTCTCTCCCATAATGCATTGTACACCTGCACTGGGGTGTAAAATATGAATTTCTCTCCCATAATGCATTGTACACCTGTTCAGTGTTGTAAAATATGAATTTCTCTCCCATAATGCATTGTACACCTGCTCAGTGGCGTTAAATTTGTATTTCTCTCCCATAATGCATTGTACACCTGCTCAGTAGTGTAAAATATGCATTTCTCTCCCATAATGCATTGTACACCTGCTCAGTGGTGTAAAATATGAATTTCTCTCCCATAATGCATTGTACACCTGTTCAGTTGTGTAAAATATGAATTTCTCTCCCATAATGCATTGTACACCTGCTCAGTTGTGTAAAATATGAATTTCTCTCCATAATGCATTGTACATCTGCTCAGTGGTGTAAAATATGAATTTCTCTCCCATAATGCATTGTACACCTTTTCAGTGGTGTAAAATATGAATTTCTCCCCCATAATGCATTGTACACCTGCTCAGTTGTGCAAAATATGAATTTCTCTCTCATAATGCATTGTACACCTGCTCAGTTGTGTAAAATATGAATTTCTCTTCCATAATGCATTGTACACCTGCTCAGTGGTGTAAAGTATGAATTTCTCTCCCATAATGCATTGTACACCTGCTCAGTTGTGTAAAATATGAACTTCTCTTCCATAATGCATTGTACACCTTCTCAGTGGTGTAAAGTATGAATTTCTCTCCCATAATGCATTGTACACCTGCTCAGTGGTGTAATATATGAATTTCTCTCCCATAATGCATTGTACACCTGTTCAATGGTGTAAAATATGAATTTCTCTCCCATAATGCATTGTACACCTGCTCATTTGTGTAAAATATGAATTTCTCTCCCATAATGCATTGTACACCTGCTCTGGGATGTAAAGAATGAATTTCTCTCCCATAATGCATTGTACACCTGCTCGGTGGTGTAAAATATGAATTTCTCTCCCATAATGCATTGTACACCTGCTCAGTTGTGTAAAATTTGAGTTTCTCTCCCATAATGCATTGTACACCTGCTCAGTTGTGTAAAATATGAATTTCTCTCCCATAATGCATTGTACACCTGCTCAGTTGTGTAAAATTTGAGTTTCTCTCCCATAATGCATTGTACACCTGCTCAGTTGTATAAAATATGAATTTCTCTTCAATAATGCATTGTACACCTGTTCATTGGTGTAAAATATGAATTTCTCTCCCATAATGCATTGTACACCTGTTCAGTAGTGTAAAATATGAATTTCTCTCCCATAATGCATTGTACACCTGCTCAGTTGTGTAAAATATGAATTTCTCTCCCATAATGCATTGTACACCTGCTCAGTGGTGTAAAGTATGAATATCTCTCCCATAATGCATTGTACACCTGTTCAGTGGTGTAAAATATGAATTTCTCTCCCATAATGCATTGTACTCCTGCTCAGTAGTGTAAAATATGAATTTCTCTCCCATAATGCATTGTACACCTGCTCAGTGGTGTAAAATATGAATTTCTCTTCCATAATGCATTGTACACCTGCTCAGTGGTGTAAAATATGAATTTCTCTCCCATAATGCATTGTACACCTGCTCAGTAGTGTAAAGTATGAATTTCTCTCCCATAATGCCTTGTACACCTGCTCAGTGGTGTAAAGAATGAATTTCTCTCCCATAATGCATTGTACACCTGCTCAGTGATGTAAAATATGCACTTCTCTCCCATAATGCATTGTACACCTGCTCTGGGGTGTAAAGAATGAATTTCTCTCCCATAATGCATTGTACACCTGCTCAGTAGTGTAAAGTATGAATTTCTCTCCCATAATGCATTGTACACCTGCTCAGTGGTGTAAAATATGAATTTCTCTCCCATAATGCATTGTACACCTGCTCAGTTGTGTAAAATATGAATTTCTCTCCCATAATGCATTGTACACCTGCTCAGTAGTGTAAAATATGAATTTCTCTCCCATAATGCATTGTACACCTACTCAGTAGTGTAAAATATGAATTTCTCTCCAATAATGCATTGTACACCTGTTCAGTGGTGTAAAATATGAATTTCTCTCCCATAATGCATTGTACACCTGCTCTGGGGTGTAAAATATGAATTTCTTTCCCATAATGCATTGTACACCTGTTCAGTGTTGTAAAATATGAATTTCTTTCCCGTAATGCATTGTACACTAGCTCAGTTGTGTAAAATATGAATTTCTCTTCCATAATGCATTGTACACCTGTTCAGTTGTATAAAATATGAATTTCTCTTCCATAATGCATTGTACACCTGCTCAGTTGTGTAAAATATGAATTTCTCTCCCATAAAGCATTGTACACCTGTTCAGTAGTGTAAAATATGAATTTCTCTCCCATAATGCATTGTACACCTGTTCAGTTGTGTAAAATATGAATTTCTCTCCCATAATGCATTGTACACCTGCTCAGTTGTGTAAAATATGAATTTCTCTTCCATAATGCATTGTACACCTGTTCAGTTGTATAAAATATGAATTTCTCTTCCATAATGCATTGTACACCTGCTCAGTTGTGTAAAATATGAATTTCTCTCCCATAAAGCATTGTACACCTGTTCAGTGGTGTAAAATATGAATTTCTCTCCCATAATGCATTGTACACCTGTTCAGTTGTGTAAAATATGAATTTCTCTCCCATAATGCATTGTACACCTGCTCAGTTGTGTAAAATATGAATTTCTCTCCCATAATGCATTGTACACCTGTTCAGTTGTGTAAAATATGAATTTCTCTTCCATAATGCATTGTACACCTGTTCAGTTGTATAAAATATGAATTTCTCTTCCATAATGCATTGTACACCTGCTCAGTTGTGTAAAATATGAATTTCTCTCCCATAATGCATTGTACACCTGCTCAGTTGTGTAAAATATGAATTTCTCTCCCATAATGCATTGTACACCTGTTCAGTGGCGTTAAATTTGTATTTCTCTCCCATAAAGCATTGTACACCTGCTCAGTGGTGTAAAATATGAACTTCTCTTCCATAATGCATTGCACACCTGCTCAGTGGTGTAATATATGAATTTCTCTCCCATAATGCATTGTACACCTGCTCAGTAGTGTAAAATATGCATTTCTCTCCCATAATGCATTGTACACCTGCTCAGTGGTGTAAAAAATGAATTTCTCTCCCATAATGCATTGTACACCTGCTCAGTGGTGTAAAATATGAACTTCTCTCCCATAATGCATTGTACACCTGCTCAGTTGTGTAAAATATGAATTTCTCTCCCATAATGCATTGTACACCTGCTCAGTGGTGTAAAATATGAATTTCTCTCCCATAATGCATTGTACACCAGCTCAGTTGTGTAAAATATGAATTTCTCTCCCATAATGCATTGTACACCTGCTCAGTTGTGTAAAATATGAATTTCTCTCCCATAATACATTGTACACCTGCTCAGTTGTGTAAAATATGAATTTCTCTCCATAATGCATTGTACTCATGCTCAGTTGTGTAAAATATGAATTTCTCTCGCATAATGCATTGTACACCTGTTCAGTGGTGTAAAATATGAATTTCTCTCGCATAATGCATTGTACACCTGTTCAGTGGTGTAAAATATGAATTTCTCTCCCATAATGCATTGTACACCTGCTCAGTTGTGTAAAATATGAATTCCTCTCCCATAATGCATTGTACTCCTGCTCAGTTGTGTAAAATATTAATTTCTCTCCATAATGCATTGTACACCTGCTCAGTTGTGTAAAATATGAATTTCTCTCCCATAATGCATTGTACACCTGTTCAGTGGTGTAAAATATGAATTTCTCCCCCATAATGCATTGTACACCTGTTCAGTGGTGTTAAATTTGTAGTTTTCTCCCATAATGCATTGTACACCTGCTCAGTAGTGTAAAATATGAATTTCTCTCCCATAATGCATTGTACACCTGTTCAGTAGTGTAAAGTATGAATTTCTCTCCCATAATGCATTGTACACCTGCTCAGTTGTGTAAAATATGAATTTCTCTCCCATAATGCATTGTACACCTGCTCAGTGGTGTAAAATATGAATTTCTCTCCCATAATGCATTGTACACCTGTTCAGTGGTGTTAAATATGAATTTCTCTCCCACAATGCATTGTACACCTGCTCAGTTGTGTAAAATATGAATTTCTTTCCCATAATGCATTGTACACCTGCTCTGGGGTGTAAAGAATGAATTTCTCTCCCATAATGCATTGTACACCTGTTCAGTGATGTAAAATATGAATTTCTCTCCCACAATGCATTGTACACCTGCTCAGTTGTGTAAAATATGAATTTCTCTCCTATAATGCATTGTACACCTGCTCTGGGGTGTAAAGAATGAATTTCTCTCCCATAATGCATTGTACACCTGCTCAGTAGTGTAAAGTATGAATTTCTCTCCCATAATGCATTGTACACCTGCTCAGTTGTGTAAAATATGAACTTCTCTTCCATAATGCATTGTACACCTTCTCAGTGGTGTAAAGTATGAATTTCTCTCCCATAATGCATTGTACACCTGCTCAGTGGTGTAATATATGAATTTCTCTCCCATAATGCATTGTACACCTGTTCAATGGTGTAAAATATGAATTTCTCTCCCATAATGCATTGTACACCTGCTCATTTGTGTAAAATATGAATTTCTCTCCCATAATGCATTGTACACCTGCTCTGGGATGTAAAGAATGAATTTCTCTCCCATAATGCATTGTACACCTGCTCGGTGGTGTAAAATATGAATTTCTCTCCCATAATGCATTGTACACCTGCTCAGTTGTGTAAAATTTGAGTTTCTCTCCCATAATGCATTGTACACCTGCTCAGTTGTGTAAAATATGAATTTCTCTCCCATAATGCATTGTACACCTGCTCAGTTGTGTAAAATTTGAGTTTCTCTCCCATAATGCATTGTACACCTGCTCAGTTGTATAAAATATGAATTTCTCTTCAATAATGCATTGTACACCTGTTCATTGGTGTAAAATATGAATTTCTCTCCCATAATGCATTGTACACCTGTTCAGTAGTGTAAAATATGAATTTCTCTCCCATAATGCATTGTACACCTGCTCAGTTGTGTAAAATATGAATTTCTCTCCCATAATGCATTGTACACCTGCTCAGTGGTGTAAAGTATGAATATCTCTCCCATAATGCATTGTACACCTGTTCAGTGGTGTAAAATATGAATTTCTCTCCCATAATGCATTGTACTCCTGCTCAGTAGTGTAAAATATGAATTTCTCTCCCATAATGCATTGTACACCTGCTCAGTGGTGTAAAATATGAATTTCTCTTCCATAATGCATTGTACACCTGCTCAGTGGTGTAAAATATGAATTTCTCTCCCATAATGCATTGTACACCTGCTCAGTAGTGTAAAGTATGAATTTCTCTCCCATAATGCCTTGTACACCTGCTCAGTGGTGTAAAGAATGAATTTCTCTCCCATAATGCATTGTACACCTGCTCAGTGATGTAAAATATGCACTTCTCTCCCATAATGCATTGTACACCTGCTCTGGGGTGTAAAGAATGAATTTCTCTCCCATAATGCATTGTACACCTGCTCAGTAGTGTAAAGTATGAATTTCTCTCCCATAATGCATTGTACACCTGCTCAGTGGTGTAAAATATGAATTTCTCTCCCATAATGCATTGTACACCTGCTCAGTTGTGTAAAATATGAATTTCTCTCCCATAATGCATTGTACACCTGCTCAGTAGTGTAAAATATGAATTTCTCTCCTATAATGCATTGTACACCTACTCAGTAGTGTAAAATATGAATTTCTCTCCAATAATGCATTGTACACCTGTTCAGTGGTGTAAAATATGAATTTCTCTCCCATAATGCATTGTACACCTGCTCTGGGGTGTAAAATATGAATTTCTTTCCCATAATGCATTGTACACCTGTTCAGTGTTGTAAAATATGAATTTCTCTCCCGTAATGCATTGTACACTAGCTCAGTTGTGTAAAATATGAATTTCTCTTCCATAATGCATTGTACACCTGTTCAGTTGTATAAAATATGAATTTCTCTTCCATAATGCATTGTACACCTGCTCAGTTGTGTAAAATATGAATTTCTCTCCCATAAAGCATTGTACACCTGTTCAGTAGTGTAAAATATGAATTTCTCTCCCATAATGCATTGTACACCTGTTCAGTTGTGTAAAATATGAATTTCTCTCCCATAATGCATTGTACACCTGCTCAGTTGTGTAAAATATGAATTTCTCTTCCATAATGCATTGTACACCTGTTCAGTTGTATAAAATATGAATTTCTCTTCCATAATGCATTGTACACCTGCTCAGTTGTGTAAAATATGAATTTCTCTCCCATAAAGCATTGTACACCTGTTCAGTGGTGTAAAATATGAATTTCTCTCCCATAATGCATTGTACACCTGTTCAGTTGTGTAAAATATGAATTTCTCTCCCATAATGCATTGTACACCTGCTCAGTTGTGTAAAATATGAATTTCTCTCCCATAATGCATTGTACACCTGTTCAGTTGTGTAAAATATGAATTTATCTTCCTTAATGCATTGTACACCTGTTCAGTTGTATAAAATATGAATTTCTCTTCCATAATGCATTGTACACCTGCTCAGTTGTGTAAAATATGAATTTCTCTCCCATAATGCATTGTACACCTGCTCAGTTGTGTAAAATATGAATTTCTCTCCCATAATGCATTGTACACCTGTTCAGTGGCGTTAAATTTGTATTTCTCTCCCATAAAGCATTGTACACCTGCTCAGTGGTGTAAAATATGAACTTCTCTTCCATAATGCATTGCACACCTGCTCAGTGGTGTAATATATGAATTTCTCTCCCATAATGCATTGTACACCTGCTCAGTAGTGTAAAATATGCATTTCTCTCCCATAATGCATTGTACACCTGCTCAGTGGTGTAAAAAATGAATTTCTCTCCCATAATGCATTGTACACCTGCTCAGTGGTGTAAAATATGAACTTCTCTCCCATAATGCATTGTACACCTGCTCAGTTGTGTAAAATATGAATTTCTCTCCCATAATGCATTGTACACCTGCTCAGTGGTGTAAAATATGAATTTCTCTCCCATAATGCATTGTACACCAGCTCAGTTGTGTAAAATATGAATTTCTCTCCCATAATGCATTGTACACCTGCTCAGTTGTGTAAAATATGAATTTCTCTCCCATAATACATTGTACACCTGCTCAGTTGTGTAAAATATGAATTTCTCTCCATAATGCATTGTACTCATGCTCAGTTGTGTAAAATATGAATTTCTCTCCCATAATGCATTGTACACCTGTTCAGTGGTGTAAAATATGAATTTCTCTCGCATAATGCATTGTACACCTGTTCAGTGGTGTAAAATATGAATTTCTCTCCCATAATGCATTGTACACCTGCTCAGTTGTGTAAAATATGAATTTCTCTCCCATAATGCATTGTACACCTGCTCAGTTGTGTAAAATATTAATTTCTCTCCATAATGCATTGTACACCTGCTCAGTTGTGTAAAATATGAATTTCTCTCCCATAATGCATTGTACACCTGTTCAGTGGTGTAAAATATGAATTTCTCCCCCATAATGCATTGTACACCTGTTCAGTGGTGTTAAATTTGTAGTTTTCTCCCATAATGCATTGTACACCTGCTCAGTAGTGTAAAATATGAATTTCTCTCCCATAATGCATTGTACACCTGTTCAGTAGTGTAAAGTATGAATTTCTCTCCCATAATGCATTGTACACCTGCTCAGTTGTGTAAAATATGAATTTCTCTCCCATAATGCATTGTACACCTGCTCAGTGGTGTAAAATATGAATTTCTCTCCCATAATGCATTGTACACCTGTTCAGTGGTGTTAAATATGAATTTCTCTCCCACAATGCATTGTACACCTGCTCAGTTGTGTAAAATATGAATTTCTTTCCCATAATGCATTGTACACCTGCTCTGGGGTGTAAAGAATGAATTTCTCTCCCATAATGCATTGTACACCTGTTCAGTGATGTAAAATATGAATTTCTCTCCCACAATGCATTGTACACCTGCTCAGTTGTGTAAAATATGAATTTCTCTCCTATAATGCATTGTACACCTGCTCTGGGGTGTAAAGAATGAATTTCTCTCCCATAATGCATTGTACACCTGCTCAGTAGTGTAAAGTATGAATTTCTCTCCCATAATGCATTGTACACCTGCTCAGTGGTGTAAAATATGAATTTCTCTCCCATAATGCATTGTACACCTGTTCAGTGGTGTAAAATATGAATTTCTCTCCCATAATGCATTGTACACCTGCTCTGGGGTGTAAAGAATGAATTTCTCTCCCATAATGCATTGTACACCTGCTCAGTGGTGTAAAATATGAATTTCTCTCCCATAATGCATTGTACACCTGTTCAGTAGTGTAAAATATGAATTTCTCTCCCATAATGCATTGTACACCTGCTCAGTTGTGTAAAATTTAAGTTTCTCTCCCATAATGCATTGTACACCTGCTCAGTGGTGTAAAGTATGAATTTCTCTCCCATAATGCATTGTACACCTGTTCAGTGGTGTAAAATATGAATTTCTCTCCCATAATGCATTGTACTCCTGCTCAGTAGTGTAAAATATGAATTTCTCTCCCATAATGCATTGTACACCTGCTCAGTGGTGTAAAATATGAATTTCTCTCCCATAATGCATTGTACACCTGCTCAGTTGTGTAAAATATGAATTTCTCTCCCATAATGCATTGTACACCTGCTCAGTAGTGTAAAGTATGAATTTCTCTCCCATAATTCATTGTACACCTGCTCAGTGGTGTAAAATATGAATTTCCCTCCCATAATGCATTGTACACCTGCTCAGTGATGTAAAATATGCACTTCTCTCCCATAATGCATTGTACACCTGCTCTGGGGTGTAAAGAATGAATTTCTCTCCCATAATGCATTGTACACCTGCTCAGTAGTGTAAAGTATGAATTTCTCTCCCATAATGCATTGTACACCTGCTCAGTGGTGTAAAATATGAATTTCTCTCCCATAATGCATTGTACACCTGCTCAGTTGTGTAAAATATGAATTTCTCTCCCATAATGCATTGTACACCTGCTCAGTAGTGTAAAATATGAATTTCTCTCCCATAATGCATTGTACACCTGCTCAGCAGTGTAAAATATGAATTTCTCTCCCATAATGCATTGTACACCTGTTCAGTGGTGTAAAATATGAATTTCTCTCCCATAATGCATTGTACACCTGCTCAGTAGTGTAAAGTATGAATTTCTCTCCCATAATGCATTGTACACCTGCTCAGTGGTGTAAAATATGAATTTCTCTCCCATAATGCATTGTACACCTGTTCAGTGGTGTAAAATATGAATTTCTTTCCCATAATGCATTGTACACCTGCTCTGGGGTGTAAAATATGAATTTCTCTCCCATAATGCATTGTACACCTGCTCAGTGGTGTAAAATATGCACTTCTCTCCCATAATGCATTGTACACCTGCTCTGGGGTGTAAAGAATGAATTTCTCTCCCATAATGCATTGTACACCTGCTCAGTGGTGTAAAATATGAATTTCTCTCCCATAATGCATTGTACACCTGTTCAGTAGTGTAAAATATGAATTTCTCTCCCATAATGCATTGTACATCTGCTCAGTTGTGTAAAATTTGAGTTTCTCTCCCATAATGCATTGTACACCTGCTCAGTGGTGTAAAGTATGAATTTCTCTCCCATAATGCATTGTACACCTGTTCAGTGGTGTAAAATATGAATTTCTCTCCCATAATGCATTGTACTCCTGCTCAGTAGTGTAAAATATGAATTTCTCTCCCATAATGCATTGTACACCTGCTCAGTGGTGTAAAATATGAATTTCTCTCCCATAATGCATTGTACACCTGCTCAGTGGTGTAAAATATGAATTTCTCTTCCATAATGCATTGTACACCTGCTCAGTAGTGTAAAGTATGAATTTCTCTCCCATAATGCATTGTACACCTGCTCAGTGGTGTAAAGAATGAATTTCTCTCCCATAATGCATTGTACACCTGCTCAGTGATGTAAAATATGCACTTCTCTCCCATAATGCATTGTACACCTGCTCTGGGGTGTAAAGAATGAATTTCTCTCCCATAATGCATTGTACACCTGCTCAGTAGTGTAAAGTATGAATTTCTCTCCCATAATGCATTGTACACCTGCTCAGTGGTGTAAAATATGAATTTCTCTCCCATAATGCATTGTACACCTGCTCAGTTGTGTAAAATATGAATTTCTCTCCCATAATGCATTGTACACCTGCTCAGTAGTGTAAAATATGAATTTCTCTCCCATAATGCATTGTACACCTGTTCAGTGGTGTAAAATATGAATTTCTCTCCCATAATGCATTGTACACCTGCTCTGGGGTGTAAAATATGAATTTCTTTCCCATAAT
Source organism: Saccoglossus kowalevskii (assembly GCF_978046115.1). Classification (NCBI taxonomy): domain Eukaryota; kingdom Metazoa; phylum Hemichordata; class Enteropneusta; family Harrimaniidae; genus Saccoglossus; species Saccoglossus kowalevskii. Next base: position 31,952,053 of record NC_140657.1, read on the forward strand.
GCATTGTACACCTGTTCAGTGTTGTAAAATATGAATTTCTCTCCCATAATGCATTGTACACCAGCTCAGTTGTGTAAAATATGAATTTCTCTCCCATAATGCATTGTACACCTGTTCAGTGGTGTAAAATATAAATTTCTCTCCCATAATGCATTGTACACCTGTTCAGTAGTGTAAAATATGAATTTCTCTCCCATAATGCATTGTACACCTGTTCAGTGGTGTAAAATATGAATTTCTCTCCCATAATGCATTGTACACCTGCTCAGTAGTGTAAAGTATGAATTTCTCTCCCATAATTCATTGTACACCTGCTCAGTGGTGTAAAATATGAATTTCTCTCCCATAATGCATTGTACACCTGCTCAGTGATGTAAAATATGCACTTCTCTCCCATAATGCATTGTACACCTGCTCTGGGGTGTAAAGAATGAATTTCTCTCCCATAATGCATTGTACACCTGCTCAGTAGTGTAAAGTATGAATTTCTCTCCCATAATGCATTGTACACCTGCTCAGTGGTGTAAAATATGAATTTCTCTCCCATAATGCATTGTACACCTGCTCAGTTGTGTAAAATATGAATTTCTCTCCCATAATGCATTGTACACCTGCTCAGTAGTGTAAAATATGAATTTCTCTCCCATAATGCATTGTACACCTGCTCAGCAGTGTAAAATATGAATTTCTCTCCCATAATGCATTGTACACCTGTTCAGTGGTGTAAAATATGAATTTCTCTCCCATAATGCATTGTACACCTGCACTGGGGTGTAAAATATGAATTTATCTCCCATAATGCATTGTACACCTGTTCAGTGTTGTAAAATATGAATTTCTCTCCCAAAATGCATTGTACACCTGCTCAGTGGCGTTAAATTTGTATTTCTCTCCCATAATGCATTGTACACCTGCTCAGTAGTGTAAAATATGCATTTCTCTCTCATAATGCATTGTACACCTGCTCAGTGGTGTAAAAAATGAATTTCTCTCCCATAATGCATTGTACACCTGTTCAGTGATGTAAAATATGAATTTCTCTCCCATAATGCATTGTACACCTGCTCAGTTGTGTAAAATATGAATTTCTCTCCCATAATGCATTGTACACCTGCTCTGGGGTGTAAAGAATGAATTACTCTCCCATAATGCATTGTACACCTGCTCAGTGGTGTAAAATATGAATTTCTCTCCCATAATGCATTGTACACCTGTTCAGTGGTGTAAAATATGAATTTCTTTCCCATAATGCATTGTACACCTGCTCTGGGGTGTAAAATATGAATTTCTCTCACATAATGCATTGTACACCTGCTCAGTGGTGTAAAATATGAATTTCTCTCCCATAATGCATTGTACACCTGTTCAGTGGTGTTAAATATGAATTTCTCTCCCACAATGCATTGTACACCTGCTCAGTTGTGTAAAATATGAATTTCTTTCCCATAATGCATTGTACACCTGCTCTGGGGTGTAAAGAATGAATTTCTCTCCCATAATGCATTGTACACCTGTTCAGTGATGTAAAATATGAATTTCTCTCCCACAATGCATTGTACACCTGCTCAGTTGTGTAAAATATGAATTTCTCTCCTATAATGCATTGTACACCTGCTCTGGGGTGTAAAGAATGAATTTCTCTCCCATAATGCATTGTACACCTGCTCAGTAGTGTAAAGTATGAATTTCTCTCCCATAATGCATTGTACACCTGCTCAGTGGTGTAAAATATGAATTTCTCTCCCATAATGCATTGTACACCTGTTCAGTGGTGTAAAATATGAATTTCTCTCCCATAATGCATTGTACACCTGCTCTGGGGTGTAAAGAATGAATTTCTCTCCCATAATGCATTGTACACCTGCTCAGTGGTGTAAAATATGAATTTCTCTCCCATAATGCATTGTACACCTGTTCAGTAGTGTAAAATATGAATTTCTCTCCCATAATGCATTGTACACCTGCTCAGTTGTGTAAAATTTGAGTTTCTCTCCCATAATGCATTGTACACCTGCTCAGTGGTGTAAAGTATGAATTTCTCTCCCATAATGCATTGTACACCTGTTCAGTGGTGTAAAATATGAATTTCTCTCCCATAATGCATTGTACTCCTGCTCAGTAGTGTAAAATATGAATTTCTCTCCCATAATGCATTGTACACCTGCTCAGTGGTGTAAAATATGAATTTCTCTCCCATAATGCATTGTACACCTGCTCAGTTGTGTAAAATATGAATTTCTCTCCCATAATGCATTGTACACCTGCTCAGTAGTGTAAAGTATGAATTTCTCTCCCATAATTCATTGTACACCTGCTCAGTGGTGTAAAATATGAATTTCCCTCCCATAATGCATTGTACACCTGCTCAGTGATGTAAAATATGCACTTCTCTCCCATAATGCATTGTACACCTGCTCTGGGGTGTAAAGAATGAATTTCTCTCCCATAATGCATTGTACACCTGCTCAGTAGTGTAAAGTATGAATTTCTCTCCCATAATGCATTGTACACCTGCTCAGTGGTGTAAAATATGAATTTCTCTCCCATAATGCATTGTACACCTGCTCAGTTGTGTAAAATATGAATTTCTCTCCCATAATGCATTGTACACCTGCTCAGTAGTGTAAAATATGAATTTCTCTCCCATAATGCATTGTACACCTGCTCAGCAGTGTAAAATATGAATTTCTCTCCCATAATGCATTGTACACCTGTTCAGTGGTGTAAAATATGAATTTCTCTCCCATAATGCATTGTACACCTGCTCAGTAGTGTAAAGTATGAATTTCTCTCCCATAATGCATTGTACACCTGCTCAGTGGTGTAAAATATGAATTTCTCTCCCATAATGCATTGTACACCTGTTCAGTGGTGTAAAATATGAATTTCTTTCCCATAATGCATTGTACACCTGCTCTGGGGTGTAAAATATGAATTTCTCTCCCATAATGCATTGTACACCTGCTCAGTGGTGTAAAATATGCACTTCTCTCCCATAATGCATTGTACACCTGCTCTGGGGTGTAAAGAATGAATTTCTCTCCCATAATGCATTGTACACCTGCTCAGTGGTGTAAAATATGAATTTCTCTCCCATAATGCATTGTACACCTGTTCAGTAGTGTAAAATATGAATTTCTCTCCCATAATGCATTGTACATCTGCTCAGTTGTGTAAAATTTGAGTTTCTCTCCCATAATGCATTGTACACCTGCTCAGTGGTGTAAAGTATGAATTTCTCTCCCATAATGCATTGTACACCTGTTCAGTGGTGTAAAATATGAATTTCTCTCCCATAATGCATTGTACTCCTGCTCAGTAGTGTAAAATATGAATTTCTCTCCCATAATGCATTGTACACCTGCTCAGTGGTGTAAAATATGAATTTCTCTCCCATAATGCATTGTACACCTGCTCAGTGGTGTAAAATATGAATTTCTCTTCCATAATGCATTGTACACCTGCTCAGTAGTGTAAAGTATGAATTTCTCTCCCATAATGCATTGTACACCTGCTCAGTGGTGTAAAGAATGAATTTCTCTCCCATAATGCATTGTACACCTGCTCAGTGATGTAAAATATGCACTTCTCTCCCATAATGCATTGTACACCTGCTCTGGGGTGTAAAGAATGAATTTCTCTCCCATAATGCATTGTACACCTGCTCAGTAGTGTAAAGTATGAATTTCTCTCCCATAATGCATTGTACACCTGCTCAGTGGTGTAAAATATGAATTTCTCTCCCATAATGCATTGTACACCTGCTCAGTTGTGTAAAATATGAATTTCTCTCCCATAATGCATTGTACACCTGCTCAGTAGTGTAAAATATGAATTTCTCTCCCATAATGCATTGTACACCTGTTCAGTGGTGTAAAATATGAATTTCTCTCCCATAATGCATTGTACACCTGCTCTGGGGTGTAAAATATGAATTTCTTTCCCATAATGCATTGTACACCTGTTCAGTGTTGTAAAATATGAATTTCTCTCCCATAATGCATTGTACACCAGCTCAGTTGTGTAAAATATGAATTTCTCTCCCATAATGCATTGTACACCTGTTCAGTGGTGTAAAATATAAATTTCTCTCCCATAATGCATTGTACACCTGTTCAGTAGTGTAAAATATGAATTTCTCTCCCATAATGCATTGTACACCTGTTCAGTGGTGTAAAATATGAATTTCTCTCCCATAATGCATTGTACACCTGCTCAGTAGTGTAAAGTATGAATTTCTCTCCCATAATTCATTGTACACCTGCTCAGTGGTGTAAAATATGAATTTCTCTCCCATAATGCATTGTACACCTGCTCAGTGATGTAAAATATGCACTTCTCTCCCATAATGCATTGTACACCTGCTCTGGGGTGTAAAGAATGAATTTCTCTCCCATAATGCATTGTACACCTGCTCAGTAGTGTAAAGTATGAATTTCTCTCCCATAATGCATTGTACACCTGCTCAGTGGTGTAAAATATGAATTTCTCTCCCATAATGCATTGTACACCTGCTCAGTTGTGTAAAATATGAATTTCTCTCCCATAATGCATTGTACACCTGCTCAGTAGTGTAAAATATGAATTTCTCTCCCATAATGCATTGTACACCTGCTCAGCAGTGTAAAATATGAATTTCTCTCCCATAATGCATTGTACACCTGTTCAGTGGTGTAAAATATGAATTTCTCTCCCATAATGCATTGTACACCTGCACTGGGGTGTAAAATATGAATTTATCTCCCATAATGCATTGTACACCTGTTCAGTGTTGTAAAATATGAATTTCTCTCCCAAAATGCATTGTACACCTGCTCAGTGGCGTTAAATTTGTATTTCTCTCCCATAATGCATTGTACACCTGCTCAGTAGTGTAAAATATGCATTTCTCTCTCATAATGCATTGTACACCTGCTCAGTGGTGTAAAAAATGAATTTCTCTCCCATAATGCATTGTACACCTGTTCAGTGATGTAAAATATGAATTTCTCTCCCATAATGCATTGTACACCTGCTCAGTTGTGTAAAATATGAATTTCTCTCCCATAATGCATTGTACACCTGCTCTGGGGTGTAAAGAATGAATTACTCTCCCATAATGCATTGTACACCTGCTCAGTGGTGTAAAATATGAATTTCTCTCCCATAATGCATTGTACACCTGTTCAGTGGTGTAAAATATGAATTTCTTTCCCATAATGCATTGTACACCTGCTCTGGGGTGTAAAATATGAATTTCTCTCACATAATGCATTGTACACCTGCTCAGTGGTGTAAAATATGCACTTCTCTCCCATAATGCATTGTACACCTGCTCTGGGGTGTAAAGAATGAATTTCTCTCCCATAATGCATTGTACACCTGCTCAGTGGTGTAAAATATGAATTTCTCTCCCATAATGCATTGTACACCTGTTCAGTAGTGTAAAATATGAATTTCTCTCCCATAATGCATTGTACACCTGCTCAGTTGTGTAAAATTTGAGTTTCTCTCCCATAATGCATTGTACACCTGCTCAGTGGTGTAAAGTATGAATTTCTCTCCCATAATGCATTGTACACCTGTTCAGTGGTGTAAAATATGAATTTCTCTCCCATAATGCATTGTACTCCTGCTCAGTAGTGTAAAATATGAATTTCTCTCCCATAATGCATTGTACACCTGCTCAGTGGTGTAAAATATGAATTTCTCTCCCATAATGCATTGTACACCTGCTCAGTGGTGTAAAATATGAATTTCTCTTCCATAATGCATTGTACACCTGCTCAGTAGTGTAAAGTATGAATTTCTCTCCCATAATGCATTGTACACCTGCTCAGTGGTGTAAAGAATGAATTTCTCTCCCATAATGCATTGTACACCTGCTCAGTGATGTAAAATATGCACTTCTCTCCCATAATGCATTGTACACCTGCTCTGGGGTGTAAAGAATGAATTTCTCTCCCATAATGCATTGTACACCTGCTCAGTAGTGTAAAGTATGAATTTCTCTCCCATAATGCATTGTACACCTGCTCAGTGGTGTAAAATATGAATTTCTCTCCCATAATGCATTGTACACCTGCTCAGTTGTGTAAAATATGAATTTCTCTCCCATAATGCATTGTACACCTGCTCAGTAGTGTAAAATATGAATTTCTCTCCCATAATGCATTGTACACCTGTTCAGTGGTGTAAAATATGAATTTCTCTCCCATAATGCATTGTACACCTGCTCTGGGGTGTAAAATATGAATTTCTCTCCCATAATGCATTGTACACCAGCTCAGTTGTGTAAAATATGAATTTCTCTCCCATAATGCATTGTACACCTGTTCAGTGGTGTAAAATATGAATTTCTCCCCCATAATGCATTGTACACCTGTTCAGTAGTGTAAAATATGAATTTCTCTCCCATAATGCATTGTACACCTGCTCAGTGGTGTAAAAAATGAATTTCTCTCCCATAATGCATTGTACACCTGTTCAGTGATGTAAAATATGAATTTCTCTCCCATAATGCATTGTACCCCTGCTCAGTTGTGTAAAATATGAATTTCTCTCCCATAATGCATTGTACACCTGCTCTGGGGTGTAAAGAATGAATTACTCTCCCATAATGCATTGTACACCTGCTCAGTAGTGTAAAGTATGAATTTCTCTCCCATAATGCATTGTACACCTGCTCAGTGGTGTAAAATATGAATTTCTCTCCCATAATGCATTGTACACCTGTTCAGTGGTGTAAAATATGAATTTCTTTCCCATAATGCATTGTACACCTGCTCTGGGGTGTAAAATATGAATTTCTCTCACATAATGCATTGTACACCTGCTCAGTGGTGTAAAATATGCACTTCTCTCCCATAATGCATTGTACACCTGCTCTGGGGTGTAAAGAATGAATTTCTCTCCCATAATGCATTGTACACCTGCTCAGTAGTGTAAAGTATGAATTTCTCTCCCATAATGCATTGTACACCTGCTCAGTGGTGTAAAATATGAATTTCTCTCCCATAATGCATTGTACACCTGTTCAGTGGTGTAAAATATGAATTTCTCTCCCATAATGCATTGTACACCTGCTCTGGGGTGTAAAATATGAAATTCTCTCCCATAATGCATTGTACACTTGCTCAGTGGTGTAAAATATGCACTTCTCTCCCATAATGCATTGTACACCTGCTCTGGGGTGTAAAGAATGAATTTCTCTCCCATAATGCATTGTACACCTGCTCAGTGGTGTAAAATATGAATTTCTCTCCCATAATGCATTGTACACCTGTTCAGTAGTGTAAAATATGAATTTCTCTCCCATAATGCATTGTACACCTGCTCAGTTGTGTAAAATTTGAGTTTCTCTTTCATAATGCACTGTACACCTGCTCAGTGGTGTAAAGTATGAATTTCTCTCCCATAATGCATTGTACACCTGTTCAGTGGTGTAAAATATGAATTTCTCTCCCATAATGCATTGTACTCCTGCTAAGTAGTGTAAAATATGAATTTCTCTCCCATAATGCATTGTACACCTGCTCAGTGGTGTAAAATATGAATTTCTCTCCCATAATGCATTGTACACCTGCTCAGTGGTGTAAAATATGAATTTCTCTTCCATAATGCATTGTACACCTGCTCAGTAGTGTAAAGTATGAATTTCTCTCCCATAATGCATTGTACACCTGCTCAGTGGTGTAAAGAATGAATTTCTCTCCCATAATGCATTGTACACCTGCTCAGTGATGTAAAATATGCACTTCTCTCCCATAATGCATTGTACACCTGCTCTGGGGTGTAAAATATGAACTTCTCTTCCATAATGCATTGTACACCTGCTCAGTGGTGTAATATATGAATTTCTCTCCCATAATGCATTGTACACCTGCTCAGTAGTGTAAAATATGCATTTCTCTCCCATAATGCATTGTACACCTGCTCAGTGGTGTAAAAAATGAATTTCTCTCCCATAATGCATTGTACACCTGCTCAGTGGTGTAAAATATGAACTTCTCTCCCATAATGCATTGTACACCTGCTCAGTTGTGTAAAATATGAATTTCTCTCTCATAATGCATTGTACACCTGCTCAGTTGTGTAAAATATGAATTTCTCTCCCATAATGCAATGTACACCTGCTCAGTTGTGTAAAATATGAATTTCTCTCCCATAATGCATTGTACACCTGCTCAGTAGTGTAAAATATGAATTTCTCTCCCATAATGCATTGTACACCTGTTCAGTGGTGTAAAATATGAATTTCTCTCCCATAATGCATTGTACACCTGCTCTGGGGTGTAAAATATGAATTTCTCTCCCATAATGCATTGTACACCAGCTCAGTTGTGTAAAATATGAATTTCTCTCCCATAATGCATTGTACACCTGTTCAGTGGTGTAAAATATGAATTTCTCCCCCATAATGCATTGTACACCTGTTCAGTAGTGTAAAATATGAATTTCTCTCCCATAATGCATTGTACACCTGCTCAGTGGTGTAAAAAATGAATTTCTCTCCCATAATGCATTGTACCCCTGCTCAGTTGTGTAAAATATGAATTTCTCTCCCATAATGCATTGTACACCTGCTCTGGGGTGTAAAGAATGAATTTCTCTCCCATAATGCATTGTACACCTGTTCAGTGATGTAAAATATGAATTTCTCTCCCATAATGCATTGTACCCCTGCTCAGTTGTGTAAAATATGAATTTCTCTCCCATAATGCATTGTACACCTGCTCTGGGGTGTAAAGAATGAATTACTCTCCCATAATGCAATGTACACCTGCTCAGTAGTGTAAAGTATGAATTTCTCTCCCATAATGCATTGTACACCTGCTCAGTGGTGTAAAATATGAATTTCTCTCCCATAATGCATTGTACACCTGCTCAGTGGTGTAAAATATGCACTTCTCTCCCATAATGCATTGTACACCTGCTCTGGGGTGTAAAGAATGAATTTCTCTCCCATAATGCATTGTACACCTGCTCAGTAGTGTAAAGTATGAATTTCTCTCCCATAATGCATTGTACACCTGCTCAGTGGTGTAAAATATGAATTTCTCTCCCATAATGCATTGTACACCTGTTCAGTGGTGTAAAATATGAATTTCTCTCCCATAATGCATTGTACACCTGCTCTGGGGTGTAAAATATGAAATTCTCTCCCATAATGCATTGTACACTTGCTCAGTGGTGTAAAATATGCACTTCTCTCCCATAATGCATTGTACACCTGCTCTGGGGTGTAAAGAATGAATTTCTCTCCCATAATGCATTGTACACCTGCTCAGTGGTGTAAAATATGAATTTCTCTCCCATAATGCATTGTACACCTGTTCAGTAGTGTAAAATATGAATTTCTCTCCCATAATGCATTGTACACCTGCTCAGTTGTGTAAAATTTGAGTTTCTCTTTCATAATGCATTGTACACCTGCTCAGTGGTGTAAAGTATGAATTTCTCTCCCATAATGCATTGTACACCTGTTCAGTGGTGTAAAATATGAATTTCTCTCCCATAATGCATTGTACTCCTGCTCAGTAGTGTAAAATATGAATTTCTCTCCCATAATGCATTGTACACCTGCTCAGTGGTGTAAAATATGAATTTCTCTCCCATAATGCATTGTACACCTGCTCAGTGGTGTAAAATATGAATTTCTCTTCCATAATGCATTGTACACCTGCTCAGTAGTGTAAAGTATGAATTTCTCTCCCATAATGCATTGTACACCTGCTCAGTGGTGTAAAGAATGAATTTCTCTCCCATAATGCATTGTACACCTGCTCAGTGATGTAAAATATGCACTTCTCTCCCATAATGCATTGTACACCTGCTCTGGGGTGTAAAATATGAACTTCTCTTCCATAATGCATTGTACACCTGCTCAGTGGTGTAATATATGAATTTCTCTCCCATAATGCATTGTACACCTGCTCAGTAGTGTAAAATATGCATTTCTCTCCCATAATGCATTGTACACCTGCTCAGTGGTGTAAAAAATGAATTTCTCTCCCATAATGCATTGTACACCTGCTCAGTGGTGTAAAATATGAACTTCTCTCCCATAATGCATTGTACACCTGCTCAGTTGTGTAAAATATGAATTTCTCTCTCATAATGCATTGTACACCTGCTCAGTTGTGTAAAATATGAATTTCTCTCCCATAATGCATTGTACACCAGCTCAGTTGTGTAAAATATGAATTTCTCTCCCATAATGCATTGTACACCTGCTCAGTGGTGTAAAAAATGAATTTCTCTCCCATAATGCATTGTACACCTGCTCAGTTGTTTAAAATATGAATTTCTCTCCCATAATGCATTGTACACCTGCTCAGTGGTGTAAAATATGAACTTCTCTCCCATAATGCATTGTACACCTGCTCAGTTGTGTAAAATATGAATTTCTCTCCCATAATGCATTGTACACCAGCTCAGTTGTGTAAAATATGAATTTCTCTCCCATAATGCATTGTACACCTGTTCAGTGATGTAAAATATGAATTTCTCTCCCATAATGCATTGTACACCTGCTCAGTTGTTTAAAATATGAATTTCTCTCCCATAATGCATTGTACACCTGCTCTGGGGTGTAAAGAATGAATTACTCTCCCATAATGCATTGTACACCTGCTCAGTAGTGTAAAGTATGAATTTCTCTCCCATAATGCATTGTACACCTGCTCAGTGGTGTAAAATATGAATTTCTCTCCCATAATGCATTGTACACCTGTTCAGTGGTGTAAAATATGAATTTCTTTCCCATAATGCATTGTACACCTGCTCTGGGGTGTAAAATATGAATTTCTCTCCCATAATGCATTGTACACCTGCTCTGTGGTGTAAAATATGCACTTCTCTCCCATAATGCATTGTACACCTGCTCTGGGGTGTAAAGAATGAATTTCTCTCCCATAATGCATTGTACACCTGCTCAGTGGTGTAAAATATGAATTTCTCTCCCATAATGCATTGTACACCTGTTCAGTAGTGTAAAATATGAATTTCTCTCCCATAATGCATTGTACACCTGCTCAGTTGTGTAAAATTTGAGTTTCTCTCCCATAATGCATTGTACACCTGCTCAGTGGTGTAAAGTATGAATTTCTCTCCCATAATGCATTGTACACCTGTTCAGTGGTGTAAAATATGAATTTCTCTTCCATAATGCATTGTACACCTGCTCAGTGGTGTAAAGAATGAATTTCTCTCCCATAATGCATTGTACACCTGCTCAGTGATGTAAAATATGCACTTCTCTCCCATAATGCATTGTACACCTGCTCTGGGGTGTAAAGAATGAATTTCTCTCCCATAATGTATTGTACACCTGCTCAGTAGTGTAAAGTATGAATTTCTCTCCCATAATGCATTGTACACCTGCTCAGTGGTGTAAAATATGAATTTCTCTCCCATAATGCATTGTACACCTGCTCTGGGGTGTAAAATATGAATTTCTTTCCCATAATGCATTGTACACCTGTTCAGTGTTGTAAAATATGAATTTCTCTCCCATAATGCATTGTACACCAGCTCAGTTGTGTAAAATATGAATTTCTCTCCCATAATGCATTGTACACCTGTTCAGTGGTGTAAAATATGAATTTCTCTCCCATAATGCATGTACACCTGTTCAGTAGTGTAAAATATGAATTTCTCTCCCATAATGCATTGTACACCTGTTCAGTGGTGTAAAATATGAATTTCTCTCCCATAATGCATTGTACACCTGTTCAGTGGTGTAAAATATGAATTTCTCTCCCATAATGCATTGTACACCTGTTCAGTTGTGTAAAATATGAATTTCTCTCCCATAATGCATTGTACACCTGCTCAGTTGTGTAAAATATGAATTTCTCTCCCATAATGCATTGTACACCTGTTCAGTTGTGTAAAATATGAATTTCTCTTCCATAATGCATTGTACACCTGTTCAGTTGTATAAAATATGAATTTCTCTTCCATAATGCATTGTACACCTGCTCAGTTGTATAAAATATGAATTTCTCTCCCATAATGCATTGTACACCAGCTCAGTTGTGTAAAATATGAATTTCTCTCCCATAATGCATTGTACACCTGTTCAGTGGCGTTAAATTTGTATTTCTCTCCCATAAAGCATTGTACACCTGCTCAGTGGTGTAAAATATGAACTTCTCTTCCATAATGCATTGTACACCTGCTCGGTGGTGTAATATATGAATTTCTCTCCCATAATGCATTGTACACCTGCTCAGTAGTGTAAAATATGAATTTCTCTCCCATAATGCATTGTACACCTGTTCAGTAGTGTAAAATATGAATTTCTCTCCCATAATGCATTGTACACCTGCTCAGTTGTGTAAAATTTGAGTTTCTCTCCCATAATGCATTGTACACCTGCTCAGTGGTGTAAAGTATGAATTTCTCTCCCATAATGCATTGTACACCTGTTCAGTGGTGTAAAATATGAATTTCTCTCCCATAATGCATTGTACACCTGCTCAGTGGTGTAAAGAATGAATTTCTCTCCCATAATGCATTGTACACCTGCTCAGTGATGTAAAATATGCACTTCTCTCCCATAATGCATTGTACACCTGCTCTGGGGTGTAAAGAATGAATTTCTCTCCCATAATGTATTGTACACCTGCTCAGTAGTGTAAAGTATGAATTTCTCTCCCATAATGCATTGTACACCTGCTCAGTGGTGTAAAATATGAATTTCTCTCCCATAATGCATTGTACACCTGCTCTGGGGTGTAAAATATGAATTTCTTTCCCATAATGCATTGTACACCTGTTCAGTGTTGTAAAATATGAATTTCTCTCCCATAATGCATTGTACACCAGCTCAGTTGTGTAAAATATGAATTTCTCTCCCATAATGCATTGTACACCTGTTCAGTGGTGTAAAATATGAATTTCTCTCCCATAATGCATGTACACCTGTTCAGTAGTGTAAAATATGAATTTCTCTCCCATAATGCATTGTACACCTGTTCAGTGGTGTAAAATATGAATTTCTCTCCCATAATGCATTGTACACCTGTTCAGTGGTGTAAAATATGAATTTCTCTCCCATAATGCATTGTACACCTGTTCAGTTGTGTAAAATATGAATTTCTCTCCCATAATGCATTGTACACCTGCTCAGTTGTGTAAAATATGAATTTCTCTCCCATAATGCATTGTACACCTGTTCAGTTGTGTAAAATATGAATTTCTCTTCCATAATGCATTGTACACCTGTTCAGTTGTATAAAATATGAATTTCTCTTCCATAATGCATTGTACACCTGCTCAGTTGTGTAAAATATGAATTTCTCTCCCATAATGCATTGTACACCTGCTCAGTTGTGTAAAATATGAATTTCTCTCCCATAATGCATTGTACACCTGTTCAGTGGCGTTAAATTTGTATTTCTCTCCCATAAAGCATTGTACACCTGCTCAGTGGTGTAAAATATGAACTTCTCTTCCATAATGCATTGTACACCTGCTCAGTGGTGTAATATATGAATTTCTCTCCCATTGTACACCTGCTCAGTAGTGTAAAATATGCATTTCTCTCCCATAATGCATTGTACACCTGCTCAGTGGTGTAAAAAATGAATTTCTCTCCCATAATGCATTGTACACCTGCTCAGTGGTGTAAAATATGAACTTCTCTCCCATAATGCATTGTACACCTACTCAGTTGTGTAAAATATGAATTTCTCTCTCATAATGCATTGTACACCCGCTCAGTTGTGTAAAATATGAATTTCTCTCCCATAATGCATTGTACACCAGCTCAGTTGTGTAAAATATGAATTTCTCTCCCATAATGCATTGTACACCTGCTCAGTTGTGTAAAATATGAATTTCTCTCCCATAATACATTGTACACCTGCTCAGTTGTGTAAAATATGAATTTCTCTCCATAATGCATTGTACTCATGCTCAGTTGTGTAAAATATGAATTTCTCTCCCATAATGCATTGTACACCTGTTCAGTGGTGTAAAATATGAATTTCTCTCGCATAATGCATTGTACACCTGTTCAGTGGTGTAAAATATGAATTTCTCTCCCATAATGCATTGTACACCTGCTCAGTTGTGTAAAATATGAATTTCTCTCCCATAATGCATTGTACACCTGCTCAGTTGTGTAAAATATTAATTTCTCTCCATAATGCATTGTACACCTGCTCAGTTGTGTAAAATATGAATTTCTCTCCCATAATGCATTGTACACCTGTTCAGTGGAGTAAAATATGAATTTCTCCCCCATAATGCATTGTACACCTGTTCAGTGGTGTTAAATTTGTAGTTTTCTCCCATAATGCATTGTACACCTGCTCAGTAGTGTAAAATATGAATTTCTCTCCCATAATGCATTGTACACCTGTTCAGTAGTGTAAAGTATGAATTTCTCTCCCATAATGCATTGTACACCTGCTCAGTTGTTTAAAATATGAATTTCTCTCCCATAATGCATTGTACACCTGCTCAGTGGTGTAAAATATTAATTTCTATCCCATAATGCATTGTACACCTGTTCAGTGGTGTTAAATATGAATTTCTCTCCCATAATGCATTGTACACCTGCTCTGGGGTGTAAAGAATGAATTTCTCTCCCATAATGCATTGTACACCTGTTCAGTGATGTAAAATATGAATTTCTCTCCCATAATGCATTGTACACCTGCTCAGTTGTGTAAAATATGAATTTCTCTCCCATAATGCATTGTACACCTGCTCTGGGGTGTAAAGAATGAATTTCTCTCCCATAATGCATTGTACACCTGCTCAGTAGTGTAAAGTATGAATTTCTCTCCCATAATGCATTGTACACCTGCTCAGTGGTGTAAAATATGAATTTCTCTCCCATAATGCATTGTACACCTGTTCAGTGATGTAAAATATGAATTTCTCTCCCATAATGCATTGTACACCTGCTCTGGGGTGTAAAATATGAATTTCTCTCCCATAATGCATTGTACACTTGCTCAGTGGTGTAAAATATGCACTTCTCTCCCATAATGCATTGTACACCTGCTCTGGGGTGTAAAGAATGAATTTCTCTCCCATAATGCATTGTACACCTGCTCAGTGGTGTAAAATATGAATTTCTCTCCCATAATGCATTGTACACCTGTTCAGTAGTGTAAAATATGAATTTCTCTCCCATAATGCATTGTACACCTGCTCAGTTGTGTAAAATTTGAGTTTCTCTCCCATAATACATTGTACACCTGCTCAGTGGTGTAAAGTATGAATTTCTCTCCCATAATGCATTGTACACCTGTTCAGTGGTGTAAAATATGAATTTCTCTCCCATAATGCATTGTACTCCTGCTCAGTAGTGTAAAATATGAATTTCTCTCCCATAATGCAATGTACACCTGCTCAGTGGTGTAAAATATGAATTTCTCTCCCATAATGCATTGTACACCTGCTCAGTTGTGTAAAATATGAATTTCTCTCCCATAATGCATTGTACACCTGCTCAGTAGTGTAAAGTATGAATTTCTCTCCCATAATGCATTGTACACCTGCTCAGTGGTGTAAAATATGAATTTCTCTCCCATAATGCATTGTACACCTGCTCAGTGATGTAAAATATGCACTTCTCTCCCATAATGCATTGTACACCTGCTCAGTGGTGTAAAATATGAATTTCTCTCCCATAATGCATTGTACACCTGCTCAGTTGTGTAAAATATGAATTTCTCTCCCATAATGCATTGTACACCTGCTCAGTAGTGTAAAATATGAATTTCTCTCCCATAATGCATTGTACACCTGCTCAGTAGTGTAAAATATGAATTTCTCTCCCATAATGCATTGTACACCTGTTCAGTGGTGTAAAATATGAATTTCTCTCCCATAATGCATTGTACACCTGCTCTGGGGTGTAAAATATGAATTTCTCTCCCATAATGCATTGTACACTGTTCAGTGTTGTAAAATATGAATTTCTCTCCCATAATGCATTGTACACCTGCTCAGTGGTGTAAAATATGAATTTCTCTCCCATAATGTATTGTACACCTGTTCAGTAGTGTAAAATATGAATTTCTCTCCCATAATGCATTGTACACCTGCTCAGTGGTGTAAAATATGAATTTCTCTCCCATAATGCATTGTACACCTGCTCAGTTGTGTAAAATATGAATTTCTCTCCCATAATGCATTGTACACCTGCTCAGTGGTGTAAAGTATGAATTTCTCTCCCATAATGCATTGTACACCTGTTCGGTGGTGTAAAATATGAATTTCTCTCCCATAATGCATTGTACTCCTGCTCAGTAGTGTAAAATATGAATTTCTCTCCCATAATGCATTGTACACCTGCTCAGTGGTGTAAAATATGAATTTCTCTCCCATAATGCATTGTACACCTGCTCAGTTGTGTAAAATATGAATTTCTCTCCCATAATGCATTGTACACCTGCTCAGTAGTGTAAAGTATGAATTTCTCTCCCATAATGCATTGTACACCTGCTCAGTGGTGTAAAATATGAATTTCTCTCCCATAATGCATTGTACACCTGCTCAGTGATGTAAAATATGCACTTCTCTCCCATAATGCATTGTACACCTGCTCTGGGGTGTAAAGAATGAATTTCTCTCCCATAATGCATTGTACACCTGCTCAGTAGTGTAAAGTATGATTTTCTCTCCCATAATGCATTGTACACCTGCTCAGTGGTGTAAAATATGAATTTCTCTCCCATAATGCATTGTACACCTGCTCAGTTGTGTAAAATATGAATTTCTCTCCCATAATGCATTGTACACCTGCTCAGTAGTGTAAAATATGAATTTCTCTCCCATAATGCATTGTACACCTGCTCAGTAGTGTAAAATATGAATTTCTCTCCCATAATGCATTGTAAACCTGTTCAGTGGTGTAAAATATGAATTTCTCTCCCATAATGCATTGTACACCTGCTCTGGGGTGTAAAATATGAATTTCTCTCCCATAATGCATTGTACACCTGTTCAGTGTTGTAAAATATGAATTTCTCTCCCATAATGCATTGTACACCTGCTCAGTGGCGTTAAATTTGTATTTCTCTCCCATAATGCATTGTACACCTGCTCAGTAGTGTAAAATATGCATTTCTCTCCCATAATGCATTGTACACCTGCTCAGTGGTGTAAAAAATGAATTTCTCTCCCATAATGCATTGTACACCTGCTCAGTGGTGTAAAATATGAACTTCTCTCCCATAATGCATTGTACACCTGCTCAGTTGTGTAAAATATGAATTTCTCTCCCATAATGCATTGTACACCTGCTCAGTTGTGTAAAATATGAATTTCTCTCCCATAATGCATTGTACACCAGCTCAGTAGTGTAAAATATGAATTTCTCTTCCATAATGCATTGTACACCTGCTCAGTGGTGTAATATATGAATTTCTCTCCCATAATGCATTGTACACCTGCTCAGTAGTGTAAAATATGCATTTCTCTCCCATAATGCATTGTACACCTGCTCAGTGGTGTAAAAAATGAATTTCTCTCCCATAATGCATTGTACACCTGCTCAGTTGTGTAAAATATGAATTTCTCTCCCATTGTACACCAGCTCAGTAGTGTAAAATATGAATCTCTCCCATAATGCATTGTACACCTGCTCAGTTGTGTAAAATATGAATTTCTCTCCCATAATGCATTGTACACCTGTTCAGTGGTGTAAAATATGAATTTCTCTCATACTGCGCAACAGTGCAAAATATTAATTTTTACATAATGCAATGCA
Organism: Saccoglossus kowalevskii; assembly: GCF_978046115.1. Taxonomy (NCBI): domain Eukaryota; kingdom Metazoa; phylum Hemichordata; class Enteropneusta; family Harrimaniidae; genus Saccoglossus; species Saccoglossus kowalevskii. The sequence continues at coordinate 31,969,772 of NC_140657.1, forward strand.
TGTAATGGAAAACTAGTATAGGATTGTTTGTTTTTTATTTAATTTTCTCCTTTCAGTTATTACAACAAAATCAATAACAGACACTTTAGATGGTAGTGAAAACAATAGTTAAAGAATAAGCATATTTTAATGTCAAATAAAATAGTAATTTTAAAATAACTTTCAGATCAGAAATACCATATTTACATAGCTGTTGTCTGGTTAAGCTTAGTTGGTCCCTCCCTCTGAAATACAATGTACACACCCCACCATCGCCACCCACCCAACCATTTCAAATTCAAAAAGCATTTTACAAAACATGCATTCTTCCCCTGCAGTTGTAGATTTCGCTTTTTAGAGTCTTAGCAGCTGCATAACGTTGAAAAAAAAAATGTTTTGCAAGAATAAGAAAAGTATACAGTTCAAGTTGAAAACACACAATCTTGAAGACCAATATCATCAACGTTCCAATAAAAAATTATATAAATGCCAATCCCCTTCCCTCCCCTCCCCATTCCAAGCTCACTGTGTCTGAGAAATTAATGTACACGTACATAGTCTTTCACTAAACCCAGGCCCCAACTTCCACATCAGACATTGTAATGCACAAATTTAGCCTGATAACATTTTGTCTCTGGCAGCCCGCTCAGCTGTTCAGCGGGACCATCAACCAAAATGGCTGTGAAGCGGAGAAAACATATCCAAAATAGAATATGTACATTAAAATTTTACTAATAAAATAATTCTGTTAATTCAAAACAATTATAACTTTAACCATGTGCATAATGAGTACAATCCACATGAATTTTAAAATGATGTTTTCAAAAAACACCATTGCATAAATCTTTGATTAAACACCAGTAGTCAGATACTTGAATACATGTACACCCAATTCCCAAACCTAACAGTCTTCCTAGTATCAGAAATACATTGTAGGTGCTTAATATATTGAGAACAATCATTTATCAATAATTTAAAGACAAGCTGCATGTTCAATATTATAAATACAATATGCTAATTTAGTTCATGGAAATACTAACGAGTACATTTACCTTTGACCTCCATTCAATGATACACAAAATAAATATTTGCTACACTGCTGAGAGAAAAGTACATTGCAAAAAACATTTCACTTTATTTTTAAAAATTGGTATTATTGGATTCAGAATTCACGTTTCTTGTCATTTTTATGAAAAAAAAAGGTACTATTCAAAACTACCCACTTTAGTTCAGAATACTGACCAATAAAATAGGAACATGAAAAAAAAATAAACCTACTTTTTATTTAAAAAATAATATTTATTAAAGTGTTGCTAGTACATGAATCACTAAAATACAAGCAGAGCTTTCTTTTTTTAAAACGAATAATTTGAGATATTATATTAGAATATTATAAGTCCAGATAATGATGGTTGGAATACCACACTATTATAATTTTAAAACAAAAACAAAATTTATAAATGAACTTCTACAAGTTTGTGATATATGACCAAACAAATTCTCAAATTGAGAAACCTGGTCAAAATAAAATCTTTAGACAACAGAAAATGATAATTTATTCCTAAACCATGTGAGCAACTGTTGACACCTGTAGGACCTACAGACATGGCGTAGATACTGTGCAATGGTCGCAAGTGTTGACACCTGTAGGACCTACAGACATGGCGTAGATACTGTGCAATGGTCGCAAGTGTTGGCAAAAAAAGGAAAAAAACAGCTAGCCAATAGGAACATCCATGCACAAATAGATTAGATATATAACAAATTTTTACCCGTTTTAAATGACTTGCAAGATAAGAAATAATTAACAGTACAATAACAATTTGTTTAGCCAAGCCTACTTCCGAAGCATGAAATTTAGTTTATACAGTAGCCTGTAAGCTGAGATAGCTCCACTGTTAGCAATGCACATTTCAATTAGAGAATTGAAGATATCATGAAATGAACAAATCTGCAAGAGGTCAACGTCAGTTACCTATATGTATGATATCAAAGCAATCAGACTTGTAGTTTTCATCAAGGATTTGAAAATATCATTTTTACCAAAAATTACAAATTTAAAATATTCGTCAAAATTAGAAAGTTAAATAGATCATCACAAAATGATCAAATCTAAGAAAGGTCTACTCAAGATAGTTTTGTTGTTTTTAAGAAGAAGTATAATCACTAATATGACAAGCTTAGCTCGACAAAGTCAACAGCGAAGCTAACAATTCAACCAACTTGACAAGTTTCTGATGGTCAACATATAACGCGTTATAATTGGGAGTTGAGAAAGATTTCATACTTACAAGCACATGAACCATTATAAGAACTATGGACATAAAACTGATTTAGGATTTGTATAAAATAAAAGTTCATTTTTGTGTAATTAAAGCAAACATCTTTTGGAGTCAATTTTAATGGAAAAAATAATCAAACTTTTAATATGTGTAAGACAATGTGTAATAACAGTTCAGAGTGTATTATGGGACAGAGCTTGTTGTGTACAACCAAACCATATCATACAAAACATTTCAAAACTAAAAAAACTTTTAAAAACTTTTAAAAACTTTTGTCTGAGAAAACTGAGAAAATTTTCTTTTAATCAAAATTTGTATTTGATAATATGACAACCAAATCGATGACATAAATTTCAATAGATGCGAATTTGTTTTTCACATCTGAGGTAGTATGAGAAATCACTGGAGGCAATGAATCCTAGTTTTGTGAAAAATTACCCCATTTTGAAATAGTTGGTTTAAGCAAAATGGACCACCGGGACAACAAATTTGTTTGCAAAAAAAAAAACATATAGGCAGAATAAAAATACTGGAAAATTTCACAATCTAACTGAAATCTATAATAATTCTGACCCATGTGCAGAAATAAAAAAACAAAAACACCCAACCTTTCTTAATTCTATCATTAAGCAGGTAAAACGAGGCATTTTCCCCCAAATACCACAATCTGAATTTCCTTGTATAATGTTCTCGGCATCCCTGAGTAAGGAAACCCAGCCACAATTGTACCATAATTTACATTGAGAAATATTATAATATACTTCAAATACAAAACATGCACACGAGACACAATAATAAAATAAAATATTGTATATCTAAATCTGAGATGTCTGACCTGTATCAACTTCTATTTGACCAATGTCATTTCTAACATTTTCAGACCAAAGTCAAACTATATCAAACTTGTGTCCATTTCTACCTTAATTTTTTTTTTACATCAACTGCATCTTGACTTGTGTCAATATCTTTCTGTTTCTGACCCGTATCAAAATCTACATGACCTGTCAAGTTCAAAATAACTCCAAGTCAACATGAAAATTAATGGATGATGTCACTATATGTCAAATATTATAACAGTTGAAATACCATTACATCAATGATCTGCTCATTCAGTGGTGCTGACCTTACAATGGAAATTCCAAGGACATGTAAATATATTACACCAACATTACTACACAACAGTTCAATCCTTTTCTGTACAGTTTGGCACATCAACTTTACTTGATGTAAAATATAAAAAACAACCCTGACTGAGTCTCTGCAGGAACGTGTAGTACCAGTGTGTTGAACCTGCACTTAAAAATTACTCTGCTTACAATACCCAGGACTAGGTATATATTCACTGAGACAGTATACCTGAATGAAAAACTGGAACAAAATTAAAAATAATTCTAGTTTTCCTGTCATCTAAAGATTTACGCTGACATTGCAGACATCGGTGTCGTTAATGATGATGGGTATGGATACGAGTGGAGAGTGCCATTCGCGATGTGGCCGTTAACTGTGACTCCTTGTGTATTTCCATACTGTGAAGATGGGTTTAGTGGCTGCTGCTGTTGTTGTTGTTGTTGTTGCTGCAGTTCCTGTCCACGTTGTGTTTCTTTGCGATTCACTGGCCCTGTAAAGCGAACAACAAATAATGTTACCATACATAAAATGAAAGTGGCTTTATATCTTCTCATTACAGACAAAACTCGCCTTGCTTATCAGCAAACAAATTTACATATAAACTCACCTGTATGGGTATGGATGTACCACAGTGCTGCTGTCAGCAGAACTCCAATCACAAATGCAGCAAATGCGATCCCAACTACAGCCCCAGTCTCCAAACCAATTATAACTAAAACAATAGAAAAAATAGAACAATCAGACAAAACTACAAAATTACAGTGCTACATATTTATGGATTTTTTGGAATATTTTTTGACGAATTTACTTTTGGCTACAGATCTTGATCAAATGAATTCCATTCATGGCTAAGAGTAATTTCAAATAATCATCAAACAAAAAGACGTCATCACAAACAGAAATCAAATCAATAAAGCTATGATATCTATGTTACAGTAGTACCTTTAAATTTGCTATGTAAATCTGAAATGGATTTTTCATAATGCATTCTCTAATTTGTGAAGTGCTTATATATTTGATAATTTGCTAAAGCTAATTATTATTACCCATTCTGGCTAAATCTTAGAAAAGTCACAAGGTTTTATTTTTTCAGGGACAGCACATAATCAAATTTCATGCTGACAGTAGACCTCAGCCACTCCCATTTATAAGAACTCACTCGATCCCGATTGGTTGGACTTACTTTGTTGGCTTGGTTGTTGTTTACTTTCTCCAAGAAGTGGTGGTTCGACTGAAATTTGCTCTGGGATATCTGGATTTGGTATTTGACCAACAATTTGAGATGCTGAGAAAGAAGAGTGCAATAGTAAAATAAATTAAACGACAACAAATTTATTCATACATGAGGTCACAGGCTCTTAAGAGTGCATGTTGACATATTATCTTTTCACTTACTTTTTATCTGAAATGTCCCGATATATCTGTGCACGGTGTCGGACAAACAATTTTGTAGTTCACCACACTGCAAACAAATAAAGATACCATACTTATAAATGGGCATTAAACATCCGTAACTTATTCACCTCATATTCTTCTTCCTGAGTTAGAGGTTATTACACAACAATCCCTATGGTTACCGCAATGTGGGCGAAAATAATGTGGTTGTCATGCAAGAAATCATTTATAATTCATTATATCATGGGAGGGGCGATATGGCATACGATCAATTTAAATCTAGTAATGCAATTTTGTTGTTCATGAACGCTTATGGTATTAAGTAAATTATTTTAGACTTAGGAAAAAATTAAATTACTTTGAAACAAATTCACACATTGACAGGCAGTTTGGATATTATTGTATGATCACAATATCTTCTGTAGACACCATTTGTTTTCTAATTCCACTAATCATATAGGCACTCAGCACAGTGTGTTAATGAAATTTAATGTACAAATTTAAAATGTGATGCAGTAATTTGCGCTATTATTTTTTTGACTCTGCAAACAGTTGCGTTATTTGTTTGATTACTCATTCCAATTTACCATGGAATGTCAGTTTAAATATGGCAAGCACAAACAAGCAGCAATAAGAATTGTACCGTAAAAACTCCAAAATTTCGACCCCTCTAAAAATTCAGTCACTTAGTTATTTGTCGAGTTTCGGTATTTTATTTACCTCCAAATTTTCGTCTCCACTAAAAATTGCCGACTCATTCTTATTCGAAAATTGCAACCAGTTTTGGTTTTCCCCAGAAAGAAAAAACAAGCAGCCTGTCGGCTGAGATAGCTCCGCTGTTAGCAATGCACATTTCAATTAAAGAAGTGAAGACATCATTAGAAAATGAACAATATGAATAGTATCAAAGCAATCGGACTTACAGTTTTTAACAAGAAGTCGAAAATATCACTTTTTACCAAAAATTACAAAAATATTCACCAAAATAAATTAATTAGAGAATTGAAGATATCATCACAAAACGAACAAATCTGAGAGAGGTCCACATGTAGTACCTATATATGTAATATCAAAGCAATCGGACTTACAGTTTTCAACAAGAAGTCGAAAATATCACTTTTTACCAAAAATGACAAAAATATTCACCAAAATTAGAGAATTGAAGATATCATCACAAAATGAACAAATCTGAGAGAGGTCCACATGTAGTACCTATATATGTAATATCAAAGCATTTGCACTTGCGGTTTTTAACAAGAAGTCGAAAATATCAGTTTTTACCAAAAATGACAAAAATATTCACCAAAATTAGAGCATTAAAGATATCATTACAAAATGAACAAATCTGAGAGAGGTACACATGTAGTACCTATATATGTAATATCAAAGCAATTGCACTTGCGGTTTTTAACAAGAAGTCGAAAATATCAGTTTTTACCAAAAATGACAAAAATATTCACCAAAATTAGAGAATTGAAGATATCATCACGAAATGAACAAATCTGAGAGAGGTCCACATGTAGTACCTATATATGTAGTATCAAAGCAATTGGACTTGCGTTTTTTATCAAGAAGTCGAAAATATCAGTTTTTACCAAAAATGACAAAAATATTCACCAAAATTAGAGAATTGAAGACATCATCACAAAATGAACAAATCTGAGAGAGGTTCACATGTAGTACCTATATATGTAATATCAAAGCAATCGGACTTGTGGTTTTTAACAAGAAGTCGAAAATATCAGTTTTTACCAAAAATGACAAAAATATTCACCAAAATTAGAGAATTAAAGATATCATTACAAAATGAACAAATCTGAGAGAGGTCCAAATGTAGTACCTATATATGTAATATCAAAGCAATTGCACTTGCGGTTTTTAACAAGAAGTCGAAAATATCAGTTTTTACCAAAAATGACAAAAATATTCACCAAAATTAGAGAATTAAAGATATCAACATGAAATGAACAAACCTAAGAGAGGTCTACCCAAGGTACATATATACCAAGTATCAAAGCATTTAGGCTTGTAGTTTTCAAGAAGAAGTCGAAAAAGTAAAACATTGACACGGACGACGACGACGGACAATCACTCATATGATAAGCTCCGCTCGACAAAGTCGACAGCGGAGCTAAAAAACGATGTGAGCGTTCAAACGGGACTTTCTCCGAAGGCATGAATCCGAGTTTCTGATTGACTGAGAGATTTTTATTTTATTGGTAACGAAAATATATTCTAAATAAATGAAGTTTCAAATAAAAACGAACACAAAAATCTCGGCATGCTGCGTTTCTGAATTGTTGATTATTACTCAGTAGTGATTATAATAATGTACACAAAATAAATTCGTTGAATTGTTATGAAATACAAATAAAAGTCAACTTAGTTTCGTCGTAAGCGAATGATTCCGGTCTTGTATAAACGTTTGATGCTGTAGGATATCCGCCATGTTCTCTTAGGTCAAATAGGTCAAATCGCTAATTAACCAATCAAAAAGCTGGATGATGCCAACGTGTTCAAATTACCATAGCTTATTTAAATATGTTAATGTTATTGAACGCAATGCGGAAGAGATTGATGTTGTAGTACGATCTTTTGGCTTGGATTTTGATGCGAAAACGGCACGTTTTTTTTTTTAAATCAAAAAATTAGTTGTTTTTAAAAAATAAACTGGGCATCTGTTCACAGTGATAACAGCTCATTCTCGAAACGAAGCTTACCCGCTCACGCTAGTCACGATAAAAATCATACACGTGTACTCTTGAATAGACGTCAATGACTACGGTAAAACTTAGACTTTATTTTAGCCGGCAGGAATGATTGAAATGTCCGAAAAATGACGCCAAAATACACCTTAAAAGTCCCATTTTATTTTCTTAAATCCCATTTTATTTTTTTAATCCAAGGGCGAATTTACGGCAGAATCTGGTCCCTCAAATAAGGGACACGTGAGCTTTGATTCTAACCGAATACATTGCACTGGGTCGGGGAGATAGTTTGCTAAACTTCCATGTATCTTTTGTCCAATGGGTACCTGTACTTCGAACATTCGCAAGTTTTCCTAGGTAGTGCGAGACAGCTTTGTCTTTTGACCTAATTTTGTGCTGACCTCTTCTCCGCGTCTTGATGTTTTTTTTTTCCTTGTCATAATACTCACTGATTGATGACTTTGTTTTGATTTTGAGTTGTTTAGCCTACAACTCTGCCACGACCTTTGCTTTTACCGTGAAACATTGGGAAGTTTACGTCAATTGAAGGACATTGCATTTTTTTAAAAACTAACGAAGCACACTGTCTATCATCCCCATTTTTCATTTGCTGATTTCTATTCTAAAAAATTCGACCGTCCGAAAATGCACCTTAATTTTGACTCTAAAAACACGTCACATTTCTAACACTAATTATTTAAAACCGGTCGAAATTTTGGAGTTTTTACGGTAGTTTTCAAAAAGAAGTCAAAAAATTAAAAAGTTCACACCGACGATGGACAATCACTCATATGATTGACTCCTGTAGGATCCAACAAAATTAAAAGACACTGTTCTCAAGTTATTAACAAGTTTTGACCACAGTCAAATTATGTTCCGTATTTGACAAGTCGTTGAATATTGGGTTATTTTTCATTGTACGATCAAAGAGGTTTTCCATGTACATGTATAGTAATAGAAAGGCATCTCCCCTTTTCCACTGTACAAAAACACATTTTCAACTCCTGTTTTTTACTACCTGCATCAACAAGTCACAGCAGATAATGGTGCGCCCCCTATGGAGACAACATTGTATGATTACATTTCATTAAAGACGTTCACCTACCTGGGGAAACCGTTTATCTTGTCTGTCATTGACGCATGATGTGATATCACAGTGCAGATATGTGGCAGACTTAGATGTTAACTCAAAGCTGAACCGATAAACAGGCATCTTCTGTGATCCCGGTAACGTTCCTATGATATCATTTGGGATGAACTCTTCAATAAGGACAGATGAATCAGAAGCACACCTACAGAGAGATGTATTCAGAAAATATATTTTTACAAAAGAAAAATATTCCCACCAACAAATTTTGCACATTTTTGTGTTTTCCAGTAATTTTTTGTCAATTACTTATTGCCTATCATTTTAGAAATACTATGGGAAATACTATGTGCTTTATTTTATGAATGGTTATAAAAGGATTGGTCTTGGTTGCCATGACATTTTCCAATAAAACATTGGTGCAATATAATTCTTTTTTTGGACTAAAAATGAACAATTTCCTATATGCTTATGTAAGATTTAAATTTGGTATCAAATCAGGTTAAACAGAAAATGAAGCAATTCATCAGATACCAAATTGTTTTATTCCTGTATTAATCCTATTTTTTTAACTCATTGCACAAAATGTAATCTGTGTCGCCTAGACACTTACCCATTTGTAATCAGCTCATTTGTTACAACATCCCTCGTATTTTCAGCAGTAGGCGAAAGCCAACAACCATATGGAACAACACCAAATGTTAAATCCAATGCACCCTCCAGTCCCACTTGTGCATATATACGAGTGTCTTCTTCAATCAACCAAGGGAATTCGGTATGCGGCTGCTTGTAGAAGAATTTATCAAACAGTTTAAGCGTGTAGTTGGTTATTTCAAATGACAATGGTGGTTTTCTGGTCGCGACTGGTTGTAGCGGACCTGTCGTATAATCACAGGAGAATTCTATTTTTAGAATCTGCAGGTCTTCATCATCTGTAAGAATTTCACCGGATGCAGACCCATCAGAAAAATCCCAGCCACTGCCTTCAATAGTGAACTCGCCATCTGATATTACAATCTGTAAGAATAGAGACAGGCATGTGAAAACATAGTAAAATTAATAATGCCTTGCTCAATGGACGACTGCACATGCACAAGGTAGAGAGTAACTGTCAACTTTAATTTATACGCACTAAAACATGGTTTATTGCATACTGAATCATTAAAATACACATCTGTGAAAAATTAATATGTAATAACACTATCCCGCACAAGTAGTTAAATGCCACAACCCTTATGGTTTCCCTTAATGAAAGATTGGCATCAAAGCCAAATCAAACAAATCAATTTGCAACATATCAGAAATCATTTAAGTAGTTTAATTTGCATCACTATCAATTTTTGAGATATTACGACATTCATGAAGAAAAAATGTTGCGTTGCCGGACCTTACAAAAATGTTTACTAAGACAAAAGTCTGCTGTTTTCACACACACACACTCACGAAATTTATCTTTCGCATAGAAGCAGCATTTGATTTAATAATGTACAAGAAACATATCATTATAAAGAGCAAAAACACTTACTGCATTTTTAAAGACTACTCTATTGTCTCTGATGTCTTTCTTCGTGCCACAGTTGATGAATTGCGTACTCAATATGAAATGAGTTTCATTTGATTCTGCTTTGCAATTATGATCCAAAAATGACAGACTTAAAAATCGCACATCAAACAACTCAAGAACATCCTTCTGCAAAGCTACATTGATACCATCATCACGGCATTCCTTAGTAAAGGACCTCATTAAATCAGATGCATTAAAATCTCCATCTAATGGACTTTTTGGAATCATTTCAGGCATCAGTGTTTCGGATGCTGGTAAAGCCACAATGTCTGAAAAATAAAGAATTAAATTATTTTCTGTAAATGATTTGTTGTCAACATAAAATTAACAGTAAACTTCTAAAATTACAGTGGAAACAATTTTTATCATTTGGTAGTGTTGAGAACAAATTAATAATCATTTCTAATTTCCTTGTTTTTGGACAGAATTTGATTTTCTTTCAACGTATTGATCAAACATTCAGAAGTTTTAGAAATGCAAACAAGAAGAACTACAATTTATTGTCCCAATCAATCCAATTATAATTGAACAATAAAGATAGTTCCATGATAATATTCCACAACAAAGCTGTGGCATCAACAACTGTAATATTATACATTGACAACAATTGGATGAAAACTGCTCAATTCGCAATAAAACTTTGATGAATACAGGCAAAGTTTTGGAGTAAAGAGGTAGCGATGTTTACCTTCCTTCAGTTGTAAGCGCAACAAATTAGCATTATTGGTTTCAGTGAATGAGTTGACAGGTCCATGTTCCTTCTCTGCCCAACGAATAAGCTTAGCTCCAGATTCCAATGCTGTTTGTTCATAGGATGAATCTGGTTGCCATGGTGAATCATCCAACATCATCTTATCCACATTGGTCTAAAAGAGAAAAACAGATTTATTTTGTCAATTATTTACTTACTATGAATAAACATCAACATTGTCTTGGTGCGTTTCAATATCACCACAATGTGACATGCAGCACTCCAGGCAGAGAAAATATTTTGAAGGTCAATCAAATAAATAAAAATTTGCGTAAATAAAATTTGTTTGACAGAAAAATATTTTGTTTCCAACTTTTCCTAAAAAACTCTTTACTAGTTCTTGTTTCCTAAAAAACTCTTTACTAGTTCTTGTTTCCTAAAAAACTCTTTACTAGTTCTGAAGCAATACACACACTCTTTTGCATCCTGAACTGTGCTTTGTAACAATAACAGTGAAACAAATGAATAGGCGAAGAAATAGACTAACAAATGTTGCACAAAGTTGTTCAAATCACAGCAGCTGGAATAATAGAAACTTACAATTATGTGCAATGATCCAGTGAAGTTTTCCGAAGTAACTCGCCAATTGGTGTTGACGTTACTTTTTATGATTATCATGACGTTGTTAGAATACATTTCTCGTCCCTGAGACTCTACATGCAGATTGATAGTATCACCATCAACGCAACTATCATTTGCTTCAATAATGTGAATCGCACGAGAGCCGACTGGACGAGGAGCACAGCCTGATGTCACTGGTTGTACCTTTAGAAATTCTGCCACCACATTGGGAGAATAAAAATTACTTCTTATGTTGCAGTTTTCAGACAACATTGTTTCTGTTGGGGGGAAAAAAGTAGTCAATTAAGCATTTGACAACCACTAGCCTACCCACAATGCATTGCAAAAAGAAGATACATCCTGAGGAAATGATTTTACAGTGTTTCAATTAACATTAAGTTATAACTAGACAATATTGAAATTATGTTAAACATATTTACCAAATACCAAGTGTAACATACTTCACTTTAGCTGGAATTAATTTTGTGGAATAATATTTTGGCTGTTTTGTGTGAAGTTTATGTTAACTAATTTTTGACGAGTTGAATGTAAAATATATTCACCTATTAATAACACTAGTAACAAAATTTTAACAAATTGTGACATCTTACCGGCCCCAACCCGCAAAGTAATCTTGTTGGCTTTCTGTATTTCGGTGAACGATGTCAAGGCATGGTATTTCCTTCTGATCCACCTTACCAACTTATCATTAACGGTTGGCATGTGTCGTTTTTTGATCACGGTTATCGTTCTATCTTCAGAATAATTTACATCAGATCCACGAGTCACCTATGAAGGAACAGAAGTTGCTGTTAATTAGGTAATTAATATGCATGGATTTCAACCCGAAAGTTCTTTATTTCGCAAGTTTTTTTATTTCACATAATGATCTGAAGAAACTGCTTTCCTTGCTGATGAATGTTGACCTGCTCGGTATAATCGCCGACTCGCTCAGATAATCGCCGACTCGCTCAGATAATCGCCGACTCGCTCAGATAATCGCCGACATAATGAAAAATCATTTCCTTACTCAGCAGACAATGTGGAGCCATCATAACGGATAATAATAAATACATTTTGTACATGTACGTAGACAGCTAATGAGGTCATCACACTATTTAATATTTCAAGAAACATGTTAAATGTCATACAAAACATGCAAAATTTGCATTTTTCACAGATTTTTTTATATCTCAGATCATCTCTATTTAAAGAGTTCATAAACCAACAGTTATATTTATTGCATAGAAATGATTCAAATACAACTTATTTCGACTGTAGACTCACACCTCGGTCATTTTACATATCACCAGAGGTACATTACTTGGGGTTTGCAACTACGGTGACATGATACCAAGATCTCGTTACAATCTCGCTCTTGCATAAGCGTTCCAACTCAGAAAAATTCAAATGCGCATGCCCGAGGTAACTACGATACTGGGATGTCCAGGTGGATCAAAATAGCTGCTCATGATACGAGGGATTACGACAACTATATTTTCTGTACATTTTCGATGTATTACATTTTTTCACTATGAATGTGGTAATACATGTTTTATTGTTTTATTACAAACTGCCTATGTCATGTCAGAAGGTAGTAGCATCAGTCTCGCTATCTACGAGATGAGACTTGAATGGGATCTTGACATGATGTCACCATACAGTACTATGTGTGTTGCAAACCCCAAGTAATGTACCTCTGATATCACATTTCATAAAATTTCAAAAAAATAAAAAATTATTTAGCAGGTTGCCTGAAATACAGAATGTAAACAACCCCCATAATGCATTGCACACATGTGCAATAACATTGTCAGCAGGGTAAAATTCACATCCAAAAAAAAAATTCAAAATAAAATGAGGCAACACATTTCATAATAATATTTTAAACTCTAATAATTACATAAACGATTTCCAAAGCCGCTACTAGTAATGTTTAGAAGTTTTACAGAGCTGCGTTCATGAGATCACATTCCATGCAAAGATGACATTCCACTTTGCCGATAACTGGTAAGTTGACACACACTGTGTGTTGAAAGGGCAAAATAATATTTTCACAGAATCCAAACTACAACTTAATCAACTGTAAGGCTCCAAGTGGACCACCCAAAAGTCATTCCCTGTGGAGGTAGGGGTACTAACTGTTGTTTGTGTTGTTGCTTATAACACTGAACTCTCACATAGGAATATGACAAAACCAGTGTTGATATGTAGAGCAGAATTAGAGGCTAACCCAAAATTAATTTCAATCTACTGTTTCAAAACACAACTGAATAGAATAAACGGTGTCAATCGCTCGTAGCTGCAAGTATGTTGTTTACCATGTTGAGATACTTGAGTGAACAGGGTCTCCGGGTTAAAACAATGCTCTCAAAAGCAATGCAATTGTACATGAATAAGGTCTGAATAGGTGTAAACGAGAGTTAAATATTAACCACTGATGTGTGAACACACTGATAAGAAATATATTTTTAAGTCTATGATTTAGCCTTTTATTGGGGAGGAGTGTCTCATCAAAACGATACATATACAAATTCTACAGCGAAAGTACTATGATATTGTGTCTTAAAAATCATCTGCTTGAAAAAATGTATTGCCACTAAGAGTTTATAATATCACTTTGAGAATCAGTTTGAAGATTCACATGGCTGGGAATCAGGCTTTAACTTGTTTTTAGGAATTATGCTCAATACTGTGCGTGTCTATGCCATTTTTTCTATTCTTATTAGATATCAGTAAAGGCTTCATCAGACTATGCCCAACTAGTCTCTTACACATACTCAAAAATGAAGTATTCCTTGGATTTCGAAATGCACTATTTCGTAAGGTACTCCGAGCAGATCAACACTGAGTACCCAACTAGTGAAGTGTTCCACATTGTAAAAATGAATCTGTATGCATTTTGATTATCATAAAAGAGGAATATTTCAAAGCACTCTAAATAGATGCATCTCCACAGAGTGTGATTTGCATACTGAAATTATTTATACATTTAGAGCCATAATTTAAGGTGATCTTAGATTGTATATTTGAAATTCAAATCAACATTTGGCAGTTAAAACAACCCTTTTAACAAATAATTTATTGCTGCACAAATTTCACAAGTGAAGCATTTCCATGGGAACATGCATAAATTATACATACAAGTGACTCTTAAGATAAAGGCACAATAGTTAAATTAGATACTTGGTTACTGATTTCTACACAAAACTCTACATTCATACACTTCCTACAGAAGGTGGACAGAACACAAGGGGAATATGGCGACCTATTACATAAAGAATAAGTCAAAATTTTATTAAATTGACGAGGTTCATATTTTCTTAATTCTGTATAAAAAAGATATTTAATGAACAAAATTGGGCAAAAATTGAACCCAGAGGACAACAAATAAATATACAGACTGAAAACGAATCAGGAATTTATTCAATTGAAAGCAAAATATAGGTATATATGCCAATGAATAAACAATCATCTAACTTTTGTTTTAAGGAAAAGTAATTATTTATGAAATATTTATGTAGTTCTCATTTGCTTGCTTCCAATTATATCGATATACTGGTAGTGACTTGACAGAAATCAAACATATATTAACTGTTTACAACAAATAAACTACCACTGATACCAGTGATTGGTTATAACTACCAAAAATTGGTTATAAACTACCAGGGATTGGTTATAAACTACCAGGGATTGGTTTAACTTATTTCATCATCAAGTTTATTAATATTTATAAGCCTTTGTGAACTGCCCTACATAACTCATTGTCCTGCAGTAATCCTTTGACCTGGTTATCCATTAATAGCATACACGCATGGTGAATCACAAGTTATCACGATTTCAGAAACAAAAAAATCAGATAATAAGCAGGCACAAGCTGTTCAACAAACCATTTACATATTTGGCTGTTTATGAAAGACGTTTTTTGCTTTTGGAGGGGAGGGAGGGAGGGAGGACATTTTGTGAAAATCATTTCTTGTTTATCATCTTCAAAACCCATATTTTGAATGACATGATTTTATTAACGAAAAACTCTCATTAACAGGCCAAATTTTTCACACTAAAATTTAAGGTACACATTTTGAAAATTACCAGTAGTTTTTTTTTTTCAATGAATTTTTTTTTTAAATTTGCAGAAACTGGAAATAATTTCCTCATTGCCTGAAAAAAATGTTTTTGTTTTTCAATGGAAGATAAACGCATCAAAATTTGACTGTGCCTTTGAAAGGATTAACATCAATTTTATGAAATAATAGTATCATATTTAGTAGCGCATACACTAACTGACAGGCGGTTTTAATGGTCAAAATATGTCATATTAAATTGATCCAGTATACAATTGACTGATTTATTGGTTTATTTGCACTTCTATTTGAGATCCAATTGTGCAAAGACAGTATGCTGCATGAATAGATACGGTTTTTGAAGTCAGTTGTTCTTGGATTACATATTTCCAACAGATCCAAGTGTGTACCAAAACTGTTATACAAATTCACAACTCCACCTCTTTGTTAGTAATATTAGTCTCACTGAAAAAAGAAAAAAAATATTCACCACTGTTCATAGTCATTTGGTAACAGTTAAAATACAGCTCTAAAAATGACAACATAAAAGCCAATTAATCAATGGGTACTGAAGTACCGTATGCCAAAATCTAATCAAATCTGACATTGGATTGGAACACACTATTTGTGTACGAGCACTAAACAATGACACTGGACATGCATGTCATGGAAAGAGGAAAAACTGACAAATCTGAAGATTTCTAGATTTTGAAATTAGAATTCAGGAAAAGACAATTTCTGGTGATAAACAAAGTGAGGAAGGTAATTCCCCAAATACGATAGGTGTATTGCAAATTGATATGAAAAATCATGTGTTATTTAGTCTTTTTGAAGTCCATAGTTCCCTTTAAGTATGAATATGCCTTTCGTATTTACAAAAGACAGTTTGGACCAAACATTGATCAGACTTCGTACAAATTGTAGGATTATGTAGGATTTTTTTTATAGGAAACAAGTGGTCCAGAATCTTTTGGACAATAATTTTCACTTCACCTTTCAGTAATTTCACATCTTACGCAAGGTCAGAGGTCAGGTTGCTAGCAAGGTCTTTCGCTGCCAGATTAGCAATGTGGTGTACTCAAGATTAACTAATTACTTAATAATTACGTTAAACTATTAGCTTTTCACGATTTCATAATGTGTGACCATTCATGGCACCGACATTTCAAGAAAGTCATTAAGGTTATCTAAATAATCCAAAGGAATTTTCCACTGCTACCAAATTTCCCAATCTTCTTTGCTTGCAACAATTTGTCTCGTGAGACAATATTGCAGCTGTTCATTATCTTGAGCACATTATCACCGGTACCACATTTTGCTTTCTATTCTGATCATGTATATGAAAACTCAACCAAATCAAGAGAAAGAACAGTCTTCGGTAACAGTGTATAACTGCAATTACTCTAACTCCTGGGGGTGAACTACAAATTCATGAGATAATTGAATGATTTTGGATACACAAAACTCATTACTGAGCAGGCCATGCTTAGTGGTTTTGAATGATCTGAGATTCAAACAATTAATGTCCGACTGTATTAAGTTACAAGCAAAACACACAAATTAACAAACACAAAATTTAACTTGAGGTTTCAGTGGTAATCATGCAGACAGTGTCTATGTTAACTGGCAGACAATATTCTTGACTCAGACAGTCTTGATAACAAATGCAAACAGTGAACTTGTCCTACTTCTCTTTGATGCATCAAGGTCATGGTGATATCAAAGCTCATACAGGATGTTGTAGACCTTTCCAGGTTTTGTTTTTCGGCAACAAATAACAATCGTAATTCCACAATGAGAAATTCCTGTTCTCGGATGATTGGATGGCGTTCATCAGGAAGTCGTGACTACACATCTTCAGAGAAATTGTGAAATTTCATGATTTTCACAATATTTTGTCTTGCAAAATAAAATCTGCTTATTGTAGCAAGTCATAATGAAGCATCCATGATTCCTCTACTTTGAAAACTTATTACGCAAATGATACAATAGCAGAATAAGCAATTTGACTACTTTTTCTACGTGTACTGACTTATTAGTTTCATGTTATTTATTTAACCCAGTTTTCCAAGATTTGAAACATTGTCTATTGTTGTAAATTTCTTTTTAATTTTTTTTTTTTGTGTCAACTACTGTAATAAGCACAAATTTGTATTTGTTATATTAGAAATAAATGTTACATACATGTAAACTTGTGTTGATATAAACCATTGAATTTCCATAATTTTATGAATTAGGAACATTTGCAACAATAAATGTTCATGCAAGTCACTACCTATAATACCGTTACTCTTTGAGCAGCAATGTTTTCCACTCAAAATGGGGTAAATTTGTTCACATTTTCTGTGATTTTCACTGAATTCAATCTTAATTTTGGACCAAACAAACAAAATGTGACATTACTTCTATTTTTTGATTTGATTATTTTGTGGATGGTGCCCGAGGTTTAGACTCTTAGAGACCTCAATGAAATATTCTCTTTGATACCTGTAATACATGTAAGGTCAGGGAGGCCTATATATTATGGGCTGTAATACCTTCAATAATCTTTTTTTAATAATAATCTACACGTGTCAGCTTTTTTTAATCCCTATGCCTAGGGAAGACTTTTAAAAACACGCGTAATAAAAATATGGCGATTATTTATTGAGGTAATAAACAAAACACAGAACTAACATAATAAATATCCTGGTATTTCTGTGACATACAAGACTAGGTTCATTTCAAGGTTACTGCAGTACAGATGGAAAAGCAGTGTACATCTTAACATTTTTCATTAAACTGGGTCATTTAAAAAATGGCTTGGCAGAATCCCCGAGTTGGCTAATCTCTTCTCATGAATCTACCTATTTATTCTGATGCAATTTCTGTTGATTTAATTTTCTAGGGCTTTAGTCTCAGTCACCGGCATTGACAAAATAACAATTTTCGAATGTCATAAATTTCTCTATGATACATGTACATGCTGGTACATAGCCATCAACATTAGCATCGTTGACCTTTCTTTTAAGGACACCCACAGAAATTGTCACTGCTTTTCTCAAACGATGGACAAGTGTTTTGTGGATATGAGGGACGATGGATGGTTACCAGCTAGGCTATGTGTCTTGAGGATCCAAGTGAAATGTTCACTCATACAATAATTTGTAGTTTTTCTTGTATGACTAAATTTGGGAAAAATGTGCCTATTGCAAAACTAAGTTGCTTAATCTTATTTAATCTATTATTAATTTATTGACACTTTCAAAGTCACCTCATCAAAGTCACCTCATCAAAGTCACCTCATCAAGGTCACCTCATCAAAATCTGCCAGATACATGTACTCCAACTCTCAACTGAAGTAGTTCCATATTATTATGTTTTACAAGTTAACACTCGCACATTTTCAATAAGCACATGAGAAAACAAATTGCATGGAGCTGCATAAGCATACAATGTAAGCAATTGCTTGCAAATATATTCATGTGTATGTAACTGCGTTCCTCCAAATGCACAATCTAAAGTATGATGCAATTTGCAAATGGACACTTTACAATTTTCACTACTAGAAATTTCTTGGGATTTATCGATTTTATTGCATTTCTGGAGACAAAATTACGAAAAGTCACTTACCGGTGACAAAATTACGAAAAGTTACTTACCGGTGACAAAATTACGAAAAGTCACTTACCGGTGACAAAATTACGAAAAGTCACTTACCGGTGCCAAAATTACGAAAAGTCACTTACCGGTGACAAAATTACGAAAAGTCACTTACCGGTGACAAAATTACGAAAAGTCACTTACCAGTGACAAAATTACGAAAAGTCACTTACCAGTGACAAAATTACGAAAAGTCACTTACCAGTGACAAAATTACGAAAAGTCACTTACCAGTGACAAAATTACGAAAAGTCACTTACCAGTGACAAAATTACGAAAAGTCACTTACCGGTGACAAAATTACGAAAAGTTACTTACCGGTGACAAAATTACGAAAAGTCACTTACCGGTGACAAAATTACGAAGTCACTTACCGGTGACAAAATTACGAAGTCACTTACCGGTGACAAAATTACGAAAAGTCACTTACCAGTGACAAAATTACGAAAAGTCACTTACCAGTGACAAAATTACGAAAAGTCACTTACCAGTGACAAAATTACGAAAAGTCACTTACCAGTGACAAAATTACGAAAGTCACTTACCAGTGACAAAATTACGAAAAGTCACTTACCAGTGACAAAATTACGAAAAGTCACTTACCAGTGACAAAATTACGAAAAGTCACTTACCAGTGACAAAATTACAAAAAGTCACTTACCAGTGACAAAATTACGAAAAGTCACTTACCGGTGACAAAATTACGAAAAGTCACTTACCGGTGACAAAATTACGAAAAGTCACTTACCAGTGACAAAATTATGAAAAGTCACTTACCGGTGACAAAATTACGAAGTCACTTACCGGTGACAAAATTACAAAAAGTCACTTACCAGTGCCAAAATTACGATAGTCACTTACCAGTGACAAAATTACGAAAAGTCACTTACCAGTGACAAAATTACGAAAAGTCACTTACCAGTGACAAAATTACGAAAAGTCACTTACCAGTGACAAAATTACAAAAAGTCACTTGTACTTCTCCTGGTTGTAGAACCCTAGAAAACATTTTACTGTTGCATAATTTCTCAATTGTCGCTGACAATTTACCTCACAAATTTAAATTGTTTACAACATCATGTATTTTCTCTGAAGTACCATGAATTGCATGTTCCTGACATGACGAATATTAGGATTACTTTCTGTCTAGGGGACCCTCCAGAGTCAGATCTACATTTGCAATATAACCCCCCCCCCCCCCCCCCACCCACCCATTTTTAATTTTATTAATTCTGGAAAAGACTCAAACATTTACACTGTTTAAAAGCCTCAGACAATTAAGGATACAAAATTATCACAAAATGTAACAGTAAATTGTCAGTTTTCAGGGGATTGTTATAAATGATCATGCTTGCATTGAATGAAATAACAAAATAAATACAATTGAGAAGAATGTATAAACAAAAAATGAAAATATACAATCTGTGGCAGGTGGGAATTAACCCCTGCACTACTCTCACTGCAATCGATAAGGCAACGTATATTACCCTGGATGAATAATCAATACACTCCCACTATAGTGGTTAAATTCAGATTATTTCGCTTCAAAGGGTAGTGACATATCTGTGTCCTTGACATAGTTACTGGTTTCTATCAACAAGAATCTACCTCATAGGTCAAAGTTCACAAGCAAATGGATCATTGCCAACATGATAGGCAGCACAATCTTAGGTCAAAGTTCAGGAGCAAATGGATCTTTGCCAACATAGGAGAAAACAGATCATTGCACAGATACTGGTGGGCTATATTATGGGTGAATTGGAACACATTAGGGATTCTTTTTTTTAAAAAGTAGAAGAACAGCAATACATTCCAATCTATTTTATTGTTTTTTATTGTTTATTGTCAATGTTGTGTTAATAAGTAAATTAAAAAAAAGATTTCACTAATCATTACAAATACTGTATTTTATCTATTAGAAGAGCATTCCAATACAACACATTTCAGCCTTGAGTAAATATGATATAAAATAATTTAGTATAAATGTGCATTGTCCTTTCCAATGGATATTAAGGGATTAAATTATATTAATAAAATAAAAAAATGAAAAAAAAAGTTAATCTTGCAAAAAATAAATTAACATAATTGTGGAATGTAATAATATTTCTGATACTTGATATGCACTTTAATTATAATTATCATAAAAGTCAGCTATATAACTTTATTCTGCTTTCAATGAACAAAACATAAACTATATTTCATTTTTCATTTCATATTTATATACCTGTTTTCATGAAATGTTATTGCCACACACGCATAGAATTTTTCTAAAAATAAAATACTTAATTATACACACCAAATTTTTAAATTGAAGAAAATTTGTACAAGTAAAAATGTTAGTGAGTTGTTACAATGACATTCATGACCAACAAAGTTAAAATAATTCTTAGTGATATTGCAACTTTATCTCATTATTTCTACTGTGGTTGCAACAGAGCCATTGAATATATTTTACACACATTGTTATGTGAAGCATGGAATGCATGAGAAAACAAAACATTCTGATAACCCATGACCTTTGAACAAGTATAATGACGGACAATATACCAATAGTGGGAGGGAATTTCTTGACTTTGTTCTAAATTGTTAATTTTGACACTCATCATGTACACATTTTAGCATCCAAGGCCTTTTTATGGTTTCACTTGGCTAATGAAATGTTATGCCTGAACAGGCTATATTGATATTTTGATTGTTTCTATGGTAACAAATTACAATATCTAATACTAACCATTTACACAAGATGATCTAACATCGACCTTTTGTTTACCCAATGGTGGCAAATTTGGAAACCAGCCCTTTGATACTCAGACCTAACAAGGACAATTTTGATTGGCTGCGACTATTAGGTGCCAGCACTACAAGCCAATGAGGAGCAGTCTTTTGTGAGCTAACATTTACCCAGTATCACCTTCTCAGATGGATATTGCATCATTTTAAAAAGCAGAACCAAAGCCATATGGTTGATTGACTCGCAAGTGGCTTTTTGCCAAGATGATGATGAGACTCTTGCAACAAAATACCATTTGTTAGAAACAGGTGTATCCTGATTGGCTTTTACTTGACATTATGCAAATTATGAAACTAATTGATTATAATATGTGCAAAATTGATATTCTGCATAATTAGACTAAATGCACCCTCATTATTTCAGAACATTTTTTCCCGAAAAGAGAAAAGAATTTGGAATTCTGACCATTTACATCTCTTGGTTTTACAATTAATCAAGAGAATACATCTCCATGACAACCAAGAAGTGATTTTCAAGAGCAGAAACTAAATTTAATATTATTTTACTAAAAACACTTGCATTTCATAAATATGCAAATCAGACGATACATTTCTCAGATTGCCAAAATAAACAAAAACTAGGATTTCAAAGGGATGAGAGCAATTAATTAATTAAAGCTGCAAGCAGCATCACAGGGGCCCAAGTATACATGCCATAAATAATGTCAAATGATACACATGATACACAATTAGTTTGAATGATTAGTACCATGAGGTCGAAATGCAGTTGGTTCCATATATTTATTTGAGATATAAAGGTTATTAATATATGGTCATCTGTTATTTTAATCAAATCTCTTGTTCAACGTTGTCATAATAACACAGGATTCATCATTCTAACTACAACAGTGCTTGAGTTATAACAGTTATGATTATTAATGAGGTTAGAAGCCCCCACCCCATGCAGTTGGTTTCATATATTTATTTGAGATATTAATGTTATGAATATTAATGAGTTCACATGACCATAAATGGTCATCTGTTATTTTAATCAAATCAATTGTTCATTGTTGTCATAATAACACAGGATTCATCTTCCTAACTGCAAAAGTGTTTGAGATGCAACGATTATGCATATTAATGAGCTCACATGACCATATATGGTCATCTGTTATTTTATTCAAATCTCTTGTTTAACATCATCATAATAACACAGGTTTCATCTTCCTACCTGCAACAGTGCTTGAGATATAACAGTTATGCATATTAATGAGTTCACATGACCATATATGGTCATATGTTATTTTAATGAAATTGCTTGTTCACTGTTGTCATGATAACACAGGAATCATCTTCATAACTGCAACAGTGCTTGAGATATAGCAGCTCTGCATATTAATGAGGTTAGAAGCCCCCACCCCATGGGCGCGTAGCCACATGACCGAGTCATATGCCATTCAGGGGAAAGAATGTATCTAAAGAGTAGAATACATATACAAAATTTTATTCCAATCGGACTAATACAAAACATGTAGTTGCATAATTTCTATTTTCACAAAATCCAAGATGGCGGCCAAACCACGTGACTGATCAAAATAATATTATTTTTCTCATATGGAGCTAAGGCCAGGCATGGTAAATATAAAAACATCTAGTAGATTCGTTAAATCACCTCTGAGAAACAAATGCCCAAACTTTTAATCAATTTTGCTTAAAATCCAAGATGGCGGCCAAACCATGTGACTGATCTGAAATTTTTTTTAGGTTTCTGAAAGGGTTAGTTAGAGACATGCCATGACGCAATATTTGAGATTAACGCTCAAGTGTGGCATGAGTAAAAAACTACTTCCTGTTGAGAACAAATCCAAAATGGCAGCCAAACCACGTGACCAATCATAATGAATTTCTCAAATCTAAATCTGCTCCATATGTAGAAGCTAAGTACTGAATATGAGAACATTTTACTTGGCGGTTCTGAAGAAGAAGATTTTAAAGTGTTTTTTGCCGTTTTTAGGAAAAACAAAATGGCGGGAAAAGTCACATGACCGCTAAAGTTTTTATTTCTGATATTTATTACACATGAGTTGTACTATATACCATAAAAAAATCTAGACGCCTAGACCCTCAGAAAGTGGTCAAACAGCCACTTCCGGTTTTATTTCAATCCAATATGGCTGCCAAACTAATTGGCCAATCAAAATTCTGAAAGCATGTTGCACCAGTTCACATTAGGGAGTATCAGTATAGAGCATTATCAGACCATTTCGCTCAGCGGTTTTCTCAAACGGCTTGACGAAAAAAGTTACGGAAGAAAGAAGAAAGAAAGAAGAAAGAAAGAAGAAAGAAGAAAAAACCGAACAATAAGAATAGGGGCCACGCCCTACAGGCTTGGGCCCCTAATTAACAAGAAATTTATTAGAGATTGCACTACTCCAGGAAGTGTTGGTAGAGGTCACTTTTGATTAGAGGACTGAGCGGAAAGGTAGGTTAGGTCTAATATCAGCTGACTTGAATGGCAGGCTTATATCAGTAGTTTTGTTGACGAGATAGAGTACAAAGCAATCTGATTAAAATCTGATGTAGTGTACGGGCTTTAATTATTTTGGCTATAAACTTATTTTTATTTTATTTTTTATTATATTTGTTATTAATGCCCTTTTATTTTATTATTTTACTTTGATTTTGATTTTGTGATTTTTTTTAATTCCGCCCTACCTACATCTGAGCCGATGCCTATGTAACGAGATTTCAACGAGACCCACTATCGACGATTTTAGTCAACGAATCACAGACCTCCTTCTATAGTGCACATGATGACGTCAGGTAGCAAACAGACTCAAATAAAATGGCGGATTATACAGACGTTAGCGACCGAGAATGACACCCGGGGAATGACACGGCTTTTCGGTAAGTTTATCATTGTAAAATGCAACGAAAGTCATTTTTATGTTAATATTGTGGCTCGAATGGTTCGATCCTTATTTTGCATAGTTATTCTGGGAGTGACGATTTTGTTTCCACCGGTTCGACCGAACACCGGTGTCTTTTTCCAGTCGCCAGCCCTGGAGACAGGTGATGTTTTGTTGACGATCGGGCCAAAATCGTCTCCGGTATTGAAGCCGTAGCTGTAAATATTCATCAAATTGTATCAATGTTTTGTACATTATACAATAACTCTTTATTAAAGTAATTGAGCTGATTTGGACTGGAATAAAATATTTTTTTTATTTGGAACACATCGCAATTGATCAGGAAATATTATTTTGCTCCAATTTTCTGCGTCGATGCCGTGGGCCGGTGACCGTTATACAATTTAAAATCAGTTTGCATTGTTTACTATAGCTGTTTACAGTGTTCTAATCATTACGATTTACTTATTTTTTTGCTTCCATTCTAGATAATTATGCTCAGTGATGTAAAATTGAAGCGATGACTGAATGAACGAACCTTGGCTGGCGAAGATGTATCTGGAAGTGTACACATTTGTTGGAAGTGAAAAACATATTCAATGTAATGACAAAAATTGTAAAATGCTGTGGAATTTCTTTTGCAAATAAAAATATACTAGCAATTTTCTATTAATGGTTTATTCAAGTGGGCAAAATATAATGTATAGATAGATTGCCCGTATACACTGAAAAGTAAGCAACCGACAGCCTGTATAAAAGGGGGTCTGTGATTGGCTGTTACTTACGCGAGATTTGAACGGGACTTACATAGGCGTCGGATCAGATGTAGGTAGGGCGGAATTTAAAAAAAATCAAAGTAAAATAATAAAATAAAAGGGCATTAATAACAAAAGTAATGAAAAATAAAATTAAAATAAGTTTATAGCTAAAATAATTAAAGCCCGCACACTACATCAGATTTTAATCAGATTGGAGTACAAAGTAGTGTGGAATGACAGTATTAAAAACTGTCTGTAGACTACCAAAGACTGTAGTTACGTTGACAGGGTAGAATACGTAAAATGGGTATTAAAGTGATTAAAAATGTGAGGTCCTTGTCAGAGATTTATTTTCAAGTATTTATATTTAGCAATTCAGCATGCAATTTACTGTAAAATACTTTATTTTCATTTGGAATCAATTTTTACTTTCAACTCGCCAGAAATCGGTGAAAATCAATTCCATATAAAAACACCCAAAAAGTCTTTTCAGCGAAAATCAATTCCAGCTAAAATAAAGTATTTTACAGTAAATCTTCACTATACAGTACGACCATCATACTTAAATAACGAGTGTTTAATTCTTTTAAATTTAGAACAAGAACTGCCAATAAACACTGAATCTTCTGTGCTGGTAGATAAAACCTAGGCGTGAAGCACAACGTGTAATTCAGCGTCAATGAAAATTGCAGAATTTTGTAGCACTAAAAATGTCAATGGGTCCTACAACATTGAGAGTCAATGACTTTCACAAAACTTTGACTTCACAAACACCATAAAATTCTGAAAACTTCCAAGCAGTAAATATTAAACAGTTTACCACATTTAAACTTCCAGTGTATGTATAAACACCTCATTGAATGCAACATCAAAAGCGCATGGAATCATAGACCATTAATTAAATATCTATTAAGTAAAATTATTATATTTCATTTTTTAGGGACAAGAGATGCAGGTTTTGCTCAAAAGAATTTTTGCACAATTCTCTGAAAAACTCATGATGACGAATTAATATTTTTGGCAACACTAAAAAATTGTTATCAATTGAAGACTTAAGTGAACAAAAAGATTGGGTTGGTAACTATAGAAACTAACAATTTCACGGGATGTTGATTTCATGTGAAAAGAGACCTGGCTCCAAGCAGCAGCTGGGCTTTCAATACAGACGTTCAGCATAATTACACGAAGAATATAACAAAACATTGTCCTAGCAAATCCAGGATTAGTATATAATCTGTATACCCATGTATCGCTGTTTACAATGATGTTGAAACAAGTTCTCTACCAGTATGTATCATTAAAAGACATAAATTTCATGAGTGGAGGTCATTCTTCAGTTATACAAGCCAACACTGATCAAAGTTTAACTCTGCAAGCTTGTGTGTAAATACAAAATATGCAATTATTGTTTTATAAAAACCTATCTCAGAAATGAATATTTAAATCAGTAAATGAGCATTAGAGCAGCAGATGTTCATCAAATTTAATCAAAATCCGTTCTGAAGTTTGAGGTTTACCTCACACCAACTGAATGAGACAATATGCAAATTGCCTAATTAATATGCAAGGACATGGCCTTAAAAGTCATGTATGCACAATACGCATGTGCATCAAAATTTGATCAGACGTTTTTAAAATTTTGCTTAAACAGGCTGAAACAAGATGGTATGTATGTAATAAATCTACCAAGGTTTGAGATTTTTCTTACAGACAGACACACAGACACACTGAACTCATTACCTTCCTTGCACACACAAGATGTAATAATTTATTTTAACACAATAATCATATTTGATGACAATAAAAAAGAAAAGAAATAGTTCCCAGATCTCCATATTTTTATGATCTGTATTTGTAAATCATAAAGTACCACTCCACATATATTCCAAAATATAATACATAAAATGAAATGGTTCTATTTTGAGATTTTATAGCAATTTTTTATTTCTTATTGTATATATTTTTAAATATTTAAATACCAGACAATTTTTTTTTGCTGGCATTTTAGTTTTATATTTTTAGTAAATAATGACAACATTATATGTACACAAGTATATGTACAATGTATAATTATGAGAATACTGAAAAGTATACAATCAGGTAGTTACAGGATCACATAGATCTGGTCAATACATACATACACATTCATCATACTGCATTCACACATATTTTACAACATTTTTGCGATAGCCTCGTAATATTCTCATTACATGAATATATGCAACTACACTCTAACTTTGCATGATTGGCTCGACCAGACCACAAACAAAATCATAATTTTGTACCGCACTCAAACAAACATTTGAATCCAAGGGTTTTGGATTGGTTCAGCCTGTTGATAACAAGTTCAGCAGTTCCAGTGAAAACAATTTGAGAATTTATATAATATTTAAATATTCTTAGAGCAAGTCAGTATATTACTGTGTTTTAATCAATGTCAGAAATAAAGTCCAGATCGCATACAATAAAATATTTTAGCTGAAATTAATATTCACTGAAAAGACATTTTCATCGAGTTTATTTGCACAAGTCTAATGTAAAATATAGGAAAACGGGTATTTCCACTGGATTTTATTTTCACTGATTTACCTCTTTAGCAAGAATAGGGAAAATAAATTTCAAGTGAAAAAGTAGTTGACAGTCATTTCATCTTCTTTCAGGCTGTGTCAAATATATGTTGCACTTCACTAGAATACATAGAATAATGGCTACTCACATGAAATATGATTTCGAAGTCCAGCGACAATCGCAGCAATTCCACTTTCCATTCCACTGGTATTTCGGAACTCAACACAAAAACTAATTGTTTGTCATAAACTCCAGTATCGGCCGCCGGCCGAATTTGAAGACTTATTTCAGCCCTTTGTAAATTGTCCTCATTCTTCACGTGAATAGTGTGAACTTCCTGTTGCAATGTTGTAACTGAACTACTATAACATCCACTACCTACCAAATATTGTCTACACATTGGTGTCAAGTACTGAGATTCAAATGGTGACGTTGGAGTACATGTCCGCGTTGCCAAAGAACCTGAAACAAATATGAAAAAAATATTGTTTATAAGAATGCTACTTTTGGAGTTTGTTTGGAGCGCAAATTAATATTTACAAATAGGTAATGTTTTCTCTTGTGCACGAAATAAAAGAATAGTTTTGATCATTAGACTAATAAAACAAGCAGCCTCTCGGCTGAGATAGCTCCGCTGGTAGCAATGCACATTTCGATTAAAGAACAGAAGATATCATTAGAAAATGAACAATATGCATAGTATCAATGCAATGGGACTTGCTGTTTTCAACAAGAATTCAAAAATATCATTTTTGACCATAAATTATTGTGGTTTTTAACAAGAAGAAAATATCACTTTTTACCAAAAATGACAAAAATATTCATGAAAATTAGAGAATTGAAGATATCATCATGAAATGAACAAATTTGAGAGTGGTCCATATGTAGTATCTATATATGTAATATCAAAGCAATTGGACTTGTGGTTTTTAACAAGAAGTCGAAAGTATCACTTTTTACCAAAAATTACAAAAATATTCACCAAAATTAGAGAATTGAAGATATCATCATGAAATGAACAAATCTGAGAGAGGTCTACCCAAGGTACATATACACCAAGTATCAAAGCATTCAGACTTGTAGTTTTCAAGAAGAAGTCGAAAATGTAAAACATTGACACGGACCACGACGGACAATCACTCGTATGATAAGCTCCGCTCGACAAAGTCGACAGCGGAGCTAAACAGATAATGAAATATACAAATTATTCAAGATGTGACATCCATGTTACATCCAAGACAGACGTTCAAAAAAATATGTACTCTTGTTATAATACAGGTTTTTTGTTACAATAATTTAGATGCAATCAGATATTCAACATTAAGTGACTGTACAACAAACTGTACATAAGGAATTATGACAAAGGGAAAAAGCAGTTGGCCAATTAAAAAAGTGAATTCCATTTATTGAGAAAATGTTACAATCTATATGAACTTTTTATCATGCCACATGGTTGTAATTTTGTTGAAATCGTCACTGGTACGATGTGTTGCGCCACTGGTACGATGTGTTGCGGCCACTGGTGCGATGTGTTGCGGCCACTGGTGCGACTTGTTGCGGCCCTGAAGAAGTACATTATGATTTTTAATAAACGTGATGTTTTAGTTGTCTCTTTATTCTCATGATATAAAGGATTTTTGTGTCAAATTAAAAATAAAAAGTTTGCGGGCAAATGAAAAGTATAGAAATCACATCAGAAATTGAAATAATACATTTAATGAATAGTCAACTGGGTGGCCACATCGTGAATCAATAGAGATTTTACAGTACTTAAAGTTCTTGGTGTCAAATGTTTGCTATGGTTTCAAATGTTGGCTATGAAGTCAAATGTCGAGGTGTTCATGTGCAAAACCATGCATGAACATTCTGTTGAAATCATTACATCTAAGTTTGTATACTTAAGTTATGGATTTTAAATTCCTGGGCAAATTCAACTTGTTATGACCAACAGTTGTGCAGAATTGGCTTGAAAGCCGAGTGTTAACTATAGAATATTCAAGCCAATAAGATAAGCCAAATAATCAAGAATATCTACCGTGTGATTCTATATACGAAAGCATAAACTCAAGCCATGCCTCCCAAGATTAGCAAGATCTTTATTTTGTGTCACCCTAGTTGCAAACTTTTACTTTACTATCTAGAGCACCAAAGTAAACTTTTGTTGGCTTTCATGATGAACAAAACCTGTGAACACTGCTATTTAAGACGATTATCAATAACTGGGTTATAGTGACCCAGATGTTAACGCTACTATCAACAATAGATTTATATTCCGCCATGGTAATTTATGCACAATTGTATGTAGACGCTAAGCTCAGCTAAAATGTCTCCCAGGGAGCTACATATTAAAACTCATCATTTTGTTTTCAATTCCAGACATGCAAGACCTGTGCTTGGGATGATATATCACTATATCATGGACATTCATGAAGTAGTAAGGGGGACTGCTGTGAGGAGGGAGGGGGGTTCATGTAAAGTGATATCAAATACTGCTTAAGCAGGGTACAAGTTGTTCCGAGCTATGTCAAAAATAAAGCTAAAACAATATTTTATCAAATGACATTTTAGATGTTTTTTAACAATACCAGTCACA
Source organism: Saccoglossus kowalevskii (assembly GCF_978046115.1). Classification (NCBI taxonomy): domain Eukaryota; kingdom Metazoa; phylum Hemichordata; class Enteropneusta; family Harrimaniidae; genus Saccoglossus; species Saccoglossus kowalevskii. The sequence goes on from NC_140657.1 coordinate 32,000,491, forward strand.
GGGTTTTTGTGGTTGAATACTTGGTTGTTTGTTTAACTGGCTGTAGTGATGCATTAAACTGCACTTGTATCGCTGTCTACAGTCAAGTTTGCAATGACCTCTGAAATTGTAGAGTGCTAACAAAAAAATGAAACAGACTGACTGTCTGGGAAAAGTCACACTAGTCCTATTGGCAATAATTGTCTTGCTATGATCACAGATTTTATATCTTGATTTATTAGTCATGAAGTCAATTTTGTAATTAGAACTGAGCAGATTTTCTCACATTTTGATTTTTTTTTTTACATACAGAGGTTGCACTTGTAATCCCATGATGCACTGTGGTAATCCCATGTTGGAATGTGGTATTCCCATGATGCACTGTGGTACTCCCATGATGCACTGTGGTACTCCCATGATGCACTGATGCACTCCCATGATGCACTGAGGCACTCCCATGATGCACTGAGGCACTCCATAGCATGTACTTCCATGATGCAGTAGTACTGTTAAATTGCATTACTTACTCCTTGGACAATTAAATGTTCAATATTTACTTATTAATTATTATCTATTCACATAAATGTTTCCTAATTACTGCATTCTCTGAAACCACTAAATGAGAGTGATAATAACCAACTTTTATAAATAATAGACCAATAGACAAAAGAATATTCAATATTTTTATCTTTGTCAACAGGAAGTTATATACATAGTAACAGGATATACACCATTGGAGTACTTCCATGTAGTAGGACTTGATCAAAAATAGTAGCAATAATTTGTACTCTGCATTTACACTGTTCCATCAATAGTGCACACAAAGCAGCAGAACTTTGATCTTAATGTTGTTGTCATGCTTCTAATACAGGGTAAAGCTAGCTATGGGGGCATACTATAGCACAGCACTAAATTACCCAGAATTCTCTACGATTTTGTACCATTAGACAACTTTTTATTGGTTTAGAATTTTGAATTATATTAAATTCATAAAAAGTCTACAGTATTTGTTTTTCAAAAGTTTTGAAATGCGTGATCAGAATGTCAAATTAAGTCTAACGAAAGATAATTTCTATATATGCTGATGATTTCCTCAGTTATCTAACAATTAAATAGCAATTATATGGTGACAATTACCAAACAAACTAACAAACCACATAGGATTGTGGGTAAATACAGGTACTGTGTCTGACAATACAGTCAATAATCCCTTGACTTGTGAGGAAACAAATTTATATACAGCATATTCTAGTCGTCATGTTCACTTTACTTTGTCCTGCAGTTCAATGATGTTTAATGTACATTTAGCCATATTAGTAATTTTTGTTTCACAGATGTTTACGTGAGAGAGTTGATGCTAAAACAAAAGATAACAAAAGTTTGCACAGTCATATTTATATATCGCCAGTCATCTACTTTGTAAAATTACAGTAATTTTGGTCACTATGAATAATGAGAATAAAAACGACTACAAAATATTTAGGTAACCTAAAAAACATGGCTGGTGACAAAACTTTCTGTAAAATAAAAAAGTCCATACAGCTAGCTTGTCACCTTTTGATAGTGCATCTCTACCTATATTACTTTACATGCATATTTCGTCATCCACTATATTTCATTTTTAGTATGTAATGACAATGACTGCATATTTAGGTTAGGATGAAAGCGAACTTCAACTTGATAATAAATCAATGTCAGGCAAGGATGTTACAGGGCACATCACATCTAGAAATAAAATGCAGCCTGATTGGCACTATGCTGCCAAATCAAAGCCATAGTTGTTACCTTGTTCCAATTTATATAGTGCTGGTTTAAGGTATATTAGTCAAGGACATTCTTGCTGTGTGAAGTACTATAAATGAATATATTGCAGTACACATGCAAACAAGAGAGTTCAATAATGGATGGGTGAAACATGGATGGCAACAGCTTTGAACACCACAAGAATTCAATATACTGAATTGGGCAGATAATAAATCAACACAAGATTAAATAGCACAATTATTATACACCAGTTATATCATGCATGCTTAAATGAATATAAGAATTGATGTTTCATAATTTTGAAAAATATAAAAAATTTGGGCAACCAATGAGTTTGCAGTTTGGTACTAAATTTGAAACAATTTCAACTTGGTTGCCTATGGCTACTAGAAAAAAAAATTGAGAGATGGTCTTAAGAAGTGGGTCATGGCTAAGTACATAATGAGTTTGGCTTTGTAAAGCAGAAAGAATTTCACAATATTTGGATTTTATGCGACTTATTGGGGCAATAAAGGTACATATAAAAGCAGGGTAGTAAATTATTGATATAAATGTCTCGTAATGTCCCCATTCATTCTAAAACCAGTAAAATGAGAGCGGTAAATAACCTGCTTTTATAAACATTAAACTCTGAATGAACTCTTGTTTTGAAGACTGCTAACAATATTGTGAGCATTCAACCAGCTGTGCAGAACCCCATGAGAAAATCAATGAGCTTGGAGGACTGAGAGCACACCCTAGAGACGAGTCTATGGGTTTAAGCAAGTTTAGTAAATTCACTGCAAATTTAGCAAAACTGTTTCCTTCTGATGCAAAAATCAGCGATCATTGTTTACCATACAGGGTCTTGGGTGGATCATTTATACGCTGCTTTTACAATGCAAATTAGGTTTTCCTATATCAGCACTGTGGCTTAAAGGAACTGCTGTTTGCATCATTAATTTCGCATGTACATCAATCATGTAATAACATTAAATTGATATCAATAAATGTTTATATCAAAGTAGATTAGAATTCATAATTTGATTGGTCATGTTTATTACCATTTCAATTGCCACAATGTATCAAACATGGATAATTTAGTTGAAAATTCGTGGCACATATTTTAATCAAAATATGATATTGTTAAAAAAAATCTAAAATGTAATTTGATAAAATATTGTTGTAGCTTTATTTTGGCCATAGGAAACTATATAAACAATGTTTTAGTTCTAAAATAGTTAATGTCATTTTGTGTCAGTCGCTGTCATCGATTGAAACTGATACAAACTTTTATGAATTTTTCAGACTACAAAAATGTAACCATGAAACTGAAATTGAAGTAGAGCACAGAATAGTATTCTGTCATACAAAAACAAATCCTAGAATAAAACAGAAAAGCTTTTTTTTACCATCTTTGGTAGAAAACTATCGATACAATGTTAACTGAACAGTGTAACATGCATAATTTTTCTCATTTTCGCACATTTATCTATCATAAAAACTAATATTTTTGTAGATAGCATACTCTTCCATAAATGCATAATCATCTATAAAATGTCTAACACTGGATAGTTTTGCAAAAATATGCACCATGAGCATTGCATCACTTTTAAAACTCTAAGTGATTGTGGGTAGTAAACATTGTAAAAAAATCAAAGGTTAGTAATGTTGTTTTTTGTTATTACAATAGTTTAAAATTCCAATTAAATATTACCCTCCAAGTGACCCATGTTTCAACCATATTATGCACACCTGAATTTATCAAATAAAAAGGTTGAAGGAGCAAGCCTTTTTATTGGTATGGGGTAACCCACAGATCATAAACATGTCCCAGATGGTTGTATCCATGGAAGAAGAATGCAAGTTTGATTGATGCTAGCTTAACAAGTTAAACTCTGCATAGAAAGGCGATGTAATTTATATAATATGACAATAGTTCCACTGCATACAACTACGCGGGGAGGGGGGGTTGTATGCTTAGTGTGAACATGCAGTGGCAAACTTGAAAATAATTTGGAAAACTATGCATGAAAACAACTACAGAAAATAATTACAAAAAATAATTTGTAACAACCATTTTTTTGAAAGTTACAATCTTGCAATTTGCTTATACAGTCATTGACATGACAGTCTCATCTGACAAAATAAAAAAAAAATGATTTTTATCATTCTTGATATGCTATATGATGCAAGTGTAAATTTTGGTTTTATTTTCATACATTTTAAATTTTAAAATGAGCATCACAAAATCGGTCACGGAATGAATACATGCATATGCATTAGTCTCTTTTACAGCATCTGTTATACAAAATGGCCATTCATCCGCCATTCTGAATTCAACAAAATAACAAAATTAAATGACATGAAACAAGGCACCATTATGTTCAATGTAAAAGATTCTCCCACAGTATTATACTGTAGTGCAACTAATGCCACTCCGGATAGTCACCAATTTTTTTTAATTCAATTAAAGATTATTCAGAACACAATATGGTAAAGGTAAAATATAAAACAACGATAGACGGAAAATGCTATAGTGTGGGAATAACAAGCAGCCTGTCGGCTGAAATGCATATTGCAATTAAAGAACAGAAGATATCATTAGAAAATGAACAATATGAATAGTATCAAAGCAATCGGACTTGTTGTTTTCAACAAAAATTCGAAAATGTCACTTTTTACCAAAAATGACAAAATTAGAAATTGAAGATATCATCACCAAATGAACAAATCTACGAGAGGTTTGCCCAAGGTACATATACATCAAGTATCAAAGCAATAAAAATTGTTGAAATTGTAAAAAGTTGACACTGACGATGGGCAATCACTCATATGATAAGCTTCGCTCACTCGACAAAGTCGACAGCAGAGCTAAGAATAGGACTTCACAATAAAATTAATTATCCATCAGGACGACTTATTAATTAACTCACCTCACACATTTACTCATCTCATCTATTCAAATAGAGATGAATTATATTTCATCATTTTTTATGAATAACAATCAATGTACAACATATGATTGTTATCAAAGATTTCATCTTCTAGGTAAACGAACAACATTGACAATGGTGTGGAGTAGCCGAAAAACATTCACAGTTGTCGTGAGATGGTCTCCATCTTGGATGTGATGTCAAAATACAGTACTTTTCGTTGTTTTTTGTGAGATAATCTACCGGTTTTAGAGCATCCTTTTCAGGACACATGACAAATTAGTTTGTGACATATTAGCAGTAGATAGGTTGACAGTTTTAGGCAAACTAATCAAAAACAATTTTTTTGCCCAAACTGAGTTTAAGATCGGTATGATAACTTGTGTACACTTGTACTGTAATTTTATAACAGACAAAATAACCCTGGTGACAATTAAGCAATAACTGTGAAGAAACAGTTAAGTTTATGATTGATTTATATTTCAATAAATTCTACAATAAGAGAAAACAATTTCGCAAAATCTTTGAAAAAAAGGTTGTTGTTATTTATTTAATCACTTAACATCCATTGGAATGGATAATGAATACCATACACAAAAAAATCAAGTCAAGTTTTTACCTGTTGAAATTTAATTTGTTATATAATGTTAGTATTTTAATGCACTAAAATAAACTCAATGCACTTTGAATTTTAAAGTACCTCTAATAAATTCACAACTATTTCTAAGTCCTTTGTGGAGATCTGTGTTGACGGTTTTTTTTCTTTGAAATACTAAGTAGTTTCCTCATACAGTTGAACCATCTGTGTAAACAAGGCCAAAATCGATGATTTTCTTCCCGTCTATGTTACGACTTGGTGCTTTAAAATCTAGTCACCGAAGTGAATTTAATTGTGTTCAGTAAAAATGTGTTCACAAAGATGCAATGAGTAACTAGCCTTCATTGGCCCACAACGAATGTTGTTGACAGTGAATCGAGGTCAAAATGGAGACCGCGACCTCTTGTCCATCACAATCCGTTTAAATCGGCTATTTCAGCAGAGCTAATAAATGTGCAGATACTTGCACGTATACAAACAAACAAGCCTGTCGGTTTTTTTGTGATGAAACTTACACGAGTAAATGTTTCAGGACACATTTTAATGGGAACGAGCTGATTACTTGGAAACACGCCATTGAACAAACGGTCATGGCACAATTGACACTGCATAAACGTGGTCTTGACAAAAGATTGTTTCTTGTACCAACTTCTCTGTCATACACACGCTATATACTCACCCAAAATGAAGCCCAACTGGGCAAAAATAACACAAGGTAGCCACACAGTCTTCATGTTTGTCCGCCTTCACTCGGGTGGGACCGAGAACGGCAGTGTTTTTTTAAGTCGTCAATCCGTTGGCATGAAAAACCTTGAACTTCGGCTATATCACTGTGAAAAACAACAAGAAGGTAGCCATGTCAGATATCAGCAAGGCAACAACAACAGCAGCGATGATCCACGTTTTCGTTCAACGTCCACAGTTAATTCGGCATTTCACCGGGTAAACTGAATAAACACAAACACATTGTACTTTGCTGTTACATTTACATGCTGTAATCACGTACGTTTGATACGTGAATTTTGACAAGAGGGACCTTACCTCGCAGCTCACTGCCACTCGGCTGCTGTTATTGAAACCTTCACGCAGCGCCTACGTTGATCAAAAGGTCGAAAGACATGCACTTCTCTGGAGCTACGCAGCATCAAGAGCGGCAGTGCGATCGTCACGACAAAACTCCACTCAGTATATAATTATCCTTGTTGAAAATCCTCTGATTTAAGCTCTGTTGCCCAAACTGCTTGTTCACTCCATAATTCGCGCACAGATTCACAGCTTCCCAAATGCAATGTATTGTCCCCGCTTACCGCCAGCTTCAAATTACATAATTGATTTTGACCTTATTTGGTTATTCATGACGTCACTAGCCATATACGGTGGAAAGCAAATACATTATTTATATTAACTCTAATGTGAAGGACAACAGGTGCAGAGCGATATCTGAACAAGGAGAAAAAAGTAACGGGTCAACGTTCTAGGCAATTTGACAAGCTTATATTTTTCAAGTATGTGCCTGGTACACGGCCAATTTCAGGAACCAATCCATGCAGAGTATTATCGTTCAAAGTCCCAAGTTCTAAGCGGGATTTGTTCACTGCTCACACGAACTCGTAAAGCTTGCTTGGTTCGTCCGTGTAGGTATGGTTCGTCATTTGATTAACGGCGTTCTGGTGGACGGAACCTGATGATCAAGTAAAACTAAGCTTATAAACTCATATTTAAGTAAGATGTATTGTCAAAACGGTATCTTGTACTCGTCATTCACCCAGGATGCGATGTTTGCTAGTCAAAATGTTGAACAATCTATGGTACTAGTAGCTGCAGTTCTGTAGCTCGCTTGGTTTCGCTGTCGGTTATTTTGTTCGTCGTGGTGTTAACGCGAAACCAGGGAGCTACAGTTCCATCCTAGTTCCATCCCTGGTTTCGCGTTAACATCACGACGAACAAAATAACAGACAGCGAAACCAAGCGAGCTACAAAACTGCAGCTATGGTACTAGTAGAGCATGGAGCTAAAAAAAGAGCTCCATGGGTAGAGAGACTGATGAAATAAGCGACGAAGGGCAAATAACAATTAAGGATACCATGGAAACAGCGTTTTTTGATCAGCAATTGTTAATCGGTGGTTAATGTACGTACATTTTGGAACATAAAAATTATTGAATAAAAATCATATTTCGACCGCTTGTCTAAATGTTCGGCTGAAATGAGATGTACATGCAAATTCCTTCAGTCAAGAGATTATTTTTTGACGATAACTTGGTGAAAAACTTTTTTTTAAATAAATATGTTGACCTGATTGCGAAATGTTGCTGTACACGCAAAATACCGACAGTCGCCGGCGGTGGACTTTTTTTTATAAATTAGTCATTCTAAATGTACATGACATGACAACCAGATTGCGAAGTGCGGGTGTACACGCGATATGCCTTCAATCGATAGACTTTTTTTTTTACTGTAAATCAGTAACAACGTCATTTTAAATAAGTATGTCGACTTGTATGTAAAATGTTGACGTACACTCGAAATCCCCGAAATGTAGTTTCTTGCTTATTAATAGAAAAGATAAAAAGAAAGATAATTCTTTATTACCATCGTATAAAAAATATACATTTTTCTATTTGGATATTTAGAGTGTAATATAGTTATAAGTTATAAAACAAGACAAAAACAAAGCAAATATTAGTCGATAAAAATAAAAGAAATACAAAACAAAAGTTGTTTTGACAATTGTTTAACGTAAAATAAAAACTATTCATTCCGACTTGGGTAAGTTCTACATCGGATCGTAGATTTTCATGACAAACGATTGTGACACTGGCATGAATTTACAGGCAGAAACCATCAGAACAAGGCAGGATCCGATGCTCACCTAGGAGTGTTTAGCGCCTAGGTTCAAGTATGCGAACGCGTTAAGATTGCATACTTGACGCTCAAGCGATGATTACGCAATAGTTTCAGAGACAATCGTTATTACTGCCATCGCGAGAATAACCCGCAGGGAAATGTTGTAATTTACATAGCTGATTTGGTAACAGCATTACTATAGACCGAGCAATTAATTCATTAATCAAGCTAAAATAAAATGTTGCAACAATTTATCCATATCAGTCTGAAGACTTAGAGACGGTACAATTTCACGACACCCTGGTACATGAGTGCCATCATCATTTCAGGGACAGTCGAATGCAACCACACACGGAAAATTAAGCATTTTGACCTGAAATGGAACTACCTTGTTGAAGTCACTTTACTTTGCAAATTGCGGATCACTTGGATTTTTCAAATTGTGTAAAGTAGAGCGTTTGAATAAAATTAGAAACATATGAAGAAAAAGTGTTACGGACGACATGACTTCCGCGAAGATGCGGTTCATTGGTACATGAATGTGATGAATATTGTTCACAAATGGGTCACAACAGGTAATTTTACGCTTTTCAGTCACAATATTAAATCGCACGTTACAAAAGCAATGCTGCAAGTGTGATCCATATGTGATGAATTTGTTTATGCGTATATGTTGTCCGATTTATTTAGCTGATTACTAGCGAATGGCTGTGTTATGTCTGTCATCATTTAGGCTCATGCGAGGTCCTGAACGGAACTCGACTCAGTGATTTGGAACTAATTACGATACAACCGTCGCTATTCGGACTACTATTTCTGACAGTTGGTATTCGCAGTTAGTAATATAGTGAAAGATTAATCAAAAGATATGACGTGTCCAGTACTTAGTGTGATTGGCTGTATGTGTGAAGGCCACGCCTTAGAGTCTTTTAACTGCTTTGTAATTGGTTAAGGTTGTTTTAGTTGGTCTTGGCGAGTACACCACGAGAGACGCAGTCTAGGGACAGAGTCTTGGGTTAGCCTTGCGATAGTCTTGGGGACTTTTCCCCAGGGCGCTGTGTCCTATAGAGTGCTCAACTGACCGACTAAAGACGAGAGTTGAAACGTATTTCGTTGTGTGCGTCTATTTGACTGTAAAGTTTAAGTGACGTTCTCGATCCCGTACCTCAAGCAGACGTGTATAGAGACAGGGACGAGATTTCCCCCTGACACGGGTTGGAGAACCTCAGAGAGAAGAATTTCCCCGTGATACATATATAGACTACATAAAAAATGAAAGGTAGCAGAGGGACAATACATTGAAGGTTTACAAGTATGTAAGATTTACGACAACGGTTACAAGCCTATTGTGAATACATCTGTTAGCGATAAGTTTACGGAGAAGTGATAATGAGTTTATGAACGACCCAAACAATAGGTCGCAAAAAATAATTCCCACTTTTGGCTTCAACTCCTCCTTAAATTTATAAACCATTCCATAGTTTTGAATTATCGGGCCATCAAGATGGAATGTTGCAGTTCTGAGTCTGGTTGTAAGTATACACACGTATTGTACTGATCCTAGCGCAAGCCAAACGTCTCGTGAATTGCGCCCTCAGTTACGATAGGCGAAGTTCCGTTGTGCCACGGCTGAATTGGCCATCCGTGACAGCCGTTCTATCAAGCCTTACTGTAAAACATGTCTTTTTAGCTAGCATATCATTTCAGCTAATCTGTAATTTAGCTAATTAAAGATGCAGCTAATTTAACAGAAAATATATTCTCACAGGGAGATAGTCGAAACTTTAGCTAAATTAAGATTCATTTCTGTTAATTCAGCTATTTCAACGTGTTATACAGGAGTTATCCCAGCAAAATGTCTGGGACTGGGCGTCAAAAAATTGAAACCGTAAAATTTGACGAACGAAAACATATGAAACAATGTGTCGAAAACTATTTAAATTTAAAAATATATATATAATACTATAATATTAGTTCGTTTCAACATGGAGGAATGAGCGTATATACCTGCGGAAATTTGTACATAGTGATTTGTTATCATCAGTTTTGATGCTTTTTTAATCTTTTTTTTGTGACAGGCGACAGTTCCGGACATTGAATATCACTGTTGTATTTCCTATATGTGCAAATTGCAAGTGTTAGTGCAGACACAGTGCATTTTGCCACAGAAGTGAGGCCATCTCATTATCAAATGGTTATTTTAATGCGCTATATCCGGCCTGGCGTCAACAAAGCTCGGTCGAACACAAGCACCTTGTAGTAACTTTTTCACATCTGTGTGTCTCTTCGTCATTAATGGGTATTGTTCAAATATATCATCAAACCAAATCCGAAGAATGTACTGGTCTGGCTCATGGATTTTTTTAATGTTTTTTTATATATATTTATGACATTTTGTTTTTGTTTTACTTGCCGTTTAATTTGTTTTATATCGCATATTAGTCGCATTTTATTTTCACTGATTTTTGATAAGTTGAATGTAAAGTATAGGAAAAAGGGTATATTCGCTGGACTTTATTTTCACTGAATCATGTCACATTCATAATTATTGATTTCGGCACGCCATTCCCGACAGGACAATCAACGCGAGCACATCTACGGAAATTGTTCTTGAGAAAAAATGAACTAACGACGAGACTCTGTGCTTGTACTTGAATATACCCTGTAATTCGTGTAGCGTGAACACTACTACAATCCGGCGTACAGTATTTTTGCATTTCCTTAATGTTCTACTTCAAGAGTTACACAGACGACTTGAAAGTCAATTTGCACAGATCTGCAAACTTATTATTTTTTTTATTTTTTTAAATATTTTAGTAATTTTTTTTTTTTCAGATCTGCAAACTTAATAAAACTAAACCGTGTCACTGATGAAACACTTAATAACTTGTGTGCTCCTGATTCATCATTAGAATGCTGTATGGGATTATGAAAACGTCTATAACATATGTGTGTCGTCATATGTGTATTATTCCATCAATGATATACTAGTATGTGTTTTTATTCCTTTGTTCCTAGTGAACATATTACATTTGTTCAGTGTAATTACTGGGGTAGTTTATTCTATATTATGTTTAGACAGTATGAAATAGTTATCACCAACTTTATGCTAATATTTGTGATAACTAAATAACCTTACAAAACTAATTACAACATTTTCTGAGTCTGCACGTTTTACCGGAATGTTTGTTCATAGAGTTATAAACAGATCGCCGCGTCCTGTTCGATATGGGACTCATAGCAACGTATACAACGCGTGTAAAATACATTGTTTGTTTACATGAAATTCGAACACGCGCTGCGCGACGACCACCGCGCTTTAATGATCAACCTGGTCACCTATACTACTATGGAGCAAAGTACCTCACCATGTTTTGTTACATTTGTGTACCATATACAATGTCAGTAGAGCGTTGGATTCACTATTATTTTATGTTCGTAGGAATACACGGGATCACAACAGATTAAGTTGGTCAATTTGAGACATGATATTACTTGTAATAGAACACTGCATTTTATAAAATAAAGGCTGAATAAAATAATAATTATACAGGATTGTTTATTTTAAAGGTTAAAAAAATTATACCTAACGTTTTACGTAAAAAGGTCAAATCAGGACATATGGGAAATAATAGCGCTGAAATAAACCAGTTTTTATAATCAGAATTTCTTTCACCTCCATGTAATTCCTTTACCCGTCCCAGAATACATACGTATGGTGCTTGTACGCATTGACACGCAGAATGCCGCAAACCAACCGATGTGCTGAATAGCGCCACCTGTGTTGACACAATGGCTTGTACGCCCCTATAGTTTGACGTCATATATTCGGCTTGCGCATGTCTGTTGTATGTCTGCGTTCGTCACACACTATTTCGGCTTGTCCACAGTTTTGGGACATTTAGAGTGGTGTAATAGGGTGTTTGAAAAAAAAAAAATATTTTTACAGGAATTCGTGTAATAGTATTATTTTCAAATATAAATATATTTTCCCCAATAAATCAACTACCAATCTTATAACAGCATATGATTTTTTTTCACCATATCATGATGTACTGAAAGAATATATGATAAATGACGAAATCTTTTCACTACAACCAATTTGAATCCTATTTTCATGGGTGTTTGACGCATTTTTGAATCATGGTATGATGCAATGTTCTAACACACCCTGTAGGTTTAGCGATGTTCCAGAGTACAAGTAATTTGTTTTGAATCATGATATATCATCGTAATAACCTTATTATTATACATCTCTTTCTTCCATAGATACATCATGGGAATGCCGAAATCCAAAAAGTTTAGAACAGAATCAGAATAATAAATAATTCACTACTCCATATGTTGTTTGCATTGTGTATGATTTTATAGGTTTCATTTGTGTAAACTGTCGTGATTAATACCCATAGCATCTGATGGACACCCTTTTGGATGCCATTCCCGTCTATATTTCGTTTTTTCAACGTTAAAATTCTAATATGATTCGACATTTCTTACAAAATATGATTGTGATCGTATTATTATCAGCATTGCCCACCCGTCTAGCTTTTGGCCAAAAACAAAAATTCAATCGTTCTTTGGACCCAACATTGATAATAAAAGATTGTCTTTATAACAATAAATATGTTACATTACATGTTAAGATTAACTTAGATTGCATTGATTGAAGCGCCACATACGTCACGTTCCATATGGGTCCCATACAACGCATATATCGCTAGCAAACATTGTTTGTTTATACCTTATATTTATATTTACAATACTAGTATTATCATTGCAGTAAAATACGATTACATCACACACATATCGTACCGTTTTTCGAATTAAATACATGAACTGCGCCCCACACATCTGCACCTATTCATTGTGTAAGTGAACTCATAGGCGGATTTCCCGCCTCCACCACACCTACGTCATTGTAGTGTTGATGTGTATATAATAGCGTGAAGTCATATTGTCTTTAATCTTGACTGCAATGCTTGTATTTGCTGTCGACAATGGCCATTGTAAAGGGGGAATTATTTATTTATTTATTTATTTATTGACACTTACTCGCTCCCCAGAGAGAGTGGGAATGTTTACAGATAATAGTAAAAGAATACAGCACCAACACACTAATAAGGAAGTAATAAAAAAAAATATAAAAAAATAAACTAATCTACAAAAACAGAATATTAATGTAAAAAAATAATAATAAAACAACTCCTTCAATTAATCCAAAATTTGTTGTCTAATTTTAAAGCACTTGTTGATACATCACTATTTAACAGTGCAGTGAACTGTTCTTCAGGAGGCAGATTGTGAAAGGAGTCAATCACATCAGCCGCTGTATCAAACAGAACACTGCGTCTAATTATGTAATACACATGAGAGATGTGTGCACTGACGGAGCTAAAAAAAGCTCCATGGTTACCAAACACACGTGGGGCATGACAACCATTACAATACCAAATTTCATGTGGACGTCATTTATTTCGAATATTCAAAATTACTTGCGGCCTTAGTGCATATTGTGGAAAGTAGCTCACATTAAGGGCGTTGTTGAAACGTGACAACACAGTCACTCTCTTAGTAGAGTGACTGTGGTGACAATATTTATTAACTCATCTGGAAAATGCGTTTATATTTCTCAAGAAATCATAGTATCATCGTTTTAAGAAACGTATAGGACAACCCTGGAGGTGAAAAATAAAGCATCACAACTTTAAGTTACGTCCTCTAGTCACGAAGTGTACATACGAAGCAGATATAGTCGTCCAAGCTTCTTTGCTAGAGGACGCAAACAATGCACGAAATTGCATTTTATTACAAGATTTGTTGACGATAACCTTTTTTAAAGAATGTTGTCACTTATTCTATGTGTCAAACACCAAACAATACAAGAAAAAGGCGAATTGACGATAAATTTGTGTCACTTTTCCTATCTGTCAAAAACCTAACAAAACAAGAAAAGTGTCAAGGAAATTTATTGACAATAACTTTTCTTAAGAATGTTGACACTTATTCTATGTGTCAAACACTGAATAAAACAAGAAAATGGTTGAGGAAATTGTATTTATATACATGTATGATATCCATATCATGAGAAAGCCAAGCTCAGTTATTTGCATAAATTCAGTCTATTATACATGTCATCATACTCCAAGATATTTTTATAAATCATTTGCAATAAATGATATCCGGGAATATAACTAAATTCCTAAAAACTTGATGTACTTCATCATCGCAAATACACTCCCAAATATGTGTGTATATCAACTGAGTAGCACCTGATAACATTAATACAGCTGGAATATAGACACGTGTAACATTTTCTTCAACAATCTGCTGCATTTTGCTGACATACACGCAAAAATACTTTTTTAGCTGGAATTAATTTTCACTGAAAGTACTTTTTGGGTGTTTTGTATGGAATTTATTTTCACTGATTTTTGACAAGTTTAATGTAAAATATAGGAATAAAAGTATATTCGCTGAATTTTATTTTCATTGAATCATTCCTTCAGCGAAAATGAATTTCAAGCAAAAATAAAGTATTCTACAGTATTGTAATTTGCAAATTAACCATGGTTCTCTCTATATATAGAACATTTCAGGGGTCCTTGTAGATAACAGCATTATTAGTATCAACAGGGAGAGTAGTGTTGAGCTGATTATAATAAACAATGTAGATATGAGTCAAGTTTCTGAGATTATGATAATATCGCCATGTCTACCGCCATTACTAAATGCTTATGAAATTGCATGATGTGCTGCGTTTTAATGTAATATATGCAGTAACTTGGGCTATGACCTATTATGATATACCAGTGTCAGATTTTGGTGCCTAGCAACCAAGACAATGTCTTGACAACAAACATTCAGTCATGAAAACAGTTTGTAATGTTGCTATGGATACATGGCTTGTCAAACAGTTTTTGAAGAGGTCTATAGGCCCAGGTCTATAGGTGAATAGATTAAGGGTGTTAAAAACAGAATCACAATTCACTCGTTTTTGGCTCCAACTCGACTTCCAAAACAATAAGGATGACAACACAGTTTTGAAACAAAGTCACTAGTTTAGGCTTTATACTTGGAAAGATCTTCATTTATTTCAACGACAAAAAAGAAATAAATACATTGTGATTTATTATTTAAGAATCTTTTCATGGTTTGAAAACTTGTCTTTGAGCAGAAAATAAAGAAACAACTTTATGAAGAATTTCCAAGGGAAAAAATAACATCTGATAAAATTCTATTTTTCTATTTTGGTATTTTTAGAGAATCTTGTTGTGTAACTCGCTCAGTTGATAACATGACATGGTGTTGGTACAGTAAAGTTAAGAGATAAGGAAATAGGTTATAAACAAATGTCATGAGACGTTCAATGCTTCTAATAAAATGACAATGAAATACAAGTTTATTGCAAAGTGTTGTCAATCTTAGAGCACTTTCAAATGTACCAATGTTTTCTGAAAAAAACACTAAGAGAAAAAATGAATAAGACATTTGGTTTTGTCATAATTTGTTCAATTTGTTTGTCAGTGCCACAAAATATTTTTTTATTTCCTTGTAATTGATATAAATACAATTCTTAGAATTTCGAGCTAAAATGTTTTACTTTCAATGTTCTATGGTAAAATATTCAACATCAAAAATTCCAACATCATGATTGGATAAGAGATTAGTAAAACATAGCACCTGGGTCTTAAGGCTTTGGCCTGTAGCTTAATTTAGCAATGTATGTTGATATGCAGTCAAACCTGTGTTAGGAACCACCTTTTAAAATGAAGACCACCTATCGATAGTGACCAACTTTGGGCAGCCCCAATTTACGTGTAAAGTGATCTGTATATAAAGTCAACTCATCTAAAGTGACATGTGACCAACTTTGGTGGCACTTGTTTAATCAAATGAATTCGTGTATTATATTATGATAGATGGTAATTTAGTGTTTTACACTAGTCTCTACATTGATGTTTGCAATTTAATTAAGATAGGCATATAATCTTCAAATAAGTGCTGACATCTTTAAATTGCCCCTTACACAGTGAAATTATTGTAATATTGTCATTATTCAACCTCAATATAAAGAACACTTATCTATTTGTTGGTTGATATACACAGGTTATAATGTGAATATCAATTTGAATACAGGATTACACGTTTGTAATAGACAGAATTTCAGGTAGATTTGTAAGTTGAACACTACTGCTAGTGTTGAAACACCAAATTTGAATATATTTGCACATATCAGCCAATGGCTAGAGGAAAATGTATTGAAATATACAATTAAATAAAACCATGAAATAAAGAGATAGATAATGTATATTTTTGACTAAATCATATTAATTCTTGATATTCAACCGTGTCTGAGACTAGCAGTACCCATTAACATTGACAGTGTTCTATCTATAATAAAACATACAGCCAAATCAGCTGCTATAACTTCTATCAGTAACATCCGGAACTGAAAATAGAAAAAAAAATCAATATTACATCCATGGTATGGTTTCTGATGAATTGTATCATTTATTAGCAGGGGTTGTAAGAATCTCTACCTGCTAGTATTATGAATATGTAAATATCATCATCAGTACAGTGGTTTTGGTAAAAATGTATTTTCAGTGAGATATGTGGTGGCTTGCTTTATAATGCACATGGTTCAGATGGCTAGGGAGTCGCCTTTCAACGATATTGTCAGTTTTTGCTGTCAGTATTATAACCCTGGTTATAAAAGTCTGTGGTTCAAGTCAAACACAACACAAGTAACAAATTTGCTCTTGGGTACAATAAGGCAGTGGAATTTATCAATACTAGTAGAACCAGGATTGAAATCGTAACCATATAAATGTTAATCCAGAGAGAAGAACATGCAAGAAGCAAAGAATAATTCTTTTGAATGCCAGAAAATTTTTGTCACAAAATAAATCTGCATAATTGTTACCATATTGGAACAAATGAATGATAGAAAAATAGACAAAATAATGAAACATGAGAGTGATAGATAAACAACTCACCTCTTGTGGAAAATCAACAATTTCAAACTGGCTTGCTACATCTGGTAATAATCCAGACACCAAAGCCATTAAAGTTAACATAGATATTACAATACTGTACACCATTGGTTTGTTTTCTGTTAAGCTCTCCATAAACGGATAACCCTGATAAAATATAATTTGAAAGTCATCTGAGAGGTTGGAAATGTCATAAATTCATAATATGTTTAGTAAATTATTCATCACCAGACTTTCTTGCCTAAATTATTCATCACCAGACTTTCTTGTCTAAATTATTCATCACCAGACTTTCTTGTCTAAATTATTCATCACCAGACTTTCTTGCCTAAATTATTCATCACCAGACTTTCTTGCCTAAATTATTCATCACCAGACTATCTTGCCTAAATTATTCATCACCAGACTTTCTTGTCTAAATTATTCATCACCAGACTTTCTTGTCTAAATTATTCATCACCAGACTTTCTTGTCTAAATTATTCATCACCAGACTTTCTTGCCTAAATTATTCATCACCAGACTTTCTTGCCTAAATTATTCATCACCAGACTTTCTTGTCTAAATTATTCATCACCAGACTTTGGCTAAATTATTCATCACCAGACTTTCTTGCCTAAGTTATTCATCACCAGACTTTCTTGCCTAAATTATTCATCACCAGACTTTCTTGTCTAAATTATTCATCACCAGACTTTCTTGTCTAAATTATTCATCACCAGACTTTCTTGCCTAAGTTATTCATCACCAGACTTTCTTGCCTAAATAATTCATCACCAGACTTTCTTGTCTAAATTATTCATCACCAGACTTTCTTGCCTAAATTATTCATCACCAGACTTTCTTGCCTAAATTATTCATCACCAGACTTTCTTGCCTAAATTATTCATCACCAGACTTTCTTGCCTAAATTATTCATCACCAGACTTTCTTGTCTAAATTATTCACCACCAGACTTTCTTGTCTAAATTATTCATCACCAGACTTTCTTGTCTAAATTATTCATCACCAGACTTTCTTGTCTAAATTATTCATCACCAGACTTTCTTGCCTAAATTATTCATCACCAGACTTTCTTGCCTAAATTATTCATCACCAGACTTTCTTGTCTAAATTATTCATCACCAGACTTTGTCTAAATTATTCATCACCAGACTTTGCCTAAATTATTCATCACCAGACTTTCTTGTCTAAATTATTCATCACCAGACTTTGTCTAAATTATTCATCACCAGACTTTCTTGTCTAAATTATTCATCACCAGACTTTGCCTAAATTATTCATCACCAGACTTTCTTGTCTAAATTATTCATCACCAGACTTTCTTGCCTAAATTATTCATCACCAGACTTTCTTGCCTAAATTATTCATCACCAGACTTTCTTGCCTAAATTATTCATCACCAGACTTTCTTGTCTAAATTATTCATCACCAGACTTTCTTGTCTAAATTATTCATCACCAGACTTTCTTGCCTAAATTATTCATCACCAGACTTTCTTGTCTAAATTATTCATCACCAGACTTTGTCTAAATTATTCATCACCAGACTTTGCCTAAATTATTCATCACCAGACTTTCTTGCCTAAATTATTCATCACCAGACTTTCTTGTCTAAATTATTCATCACCAGACTTTGTCTAAATTATTCATCACCAGACTTTGCCTAAATTATTCATCACCAGACTTTCTTGTCTAAATTATTTATCACCAGACTTTCTTGCCTAAATTATTCATCACCAGACTTTCTTGTCTAAATTATTCATCACCAGACTTTCTTGTCTAAATTATTCATCACCAGACTTTGTCTAAATTATTCATCACCAGACTTTGCCTAAATTATTCATCACCAGACTTTGTCTAAATTATTCATCACCAGACTTTCTTGTCTAAATTATTCATCACCAGACTTTCTTGTCTAAATTATTCATCACCAGACTTTCTTGCCTAAATTATTCATCACCAGACTTTCTTGTCTAAATTATTCATCACCAGACTTTGTCTAAATTATTCATCACCAGACTTTGCCTAAATTATTCATCACCAGACTTTCTTGTCTAAATTATTCATCACCAGACTTTCTTGCCTAAATTATTCATCACCAGACTTTCTTGTCTAAATTATTCATCACCAGACTTTCTTGTCTAAATTATTCATCACCAGACTTTCTTGTCTAAATTATTCATCACCAGACTTTCTTGCCTAAATTATTCATCACCAGACTTTCTTGCCTAAATTATTCATCACCAGACTTTCTTGTCTAAATTATTCATCACCAGACTTTCTTGTCTAAATTATTCATCACCAGACTTTCTTGCCTAAATTATTCATCACCAGACTTTCTTGTCTAAATTATTCATCACCAGACTTTCTTGCCTAAATTATTCATCACCAGACTTTCTTGTCTAAATTATTCATCACCAGACTTTCTTGTCTAAATTATTCATCACCAGACTTTCTTGCCTAAATTATTCGTCACCAGACTTTGTCTAAATTATTCATCACCAGACATTCTTGCCTAAATTATTCATCACCAGACTTTCTTGCCTAAATTATTCATCACCAGACTTTCTTGCCTAAATTATTCATCACCAGACTTTCTTGCCTAAATTATTCATCACCAGACTTTCTTGCCTAAATTATTCATCACCAGACTTTCTTGCCTAAATTATTCATCACCAGACTTTCTTGCCTAAATTATTCATCACCAGACTTTCTTGCCTAAATTATTCATCACCAGACTTTCTTGCCTAAATTATTCATCACCAGACTTTCTTGCCTAAATTATTCATCACCAGACTTTCTTGCCTAAATTATTCATCACCAGACTTTCTTGCCTAAATTATTCATCACCAGACTTTCTTGCCTAAATTATTCATCACCAGACTTTCTTGTCTAAATTATTCATCACCAGACTTTCTTGTCTAAATTATTCATCACCAGACTTTCTTGCCTAAATTATTCATCACCAGACTTTCTTGCCTAAATTATTCATCACCAGACTTTCTTGTCTAAATTATTCATCACCAGACTTTCTTGCCTAAATTATTCATCACCAGACTTTCTTGCCTAAATTATTCATCACCAGACTTTCTTGCCTAAATTATTCATCACCAGACTTTCTTGCCTAAATTATTCATCACCAGACTTTCTTGCCTAAATTATTCATCACCAGACTTTCTTGCCTAAATTATTCATCACCAGACTTTCTTGCCTAAATTATTCATCACCAGACTTTCTTGCCTAAATTATTCATCACCAGACTTTCTTGTCTAAATTATTCATCACCAGACTTTCTTGCCTAAATTATTCATCACCAGACTTTCTTGCCTAAATTATTCATCACCAGACTTTCTTGCCTAAATTATTCATCACCAGACTTTCTTGTCTAAATTATTCATCACCAGACTTTCTTGCCTAAATTATTCATCACCAGACTTTCTTGTCTAAATTATTCATCACCAGACTTTCTTGTCTAAATTATTCATCACCAGACTTTCTTGTCTAAATTATTCATCACCAGACTTTCTTGTCTAAATTATTCATCACCAGACTTTCTTGCCTAAATTATTCATCACCAGACTTTCTTGTCTAAATTATTCATCACCAGACTTTCTTGTCTAAATTATTCATCACCAGACTTTCTTGTCTAAATTATTCATCACCAGACTTTGTCTAAATTATTCATCACCAGACTTTCTTGCCTAAATTATTCATCACCAGACTTTCTTGCCTAAATTATTCATCACCAGACTTTCTTGCCTAAATTATTCATCACCAGACTTTGTCTAAATTATTCATCACCAGACTTTCTTGTCTAAATTATTCATCACCAGACTTTGTCTAAATTATTCATCACCAGACTTTCTTGTCTAAATTATTCATCACCAGACGTTCTTGCCTAAATTATTCATCACCAGACTTTCTTGCCTAAATTATTCATCACCAGACTTTCTTGCCTAAATTATTCATCACCAGACTTTCTTGCCTAAATTATTCATCACCAGACTTTCTTGCCTAAATTATTCATCACCAGACTTTCTTGCCTAAATTATTCATCACCAGACTTTCTTGCCTAAATTATTCATCACCAGACTTTCTTGCCTAAATTATTCATCACCAGACTTTCTTGCCTAAATTATTCATCACCAGACTTTCTTGCCTAAATTATTCATCACCAGACTTTCTTGCCTAAATTATTCATCACCAGACTTTCTTGCCTAAATTATTCATCACCAGACTTTCTTGCCTAAATTATTCATCACCAGACTTTCTTGTCTAAATTATTCATCACCAGACTTTCTTGTCTAAATTATTCATCACCAGACTTTCTTGCCTAAATTATTCATCACCAGACTTTCTTGCCTAAATTATTCATCACCAGACTTTCTTGTCTAAATTATTCATCACCAGACTTTCTTGCCTAAATTATTCATCACCAGACTTTCTTGCCTAAATTATTCATCACCAGACTTTCTTGCCTAAATTATTCATCACCAGACTTTCTTGCCTAAATTATTCATCACCAGACTTTCTTGCCTAAATTATTCATCACCAGACTTTCTTGCCTAAATTATTCATCACCAGACTTTCTTGCCTAAATTATTCATCACCAGACTTTCTTGCCTAAATTATTCATCACCAGACTTTCTTGTCTAAATTATTCATCACCAGACTTTCTTGCCTAAATTATTCATCACCAGACTTTCTTGCCTAAATTATTCATCACCAGACTTTCTTGCCTAAATTATTCATCACCAGACTTTCTTGCCTAAATTATTCATCACCAGACTTTCTTGTCTAAATTATTCATCACCAGACTTTCTTGCCTAAATTATTCATCACCAGACTTTCTTGTCTAAATTATTCATCACCAGACTTTCTTGTCTAAATTATTCATCACCAGACTTTCTTGTCTAAATTATTCATCACCAGACTTTCTTGTCTAAATTATTCATCACCAGACTTTCTTGCCTAAATTATTCATCACCAGACTTTCTTGTCTAAATTATTCATCACCAGACTTTCTTGTCTAAATTATTCATCACCAGACTTTCTTGTCTAAATTATTCATCACCAGACTTTGTCTAAATTATTCATCACCAGACTTTGTCTAAATTATTCATCACCAGACTTTCTTGTCTAAATTATTCATCACCAGACTTTGTCTAAATTATTCATCACCAGACTTTCTTGTCTAAATTATTCATCACCAGACGTTCTTGCCTAAATTATTCATCACCAGACTTTCTTGCCTAAATTATTCATCACCAGACTTTCTTGCCTAAATTATTCATCACCAGACTTTCTTGCCTAAATTATTCATCACCAGACTTTGTCTAAATTATTCATCACCAGACTTTCTTGTCTAAATTATTCATCACCAGACTTTCTTGTCTAAATTATTCATCACCAGACTTTCTTGCCTAAATTATTCATCACCAGACTTTCTTGCCTAAATTATTCATCACCAGACTTTGTCTAAATTATTCATCACCAGACTTTCTTGTCTAAATTATTCATCACCAGACTTTGTCTAAATTATTCATCACCAGACTTTCTTGTCTAAATTATTCATCACCAGACTTTCTTGCCTAAATTATTCATCACCAGACTTTCTTGCCTAAATTATTCATCACCAGACTTTCTTGTCTAAATTATTCATTACCAGACTTTCTTGCCTAAATTATTCATCACCAGACTTTCTTGCCTAAATTATTCATCACCAGACTTTCTTGCCTAAATACTTTCTTGCCTAAATTATTCATCACCAGACTTTCTTGTCTAAATTATTCATCACCAGACTTTCTTGCCTAAATTATTCATCACCAGACTTTCTTGCCTAAATTATTCATCACCAGACTTTCTTGCCTAAATTATTCATCACCAGACTTTCTTGTCTAAATTATTCATCACCAGACTTTCTTGCCTAAATTATTCATCACCAGACTTTCTTGCCTAAATTATTCATCACCAGACTTTCTTGCCTAAATTATTCATCACCAGACTTTCTTGCTTAAATTATTCATCACCAGACTTTCTTGCCTAAATTATTCATCACCAGACTTTCTTGCCTAAATTATTCATCACCAGACTTTCTTGCCTAAATTATTCATCACCAGACTTTCTTGCCTAAATTATTCATCACCAGACTTTCTTGCCTAAATTATTCATCACCAGACTTTCTTGTCTAAATTATTCATCACTTTTTCCTATATTCTTTAATATTTCTGAAATGAACCCTAATTTTGGAGTAACAGACAACATTTTGAGGCAATTTCCAGTTTTTACTCCAAAAATTTGGCTATTTTTGTTCCAATCTTCTTTAGGAAAGTGCAGACTATAAATGGGACTATTTATATTTACTAACAACTATAGAGAATGGTTCTTGTGCCAAACATAAATAGTGTGATATCTTAGATTAAAATATCACCAGCTGAAACCTGCACAGATATAAGACGATGTGTTAAATGGGCGGATACAATAATCTCAGCCAACAACTGTTGACAGACCGATTGAAGCAATGGGACACAATGTAGCTGGCCATCAGCAAACACAGTTTACATTTTAACATCATGATGTCGTATATCAGGAAGCAACACTTGAATCAATGTCTGTGGTCATCTGTGGTAGACGAGACCAAATTAAACCAACACATCGCATACTTGAAGTTTTGTATGTCACTGAGCATATTTCAGAAAAAGAAGAATTCCCAGGAAGAAAATCTCATTAAACTGAATGTACATTTTTGAAAATTTGTAAAAATTTGGATTCATACCGATGAACTTTTCAGCCCATGCCACCTGAAAAATGTCTTAATTATGATGAAATACCTTCACCATAGAAACCAAAATATTGATATGTTGTTTCATTGATGTAAAGGTCCTCTAATTAATAAATGACTGAGAAAAACGACAAGACAGCAAGAAATGAACAAATGTTGGTGTTACCTTATAATTCACAGCAAATGTACACACTTGTAACGCAATAGATATCATATATACTGTACTGTTTAACAGACTTGGCTTGAAATCCTCCTCTAAGTCAACAAACTTTTCAGACCTGAAACATCAAAACAGTTTGGAAAACCACATCTATGATAAATGATGACGGTCAAAGGCTGCAAGGAGTTTAATATTGTGAAGATGAATCTATTATCAATTAAAAAAACAGTTTTTTATATATGGTTGCATTATATATACATGTATATGATTTGCTGCTGAAGTAATTTTCAGATACTTTTGGAATACCATTTAGAAAAACATTTATCTTTTTCAATAATTGTAGAGCAAATTAATAATTAGCATAATTACATGCACAAAAACTGGTTAACCAATGATTGATTTTTACCCCTGGACAAAAAAGAAAAGATCCATTTCCGGTCCAAAGTTTATTAAAACAGCAAGCAAGTTGTTTTGCACATACATAAACGAGATATTGTTCTACCAATGACAGCCACATTTCCAATCCTTTTTTCAAATCCAAAAATAACCAGAAACTCCTCCATTTTTTGGGGGTCCAACCACAATCTATTATAGTTCATCACCAATAGACCCAAACATTTTAAAGAAGAAGTAACCCACAGCAGCAAAAAAGCTAAACAGAGGAAAAATAATCGTAATTTTCAGTCTCTTTGATTGGGCAGCATTCACAGGACTTGTGAACTTCTGGGGGTTTACTAAATGAAATTATGTTGCTTTGCAGGAAATTAGGGTTATGTGTTTCATTCTGTTTATTATGTTTTATTTGATGGAATATGGCAATATTTATTTATACAATATTGAATGAAGTCCTGGTGATAACTTTCCTACCTTGGAGGTGACAGTCTGTGAGCTTCTTGTGTTAGATATACCAGACAACAAAAATGTACAACAAATTGTAGTATCACTGTTAATATTGTATAAAGATTAAAAATATTTGGCAAAGGACGACTCTTGGACAGGGTCTTCAAAGGCTGTGAAAGAAACAAAAATGAACGAAATATTAAAATCATTCCAACGACAAATGAAAGCATTAATTGTCACTATTTTGAGCAAATTCACCAGAATTTGGAATTTATGGATAAAGGTAACAATGAGAGTATTCACATAATTCAACAGTAGCGGATTTCATTTATCAGCAAATAATCAAAATTCATATCCAATGAATAATTTCAAAAGTTTCTACATCTCTTTTATAGTTTATACTAGTGAAAATGCAACAATATTTTCAAATGACTACATAAAATAGTCCTGATTTCATGTTTTTTCCACTTAACTGTCTGCCATTTTGGTTGCTAAATGCTAAAGAAGATAATACAAAACTGACCCCTTTCTGTTGCTAATTTTGATTTAATTTTATCATTTTTGAAATACAATAGTTCTTGAAAAATGAATCAACATCTTGAAATAAAAAATTATGCTAAACTGTATGTGGCAGAAGCCTTCAGCATTTGTTTAAATATACTGTTGATATGGCAATGATCTTTCACATCTCACCTTTGACCTTGAAATGAAGAGAAAACAGCCAGCCAATAGGAGACCTTGAAGAGTTGCTTGAGCATCACTGAATTTGACCCCATCTAAATATAGCACACTTTGACTATATGCTAATATCAAAGCGTTTAATGCCAAGATTTTAAACATCTGAAGCGTAGTGACTAGAGTGCATCTTCCTTGCTTTATAATATGACATACTGAAAACAAAACAATCATTACAATCATTACAGCAGAAAGGTAGTAGGAGAACACCAATATTTTAAGCGGGTTGGCCAACTCTTAACCACTCCTCAGAAATTATGGTTCACCCCTAATAAGGAAAATCACATGTACAACTGTATGTTTTTTGAAAAAGTAAGCTAATACTAGCATCTCTCATCTACTTACCACACTGTATAGATGATGATATAGATGTAAAAGGTGAGCCAATACTAGCATCTCTCATCTATTTACCACACTGTATAGATGATGATATAGATGTAAAAGGTGAGCCAATACTAGCATCTCTCATCTACTTACCACACTGTATAGATGATGATATAGATGTAAAAGGTGAGGCAATACTAGCATCTCTCATCTACTTACCACACTGTATAGATGATGATATAGATGTAAAAGGTGAGCTAATACTAGCATCTCTCATCTACTTACCACACTGTATAGATGATGATATAGATGTAAAAGGTGAGCTAATACTAGCATCTCTCATCTACTTACCACACTGTATAGATGATGATATAGATGTAAAAGGTGAGCCAATACTAGCATCTCTCATCTACTTACCACACTGTATAGATGATGATATAGATGTAAAAGGTGAGCCAATACTAGCATCTCTCATCTACTTACCACACTGTATAGATGATGATATAGATGTAAAAGGTGAGCCAATACTAGCATCTTTCATCTACTTACCACACTGTATAGATGATGATATAGATGTAAAAGGTGAGCCAATACTAGCATCTCTCATCTACTTACCACACTGTATAGATGATGATTTAGATGTAAAAGGTGAGGCAATACTAGCATCTCTCATCTACTTACCACACTGTATAGATGATGATATAGATGTAAAAGGTGAGCCAATACTAGCATCTCTCATCTATTTACCACACTGTATAGATGATGATATAGATGTAAAAGGTGACCCAATACTAGCATCTCTCATCTACTTACCACACTGTATAGATGATGATATAGATGTAAAAGGTGAGCCAATACTAGCATCTCTCATCTACTTACCACACTGTATAGATGATGATATAGATGTAAAAGGTGAGCCAATACTAGCATCTTTCATCTACTTACCACACTGTATAGATGATGATATAGATGTAAAAGGTGAGCCAATACTAGCATCTCTCATCTACTTACCACACTGTATAGATGATGATATAGATGTAAAAGGTGAGCCAATACTAGCATCTCTCATCTACTTACCACACTGTATAGATGATGATATAGATGTAAAAGGTGAGCCAATACTAGCATCTCTCATCTACTTACCACACTGTATAGATGATGATATAGATGTAAAAGGTGAGCCAATACTAGCATCTTTCATCTACTTACCACACTGTATAGATGATGATATAGATGTAAAAGGTGAGCCAATACTAGCATCTCTCATCTACTTACCACACTGTATAGATGATGATTTAGATGTAAAAGGTGAGGCAATTCTAGCATCTCTCATCTACTTACCACACTGTATAGATGATGATTTAGATGTAAAAGGTGAGCCAATACTAGCATCTCTCATCTATTTACCACACTGTATAGATGATGATATAGATGTAAAAGGTGAGCCAATACTAGCATCTCTCATCTACTTACCACACTGTATAGATGATGATTTAGATGTAAAAGGTGAGCCAATACTAGCATCTCTCATCTACTTACCACACTGTATAGATGATGATATAGATGTAAAAGGTGAGCCAATACTAGCATCTCTCATCTACTTACCACACTGTATAGATGATGATTTAGATGTAAAAGGTGAGGCAATACTAGCATCTCCCAGTTTAACCACTTGTGCTTGTTCTTGTTCTTCAATATCTTTCAACATATCATTTAAGCGTTTCTGAAAATTGAAAGTTGAAAGTTAACAACTAGTTTTGAAATAGCTGACCGATACAATTAGAGTAAGTCGCCAGCGTTGTCAGCGTTGTCAACATTCTCAATACCAGTGAAGTTGAATTTATGATGATGTTATTCATCATTGGATTTTAAAAACTACACAAATATTTTGGTTTAATTTTGTAAAATGTTGGGTACTTGATTCTATTGTTCTATATGTAAAATAGTCCCAATTTTCAAGTTTTGGCATTAATGTCTATCAGGGCATTAATTATACCTAAAACCTTAAGTACCTTGTATCATTATTTCAAGGCATGGTTGAGTTTTGGTTTTGGTGTTAATGAGTGTATGGCAGTGTTCATTTCCATGAACAAACAGGGCTGAGTTTATGATTAGTGATTTGTGAGACAATTTTTTTTTTTACTGCCATCCCTCAAAGTCGATGTATATATGGATGGTAACTTTAATCCTAATTCTGCCCCTCCCTCTGGACAGGGGCTGGCATGTTATGGTTAAGGTTAGGCCCAAACTTTCTTTATATAGATATTACTTTGTTATTTACCTTAGTGGCTGTTAGATTTTCACCCCTGGCTATCGCTCTATTTTTAGCGGCTCTGCTAGCACCTTTGCCGATAGCACCAGAAGGTATCCGTCTTTCATCATTCTTCACCTCGCCATCCACCGATGAACCCTAGTAGGAATGTAAACAACACTTGCATTTACTTAGATAGCAAACCCCACACTTTTATTCACATGGATAGTAGCAAACCCCACTTTTATTCACATGGATAGCAGCAAACCCCAAACTTTTATTCACATTGATAGCAGCAAACCCCACACTTTTATTCACATTGATAGCAGCAAATCCCACACTTTTATTCACATTGATAGCAGCAAACCCCACACTTTTATTCACATAGATAGCAGCAAACCCCAAACTTTTATTCACATTGATAGCAGCAAACCCCGAACTTTTATTCACATTGATAGCAGTAAACCCCGAACTTTCATTCACATTGATAGCAGTAAACCCCACACTTTTATTCACATTGATAGCAGCAAACCCCACACTTTTATTCACATTGATAGCAGCAAACCCCACACTTTTATTCACATTGATAGCAGCAAATCCCACACTTTTATTCACATTGATAGCAGCAAACCCCACACTTTTATTCACATAGATAGCAGCAAACCCCACACTTTTATTCACATTGATAGCAGCAAATCCCAGAGTTTTATTCACATGGATAGCAGCAAACCCCAGACTTTTATTCACATTGATAGCAGCAAACCCCACACTTTTATTCACATTGATAGCAGCAAATCCCACACTTTTATTCACATTGATAGCAGCAAATCCCAGAGTTTTATTCACATGGATAGCAGCAAACCCCAGACTTTTATTCACATTGATAGCAGCAAATCCCACACTTTTATTCACATTGATAGCAGCAAACCCCACACTTTTATTCACATAGATAGCAGCAAACCCCACACTTTTATTCACATTGATAGCAGCAAATCCCAGAGTTTTATTCACATGGATAGCAGCAAACCCCAGACTTTTATTCACATTGATAGCAGCAAACCCCACACTTTTATTCACATAGATAGCAGCAAACCCCAGAGTTTTATTCACATTGATAGCAGCAAATCCCAGACTTTTATTCACATTGATAGCAGCAAACCCCAAACTTTTATTCACATTGATAGCAGCAAATCCCAGAGTTTTATTCACATGGATAGCAGCAAACCCCAGACTTTTATTCACATTGATAACAGCAAACCCCAAACTTTTATTCACATGGATAGCAGCAAACCCCAGACTTTTATTCACATGGATGGCAGCAAACCCCAGACTTTTATTCACATAGATAGCAGTAAACCCCACACTTTTATTCACATAGATAGCAGTAAACCCCACACTTTTATTCACATTGATAGCAGCAAATCCCACACTTTTATTCACATGGATAGCAGCAAACCCCAGACTTTTATTCACATTGATAGCAGCAAACCCCAGAGTTTTATTCACATAGATAGCAGCAAATCCCACACTTTTATTCACATGGATAGCAGCAAACCCCAGACTTTTATTCACATTGATAGCAGCAAACCCCACACTTTTATTCACATGGATAGCAGCAAACCCCAGACTTTTATTCACATTGATAGCAGCAAACCCCAGAGTTTTATTCACATTGATAGCAGCAAATCCCACACTTTTATTCACATGGATAGCAGCAAACCCCAGACTTTTATTCACATTGATAGCAGCAAACCCCAGAGTTTTATTCACATAGATAGCAGCAAATCCCACACTTTTATTCACATGGATAGCAGCAAACCCCAGACTTTTATTCACATTGATAGCAGCAAACCCCAGAGTTTTATTCACATTGATAGCAGCAAATCCCACACTTTTATTCACATGGATAGCAGCAAACCCCACACTTTTATTGACATTGATAGCAGCAAACCCCAAACTTTTATTCACATTGATAGCAGCAAATCCCACACTTTTATTCACATTGATAGCAGCAAATCCCACACTTTTATTCACATGGATAGCAGCAAACCCCACACTTTTATTCACATGGACAGCAGCAAACCCCAAACTTTTATTCACATGGATAGCAGCAAACCCCACACTTTTATTCACATGGATAGCAGCAAACCCCACACTTTTATTCACATAGATAGCAGCAAACCCCAAACTTTTATTCACATGGATAGCAGCAAACCCCAGACTTTTATTCACATAGATAGCAGCAAACCCCACACTTTTATTCACATAGATAGCAGTAAACCCCACACTTTTATTCACATTGATAGCAGCAAAACCCACACTTTTATTCACATAGATAGCAGCAAACCCCAAACTTTTATTCACATTGATAGCAGCAAACCCCAAACTTTTATTCACATTGATAGCAGCAAACCCCAGACTTTTATTCACATTGATAGCAACAAACCCCACACTTTTATTCACATTGATAGCAGCAAACCCCACACTTTTATTCACATGGATAGCAGCAAACCCCAAACTTTCATTCACATGGATAGCAGCAAACCCCAGACTTTTATTCACATGGATAGCAGTAAACCCCACACTTTTATTCACATAGATAGCAGCAAACCCCAAACTTTTATTCACATTGATAGCAGCAAATCCCACACTTTTATTCACATTGATAGCAGTAAACCCCAAACTTTTATTCACATTGATAGCAGCAAACCCCACACTTTTATTCACATTGATAGCAGCAAACCCCACACTTTTATTCACATTGATAGCAGTAAAACCCACACTTTTATTCACATGGATAGCAGTAAACCCCACACTTTTATTCACATTGATAGCAGCAAACCCCAGACTTTATTCATATTGATAGCAGTAAACCCCACATTTTTATTCACATTGATAGCAGTAAACTCCAAACTTTTATTCACATTGATAGCAGCAAACCCCAGACTTTTATTCACATGGATAGCAGCAAACCCCAGACTTTTATTCACATTGATAGCAGTAAACCCCACACTTTTATTCACATAGATAGCAGTAAGCCCCACACTTTTATTCACATAGATAGCAGCAAACCCCACTTTTATTCACATTGATAGCAGCAAACCCCACACTTTTATTCACATGGATAGCAGCAAACCCCAAACTTTTATTCACATAGATAGCAGCAAACCCCAGACTTTTATTCACATTGATAGCAGCAAACCCCACACTTTTATTCACATTGATAGCAGCAAACCCCACACTTTTATTCACATGGATAGCAGCAAACCCCAGACTTTTATTCACATTGATAGCAGCAAACCCCACACTTTTATTCACATTGATAGCAGCAAACCCCACACTTTTATTCACATTGATAGCAGCAAATCCCACACTTTTATTCACATGGATAGCAGCAAACCCCAGACTTTTATTCACATTGATAGCAGCAAATCCCACACTTTTATTCACATGGATAGCAGCAAACCCCAGACTTTTATTCACATTGATAGCAGCAAACCCCATACTTTTATTCACATTGATAGCAGCAAACCACACACTTTTCACATTGATAGCAGCAAACCCCACACTTTTATTCACATGGATAGCAGCAAACCCCACACTTTTATTCACATGGATAGCAGCAAACCCCACACTTTTATTCACATTGATAGCAGCAAATCCCACACTTTTATTCACATGGATAGCAGCAAACCCCAGAGTTTTATTCACATTGATAGCAGCAAATCCCACACTTTTATTCACATTGATAGCAGCAAACCCCACACTTTTATTCACATAGATAGCAGCAAACCCCAAACTTTTATTCACATGGATAGCAGCAAACCCCACTTTTATTCACATAGATAGCAGCAAACCCCACACTTTTATTCACATTGATAGCAGCAAATCCCACACTTTTATTCACATGGATAGCAGCAAACCCCACACTTTTATTCACATTGATAGCAGCAAATCCCACACTTTTATTCACATGGATAGCAGCAAACCCCACACTTTTATTCACATTGATAGCAGCAAACCCCAAACTTTTATTCACATTGGTAGCAGCAAATCCCACACTTTTATTCACATTGATAGCAGCAAATCCCACACTTTTATTCACATGGATAGCAGCAAACCCCACACTTTTATTCACATGGATAGCAGCAAACCCCACACTTTTATTCACATGGATAGCAGCAAACCCCACACTTTTATTCACATGGATGGCAGCAAACCCCAGACTTTTATTCACATAGATAGTAGTAAACCCCACACTTTTATTCACATAGATAACAGTAAACCCCACACTTTTATTCACATAGATAGCAGCAAACCCCAAACATTTATTCACATTGATAGCAGCAAATCCCACACTTTTATTCACATTGATAGCAGTAAACCCCAAACTTTTATTCACATTGATAGCAGCAAACCCCACACTTTTATTCACATTGATAGCAGCAAACCCCACACTTTTATTCACATTGATAGCAGTAAAACCCACACTTTTATTCACATGGATAGCAGCAAACCCCAAACTTTTATTCACATGGATAGCAGCAAACCCCAGACTTTTATTCACATGGATAGCAGCAAACCCCACACTTTTATTCACATTGATAGCAGCAAATCCCACACTTTTATTCACATGGATAGCAGCAAACCCCACACTTTTATTCACATTGATAGCAGCAAATCCCACACTTTTATTCACATGGATAGCAGCAAACCCCACACTTTTATTCACATTGATAGCAGCAAACCCCAAACTTTTATTCACATTGATAGCAGCAAATCCCACACTTTTATTCACATTGATAGCAGCAAATCCCACACTTTTATTCACATGGATAGCAGCAAACCCCACACTTTTATTCACATGGATAGAAGCAAACCCCAAACTTTTATTCACATGGGTAGCAGCAAACCCCACTTTTATTCACATGGATAGCAGCAAACCCCACACTTTTATTCACATAGATAGCAGCAAACCCCAAACTTTTATTCACATGGATAGCAGCAAACCCCAGACTTTTATTCACATAGATAGCAGCAAACCCCACACTTTTATTCACATAGATAGCAGCAAACCCCAAACTTTTATTCACATTGATAGCAGCAAACCCCACACTTTTATTCACATGGATAGCAGCAAACCCCAGACTTTTATTCACATGGATGGCAGCAAACCCCACACTTTTATTCACATGGATAGCAGCAAACCCCACACTTTTATTCACATGGATAGCAGCAAACCCCAGACTTTTATTCACATTGATAGCAGTAAACCCCACACTTTTATTCACATTGATAGCAGTAAACCCCACACTTTTATTCACATAGATAGCAGAAAACCCCAGACTTTTATTCACATAGATAGCAGCAAACCCCAAACTTTTATTCACATTGATAGCAGCAAACCCCACACTTTTATTCACATGGATAGCAGCAAACCCCAAACTTTCATTCACATGGATAGCAGCAAACCCCAGACTTTTATTCACATTGATAGCAGTAAACCCCACACTTTTATTCACATTGATAGCAGTAAACCCCACACTTTTATTCACATAGATAGCAGAAAACCCCAGACTTTTATTCACATAGATAGCAGCAAACCCCAAACTTTTATTCACATTGATAGCAGCAAACCCCACACTTTTATTCACATGGATAGCAGCAAACCCCAAACTTTCATTCACATGGATAGCAGCAAACCCCAGACTTTTATTCACATGGATGGCAGCAAACCCCAGACTTTTATTCACATAGATAGCAGTAAACCCCACACTTTTATTCACATAGATAGCAGTAAACCCCACACTTTTATTCACATAGATAGCAGCAAACCCCAAACTTTTATTCACATTGATAGCAGCAAATCCCACACTTTTATTCACATTGATAGCAGTAAACCCCAAACTTTTATTCACATTGATAGCAGCAAACCCCACACTTTTATTCACATTGATAGCAGCAAACCCCACACTTTTATTCACATTGATAGCAGTAAAACCCACACTTTTATTCACATGGATAGCAGCAAACCCCAAACTTTTATTCACATTGATAGCAGTAAAGCCCACACTTTTATTCATATTGATAGCAGTAAACCCCACACTTTCATTCACATGGATAGCAGTAAACCCCACACTTTTATTCACATGGATAGCAGTAAACCCCACACTTTTATTCACATTGATAGCAGTAAACCCCAAACTTGTATTCACATTGATAGCAGTAAACTCCAAACTTTTATTCACATTGATAGCAGCAAACCCCAGACTTTTATTCACATGGATAGCAGCAAACCCCACACTTTTATTCACATAGATAGCAGCAAACCCCAAACTTTTATTCACATTGATAGCAGCAAATCCCACACTTTTATTCACATTGATAGCAGTAAACCCCAAACTTTTATTCACATTGATAGCAGCAAATCCCACACTTTTATTCACATTGATAGCAGTAAACCCCAAACTTTTATTCACATTGATAGCAGCAAACCCCACACTTTTATTCACATTGATAGCAGCAAACCCCACACTTTTATTCACATTGATAGCAGCAAAACCCACACTTTTATTCACATGGATAGCAGTAAACCCCAAACGTTTATTCACATGGATAGCAGCAAACCCCACACTTTTATTCACATTGATAGCAGTAAACTCCAAACTTTTATTCACATTGATAGCAGTAAACCCCAAACTTTTATTCACATTGATAGCAGTAAACTCCAAACTTTTATTCACATTGATAGCAGCAAATCCCACACTTTTATTCACATTGATAGCAGCAAACCCCACACTTTTATTCACATTGATAGCAGCAAACCCCCCACTTTTATTCATATGGATAGCAGCAAACCCCAAACTTTTATTCACATTGATAGCAGCAAACCCCAAACTTTTATTCACATTGATAGCAGCAAACCCCACACTTTTATTCACATAGATAGCAGCAAACCCCACACTTTTATTCACATGGATAGCAGCAAACCCCAAACTTTTATTCATATGGATAGCAGTAAACCCCACATTTTTATTCACATGGATAGCAGCAAACCCCACATTTTTATTCACATAGATAGCAGTAAAGCCCACACTTTTATTCATATTGATAGCAGTAAACCCCACATTTTTATTCACATGGATAGCAGTAAACCCCCCACTTTTATTCATATGGATAGCAGTAAACCCCACATTTTTATTCACATGGATAGCAGTAAACGCCACACTTTTATTCACATGGATAGCAGCAAACCCCACATTTTCAATCACATAGATAGCAGTAAAGCCCACACTTTTATTCATATTGATAGCAGTAAACCCCACATTTTTATTCACATGGATAGCAGTAAACCCCCCACTTTTATTCATATGGATAGCAGTAAACCCCACACTTTTATTCACATGGATAGCAGTAAACGCCACACTTTTATTCACATGGATAGCAGTAAACCCCAAATTTTTATTCACATAGATAGCAGTAAAGCCCACACTTTTATTCATATTGATAGCAGTAAACCCCACATTTTTATTCACATGGATAGCAGTAAACCCCACACTTTCATTCACATGGATAGCAGTAAACCCCACACTTGTATTCACATGAATAGAAACAAACCCCAACCCTACCCACTGTTATTGCAACTTATCATTAAGTTTTATTGTTTAATATTAGTGAGTTTGAACCAAATATGTATTTACCAACACAAATGCACTTATTTTACATACTTTCAGATACCTTCCTTTATACACCAATACTCACATCATCTTTTGCTTTCCTGTGTTTTTTTTCAGGTAGCCTTACTGGAGAATTAGACAATAATGCAACACCACAGTGTGCGTGTTTCAATGCCCCCACATCATTTGTACCGTCTCCGCACATCAGTGTTGTGTATCCGAGACTTTTCAATGATGTGATAACAAGTTCCTGTAGGAAAAGGATCCAATGTATCAGATATTTTGAAGAACCAATGAAATGAACAATGAACAAATTGTCAACTGTGGATTGGTCTGAGTTTGATGTACATAAAATCACAAACAAGCAGCCTGTCGGCTGAGATAGCCTCGCTGTTAGCAATGCACATTTCAATTAAAGTACTGAAGATATCATCTTGAAATGAACAAATCCGAGAGAGGTCTACCTGAGGTACCTATATGTATAATATCAAAGCAATTGGACGTGCAGTTTTTAACAAGAAGTCGAAAATATCACTTTTCACCAAAAACGATGAAAATATTCATCAAAATTAGAGATTTGTAGATAACGAAATGAACACATCTGTGAGAGGTCTGCCCAAGGTACATATACACCAAGTATCAAAGCAATAACAAGTCGAAAAAGTAAAAAGTTGACATGGACGACAACGGAGGATGGCAGCAGAGCTAAAAAATGGTTTACATGAACTTGTATTTATCTAATGTGAAAAAAAATTATGGTGTAAACATAAATAAGTTATCCGAGGTCATTTATCAATTTTTATTGGGGTCCTGTGATTATGTAAAGGGGAACAGGAAATGGGTAATAAATGTTTGAATGTTGGCGACCATTTTAGAGAAGCAGTCATGTAACGTTACGTCTCGGATTCTGAGATAAATCTCTCAGCCAATCAGATTGTTTTAATTTTAGCCTATCACAGGCGAGATGTTATTGACCTATCGTACACATTCCCGCCAATATATATTTGCGTTACGATTACTACTTTATAGAGTTGTGTTTTCTATCACGTTCGTTCAGAGAGTATATATACTCAGAATTTGTGTATTTCACCAGTGTTCATCTGTTGTTACTACTTACTATATCAGTCTATCTGGCAATAAACCACCACTGTGTTTTTTGTATACAACTGATCTGTCTGGTTCTGTTCCGGTATAGTCTTCCCGAATCCTACCCCGGGGAGTTAACTGCTACACACTACATTTACTCCCCAACATTTTGGTGCCGAGACCAGGATCAACTAGCAAGATGCCGGAGACAAAACAATCCGCCGGGCAAGGAGAAAACGTCAATGTTGATCAACACGCTGCAGCGTCACAGAAACTAAAAAGATCGCGTCGAGGTCAACGCTCACAGATGACCAGACTATTCAACAAAGCCGATGCTCTCATGGCCAAGTACGAAGAAGACAGCGCCGATAAACAGGCCACGCTCGACACGCTGGAAGGGCTTAATGATCAACTTACCAGTAAGTTCCATCTACTTGCCGACCTAGAAGTTAACATTTTGGACCTCACCTCAGACGAAGACTTTGATGCGGAAAACGAAACGTCCGGTGACTATCAAGCTGATATATATGAACGCAATCACAATATCGCCATGTTTGTGAGAAAGAACAGACTGAAGACGACGCCTGAGACAACAAACAACAGTAACACTCAACCACATCCAACGCGGAAAACAGTCGCGCTACCAAAGATCGAATTACAAACCTTTTCCGGTAATGTTTTAGAATGGGCAAGTTTCTTTGATATCTTCAAGTCATCCATTCACTCTGACACTACCTTAGATAACATTCAAAAGTTTGTTTATTTACGAAGTATGTTGAAAGATGAAGCTGTAAGAACTGTCGGCGGTTTGACGCTGACGGATGCTAACTACTCACACGCAATCGAGCTACTAGAGGAAAGATACGGACAAAAGCATCAAAGTAATGACGCCCATATGACTGCGTTATGGAATCTAAGTAAACCCGTGGATGACGCGAACAGTTTGAGACACTTCTATGACTCACTCGAGAGTCACGTCCGAGGACTACAATCTTTAGGGAAGGATGAGCTTACCTATGGCGAACTTTTAGTTCCTATGATAAGAGAGAAACTACCTCCAAGCATACGCAAACAGATTGCCAGAGATCATGGTAGTTCAGCCCGGACCTTACCTGACCTACGCAAAGCAATTCTACGTGAAATAGACACACTGCAAGCCGGTAAGCCAATAGACGGTTTATTCACCATGAATGATACATTGCAGCCGGAATTAACCGCTGCGTTTCACACAACAGCACAGTCAACGAAAAAGAGACCGCAAACTTGTCCCTTTTGCAAGAGTACGCACTTCGCATCGAACTATACGATAATTGCTGCACGCAAGAGACTGGACATTGTTAAGAAAGATCGACTTTGCTTCAATTGTTTCGGTAAGCACAGAGTTTCTGAGTGCAAATTGAAATACTCGTGTCGCGTCTGTAAGAAACGCCATCATACCGCTCTACACTACGACGCGAACAAGCCTGAACGGTCATCTACATCGTCAACTACTACTTCTGAAATCACCGTGACCCTGATCAAAGCCAACCCTTTGCTAAATAAGAAAACCGCCATCGGACCCGTGCTGTTGAAAACCGCGCTTGTGCCGATATCAGCCGGGAACGGAAATCCTATACGCGCTGTTGTTCTTTTCGATGAAGGGGCAAATATGACATTCACAACAGAGAAATTTGCCCGAGAGTTGTCCGCGAAAACGACACGCCACGAGCACATCAAACTATCAACATTTGGTGACAAAACGTCCAATGTACGCGCCATGGCATTCACTGAGTTAACCGCACATGAATTGAATGGAAATACCTCGACGATCGACGCAATGATTATACCTGAAATATCTTCGGACTTGACTAATCACATTTCCCAGGAAATTCATAACATGAGCCATTTGAAGGGATTACATTTCGCTCATCCAGTTTCTGATGATGAGAAACTTCCTATTGATATATTAATAGGGGCTGATCAATATTGGAATTACGTTGGATCTCAAGTAATTTCTGGTATGGTCGGTCCAACCGCCGTATCCTCCAAATTTGGATATTTGCTCTCCGGGCCCTCTGGAACTACTAATACAGTGGATTCTAATGTACGTATGCTTCACGTGATTTCTACTCCGGACAATTATGTTACCAAGAATACTATTGTAACGGAAAATGGCCGCGAAATTGTTGATAACGTGGATATTCAATATACTCGCCGAGGCGACGACGCAAAAGTCCAAAATGTGTGGGACTTGGAACTAATTGGAATTAAAGAAAGTCCGGAAACTGACAAACGTATGAGCTACGAATCGTATAAAGACACGCATCTGAGGGTCGACCAAGGAAAATACGTCGCATGACTACCATGGAAAGAGGATCACCCACCACAGCCGACGAACTATAGTGTTACTGTGAACCGTACACGTAACATGATTCGCCGACTAACACCAGATGTCGAGTTCGAATTACACGCTTTCGCCGACGCCAGTCCCAAAGCATATGGTGCGGTGATCTACCTAAGATGTGCACAACAAACTTCCTTTGTGATGGCGAAAACCAGAATCGCGCCAATGACCGAAACTACGCTACCAAGATTGGAACTTATGGCAACATTAATTGCTACACGTCTCAGTAAATATGTCAAAGATGCGCTATCTGACACATATAACATTACTAATTTCTATTTGTGGTCAGACAGCCAAATCACGCTTCACTGGTTAAATAGTGACAAGAAACTGCCGATCTTCGCGAAAAATTGTGTGGATGAAATTTGTGAATTTCAGTCTACTAGGAAATATTGTCCCACCGAAGAAAATCCCGCTGACTTACTAACCAGAGGGATTACCTACGAAAACCTGGAAAATTCTGATTTGTGGTGGAAAGGCCCAAAATGGCTACCAACAACAAGGGATTGGCCGAGTTGTCCTGCCTTTGATGCAAATGTATTGCATTCTGCGATTGAGCCAAATGAAACTGATCTAATTAACCCACGCACGAGAGATGGGGTCAATGAACTACCTGCCCACGATGTTGGAATTATCACTACTCCAGCACGGGAAAATACTATTGATAATCAATCGTGTGCTGTTACTAATCCTACTGATCGGGGAATTCATCGTATTATGGATATTTCCAGATATAACGATTTGGACAAATTATTACGTGTGACCAGCTATGTGCTACGTTTTATCAACCGGATTAAATCTAACGATATAAACACTGGAATGATAACCGCTGATGAACTGAACCGCGCTGAAAATATGTGGGTCAAACATATTCAACGTCAATACTACGGCGATACAATCCAATCCGTTAAATTTAATTTAACTCGATGTGCTCCCATCGTTCAACAACTGAATTTGTTCGTGGACGAAGATGATATACTCCGCTGTAGGAGTAGAATCCATAATGCTGCATTAGATTTTGTGACGAAATTTCCAGCATTAATACCCTCGCATCACAAACTAACGGACTTGATCATTTGGAAAGCACACAATCTGATGTGTCATGAAGGAGTTCAATCTACAGTGACGCATATACGACAGAAATATTGGATACCTAAAATACGGATTATTGTGCGTAACGTCATTCATAAGTGTGTGAAATGCAATAAAGTTACAGGGAAACCGTACGCAAACCCAGTTCAGGCATCGTTGCCGAGTTACCGAGTGAACATTGTCCCTGCTTTCACTATAACTGGTGTAGATTTCACGGGAAATCTATTTACGAAATCAGCTGATGGAACACGCGATAAAGCGTACGTTTGTTTATTTACTTGCGGGGTGACACGTGCGATTCACCTCGAACTTGTGCCTGATTTGTCAACAAAAACGTTCATGCACGCATTCAGAAGATTTGCTGCCAGACGTTCACTTCCAAGTCGCATGTTGTCTGATAATGCATCGACCTACATTTCCGCGGCTGATGAAATTCGCACACTATTTGATACACCGGAAGTCCGAGACTTTCTCGCTGCACACCGAGTGCAATGGACTTTTATACCGAAACGTGCCCCGTGGTATGGAGGTTTTTGGGAGAGATTAATTGGGCTAACAAAAAATGCTATTAAGAAGACACTGGGTCGAGCGTTAATAACATTCGACGAACTCTCAACCTTAGTAACAGAAATTGAAGCCGTTCTCAATGATCGACCCCTTACGTACGTGTCATCAAGTATTAATGACAACATAGCATTGACTCCGAATCACCTACTTCACGGGCGGACATTGACCTCATTACCATATATCGAAGTCACTGACGACGAAATACGCGATCCTACTTATCAGTTCTCAGACCACCGTGAAATGAATAATCGTTATGTCCACTTGTCAAGATTACATGCTCAATTTTGGCGAAGATGGTCGACCGAATATTTGACTGCCCTTCGAGAGAGACACCCAACTACAGGAAGTAAAGGGAATACAATAAAAGTTGGAGATGTTGTGATAATCCACAGTGATGTGGATAAACGCCAGAAATGGCATCTTGGCACCGTAACTAAATTAGTTTACGGCAACGACCAACTTGTGAGATCCGCTGAGTTAAATACAGCTAACGGACCTACCAATCGGCCGATACATAAATTGTATCCGTTAGAAGTTGTTTCCAAGGAATTAACATCGCCTGAAAGTAATAATCAATCAGATGTTAGATTACCTGAGAATTTAGAGAAGCAGTCATGTAACGTTACGTCTCGGATTCTGAGATAAATCTCTCAGCCAATCAGATTGTTTTAATTTTAGCCTATCACAGGCGAGATGTTATTGACCTATCGTACACATTCTCGCCAATTTATATTTGCGTTACGATTACTACTTTA
This sequence comes from Saccoglossus kowalevskii, assembly GCF_978046115.1. Lineage (NCBI taxonomy): Eukaryota > Metazoa > Hemichordata > Enteropneusta > Harrimaniidae > Saccoglossus > Saccoglossus kowalevskii. The sequence continues at coordinate 32,042,240 of NC_140657.1, forward strand.
TAGAGTTGTGTTTTCTATCACGTTCGTTCAGAGAGTATATATACTCAGAATTTGTGTATTTCATGAGTGTTCATCTGTTGTTACTACTTACTATATCAGTCTATCTGGCAATAAACCACCACTGTGTTTTTTGTATACAACTGATCTGTCTGGTTCTGTTCCGGTATATAGTCTTCCCGAATCCTACCCCGGGGAGTTAACTGCTACACACTACATTTACTCCCCAACAACCATTTCATGTTCTCAACAGTTGAATTTCGTTTGCCAATGAATTGTGTTCCAAAATATCAAGAGAAACCCCCAATACAAATTAGTGAATAAGTGAAAGAACTGAGTCATATGCATCTCAGATCAATTTTGGTAGTGTCCTTGTTTATTTACTAAGCGTGTAAACTTGCGCTTCTTAAAGCAGTAATAATTGCTAGTATGTTCACACGGCAGCATTCTATCAGAGCCGAACTACTGCTCCTCCCACTGATTAACAGGAGATTATCTACAATGCGTTCATACGGTCGGGAGCCGAACGAGAGCCGAGATCTGCCAGAGTTCGATTCAGTTCGATCAGAGCCAAACAGTGCCCTCGAATAATGAGTATGAAAAAACTGTACTGAAATCGATTTTGGTGTCGTGTTTGTCTTGTTTCTTTACATGGCACGATGCTGATGGGCTAGGAAAAAAAAAGTCGCGAGTCTGAGCATGGAGGTAGAAAAGACAATGCACTAATTTTATTATTTACCGTAGGTACATGTACTAGTACCTCGAATAAACAGGAAACACGCCAGCTAAAATGTGTTACAACCTATTATTTATTGTCATAGAGGGACTGCGGAAGAATCTAAACCTACTAGATCGCTTCTACGATTTTTTCTTTGGTGTCTTTAAAAAGTTTCCGTTCAGTCATTCTTTCAAGTTTTTGTTGCATAATGTCGTACGCCATTTTCCCGTTTTCCGTCGAGCTATCAATCAATCTGGCAGTAATTCTTTGCTCTGCCAAGTGTATATTAGGGCGCGTAACTCTTCTTCAAGCCGGAAATTGCGTGAAATTACGAAATATGTTGTCTCCACCATAATTGAAATGATAGGTTTCTTGGAGAAGACGATTGAGGGCGTGATTTCGGCTCCGATAGTTGGGCCCTGATGCGTTTACACGATCGGAGCCATGTCGGGACTCAACCCTATCGGAGTTCAACCCCGAGGGTTTAGTGGAGCCGAACTTGGCTCGAGCCGGCTCAAGCCGAACGCGTTCACACGTTCATTTTTGCTGGCTCGAGCCGTAGGGCTCCGATAAAATGCTGTCGTGTGAACGTAGCAAATCTCGCCCATTCCTGTTGACATAACTGAACATTCCAAGTCTCCAGTGTATTCTGTGATGTTATTGGTTAGAACTTAATTCAATTTATATGCATGGAATAGGATCGCTTTTGCTCGTAAAGAACAAGATTTTGCTTCTCGCGAGATCCTCATCACATATCACCGTACATGGTTATCAAAGTTGCATTTCCTTATCTTATAAATCCTTGATATGCTACGTTCCAAGACCACAATCAATTTTTTTGAATGATCTCTGAATATAACTTTAACAACATAGTTAGTTAGGTGGGAGTTATTTATTACATGATTGTCTGGAATATATCCATGTTAGATCATTAACTGCAGTTTGACCTTGAAAAAAGACTGATATGATTCAACAGCATTTGATTGGGTGAAGGGGAGTTGACAATTTACTTCACTCACCTTTTGTTTTGGTGCCACTCTTGCAAATACTTTAATATAAGGGAGTAAGGAATTGAAAAGCTTTGTATTGACACTCAGTAATTGAGTCATACCCTGAAAGAAAAGAATTGAAAAATGAAATGAGATTATGCTTTACTGACATAATTCTTGAAAAGTATCATAGTGCATAGGCATGGCTGAAAATGGTTGATGACATGTTTTTTAAAACAAAAATGACAGTTGGTCAAAGATCAAGGAAAAAAACAAAAACAAATCAAGGTGTAAATCATTATGTCTGATTTTTGTGACAACTTTGGACAAAATCAAATCAGTCCAGACAATTCTGAGAAATTTTGTCAGACAGATGGCCAAGATACATTGCCTACCTCTCCTGTCATGCAAAGGTCATAGTTCTTAATGAGTTCGTTGGCTCCACCTTTTGGAATCATGGGTAATGTAATTGTGTCATCAACAGACTGCCAATGCCAATCAGAATCTACAAGCAATAAAAAAGCAGAATACATCAATAAGTAAGCAGAAAACATTATACATCTTATAAACCGTCTGAAACCTACAGCAAAACTCAGCAATGAACACAGGGTATTGGCCACTTACCTTTTGTGTCAGGTGGTGTGAGAATCAGTGTTGATGGTTTCTTTGAAAATTTGAGTTCCTTAGCAACATAGCAAGCAGTCAGTGGATTATCACCAGTTATCATAGCAACCTAGATTATGATTTAGTTTCCATAGTAACAGAATAGACAGTCAAAAAGTCACACAAAAAAACAAAAATTAAATCTCAATGGGACAAGAATGGGATCTCAATGGGGTACAAATGGGATCTCAATGGGACACAAATGGGATCTCAATGGGGCACAAATGGGATCTCAATAGGACCTTAGGACCTTCATGGAATTTCGATAGATAACAACTGGATCTCAATAGAACATGAATTGGTTCTCTATTAGACATAAATGGGACCTCAATGGGACACAGATAGGATATCAATGGGACACAGATAGGATATCAATGGGACACGGATAGGATATCAATGGGACACAGATAGGATATCAATGGGACACGGATAGATAGGATATCAATGGGACACGGATAGGATATCAATGGGACACGGATAGGATATCAATGGGACACGGATAGGATATCAATGGGACACGGATAGGATATCAATGGGACACGGATAGGATATCAATGGGACACGGATAGGATATCAATGGGACACGGATAGGATATCAATGGGACACGGATAGGATATCAATGGGACACGGATAGGATATCAATGGGACACAGACAGGATCTCAATGGAACACAGACAGGATATCAATGGGACACCGACAGGATCTCAATGGGACACCGACAGGATCTCAATGGGACACCGACAGGATCTCAATGGGACAACGACAGGATCTCAATGGGACTCAGATGGGATATCAATGGGACACAGATGGGATATCAATGGAACACAGATAGGATATCAAAGAGACTCTAATGGGATCTCAAAGGGACATGAATGGGATCCCATGCATGGGACTTCAATAGGACACAAATCAAATTTAAGAAAATAAGATCACCCTTACATGATGGGAAGAGCTTTGTATTTCTTTTATCACGGCTTTGGAATCAAACTTTAATGGACAAGAAATTACGACAAAACCAACAAACTTCAAATCACATTCTATCTCTTCTCTGGAAATATCCCGCAACTGTAAAACCGAAGAATTAAAGTAGGTGTCAGAATTATCTTGCCAACACAATACTGTAAAATACTTTATTTTTGCTGGAATTGAAGAAGTAGGTGTCAGAATTATCTTGCCAACACAATACTGTAAAATACTTTATTTTTGCTGGAATTAAAGAAGTAGGTGTCAGAATTATCTTGCCAACACAATACTGTAAAATACTTTATTTTTGCTGGAATTGAAGAAGTAGGTGTCAGAATTATCTTGCCAACACAATACTGTAAAATACTTTATTTTTGCTGGAATTAAAGAAGTAGGTGTCAGAATTATCTTGCCAACACAATACTGTAAAATACTTTATTTTTGCTGGAATTGAAGAAGTAGGTGTCAGAATTATCTTGCCAACACAATACTGTAAAATACTTTATTTTTGCTGGAATTAAAGAAGTAGGTGTCAGAATTATCTTGCCAACACAATACTGTAAAATACTTTATTTTTGCTGGAATTGAAGAAGTAGGTGTCAGAATTATCTTGCCAACACAATACTGTAAAATACTTTATTTTTGCTGGAATTGAAGAAGTAGGTGTCAGAATTATCTTGCCAACACAATACTGTAAAATACTTTATTTTTGCTGGAATTGAAGAAGTAGGTGTCAGAATTATCTTGCCAACACAATACTGTAAAATACTTTATTTTTGCTGGAATTGAAGAAGTAGGTGTCAGAATTATCTTGCCAACACAATACTGTAAAATACTTTATTTTTGCTGGAATTGAAGAAGTAGGTGTCAGAATTATCTTGCCAACACAATACTGTAAAATACTTTATTTTTGCTGGAATTGAAGAAGTAGGTGTCAGAATTATCTTGCCAACACAATACTGTAAAATACTTTATTTTTGCTGGAATTGAAGAAGTAGGTGTCAGAATTATCTTGCCAACACAATACTGTAAAATACTTTATTTTTGCTGGAATTAAAGAAGTAGATGTCAGAATTATCTTGCCAACACAATACTGTAAAATACTTTATTTTTGCTGGAATTAAAGAAGTAGGTGTCAGAATTATCTTGCCAACACAATACTGTAAAATACTTTATTTTTGCTGGAATTGAAGAAGTAGGTGTCAGAATTATCTTGCCAACACAATACTGTAAAATACTTTATTTTCGCTAAATAGACTTTTTGGATGTTTTGTATGGAATTTATTTTCACTGATTTTTGACCAGTTGAATGTAAAAAATAGGAAAAAAAATTAATTCGCTGGATTTTATTTTCACTGAATTTCTTCAGCAAAAATCAATTCCAAGTGAAAATTAAGTATTCTACAGTAAATAATAAAGCTCAAAAAAAGTCACTGAATGCAAACGATGTCACTCTAAATTATTATTACACACAGAAGCGATGTATAATGATAAGGTTCCATTGCCTTCCCTGTGCCTGTGTGATGTAGTGGTGCAAATGATATTTAAAAAAAAGTAATCATAATGGAATCTAATGTCTCTGCAAAGTGTATGATAAAATGCTAGTTCCAGGGCCAATTCTATTTTACTCCGGACTTGTTCAGAACACAATTTTTCTTTTCCCTATTTTGTGTATTTTTCATTACCATCGCTAAAAACTTAAAAAATATATGCAGCATTTGGGTACGTGTGGTGAATTGTTCAACACCCTGTGACATATCCACCTTCAGTGGGATCATTGTGAGCTAGTGCAGATTCTGTCAAATATATGCTGGTACACAAAAATGTAAAATAAAAAAATGCCTATAAAAAAGAGATTATTATAATTTTAAAGAATCTATGTATTGATATTACCTGTTGGTTTGAAAGGGTGCCTATTTTTTTATATCCCAGTGCCAATACTCGGGCTCCTTGTCGCGACATCTCAAAGTGAACATCATCATAATTCTCTGGCACCTCAGAAAACTTAAATAGAAATAAAATAAGTGAAACTCAAAGTCAGAGCACCATGGACAAATGGTCATTTGTTTCGAAAAGGAAAACAAATAAATGTGTAATGTCAGTTGGTAAACAATACAAATTATCATAAATTTGATTTAAGTTTGGCAGGGATTGAACACAGAGGGCGCTATTTCAAAAATCAATGAACAGGAATGCAAACCTAAAGGGCAGGTACTCTTTGGGTCTCATGCCACTAATCAATTTAAATACCTAGCAAGGACCAATGAAATTTTTTCAATATTTTTTTTCTCAGGTGCTCCCTGTTTGAGGGCGTAATCACCTGGGTCAGAGGTGAGACTAACATGTGGTCTTTTGTTTACTACTTAGCGGCTGTGTACCTGTGGGTTTATTCTGTGTGTATTTGGATGTTCTAATCTTGGTGTTTTCCAGTGATTTCTCTAGGTGCAATTCAAATACAGTAGGTGTGTCTCGTTTACCTGATATTTTTGCAAGAGTTTGAGCTGGCCAACATGTTATTTTTTTTCATATGGTTGATTACTGGCATGTTGATTCCGCATTTTTGAGCCATGTTTTCAACTTTGTTTATCATTCTCATATAGCAATCTCTTCATATGTTAACATTGTTGTTGCCCTTTGACACAATGCAAATAGAATGCACTTCATATTTGAAGACAGCGCCCTCAGTGGTGAATATCGAGTGAACTTTTTCTTGATACTTTCTACTGTACAGTGCAGCTTGTCTAAAAGACACGTTTTATAATAAAACACACAAATGTGGTGATATCAAACCATGTACCATTTCTTTAAGTGTTTCTGGAGCTCCTTTTACTGTAGACATGAAAACGTTTTCAATGGATCCAGTTTCTTGGTACGATGCTAAGACAGACATCCTTCGTAAAGCACTGGAGAAATGAAATCTGTGTGCAATCTTCAGAGGTGGGCTTCTGGTTTTTCTCGGTATCATCACATCATCTACAAAGTAAAAGCAGCCATTTGAAATCACTTTTGTTTTTAGTAGTAGTGCCATTTAATTATCAAACACTTTACTTTTTTTAATGTTATGTTTTATCAATATACTTTTCCCTCAACTCGCACATGTCCTGGCAATAAAACGTTTCTATGATATAAAGATGCGAAGGCCATTCAAAATGCTGACACTTGATGTGAGAACGTTGTTATTTAATATCAGTCAGAACTAAGCACAGTAAAATGTTAAATTCACAAATTTGAAACAAGTATGTATCAGATTTTTGACCTGATGAAAAATCAATACATTCATAGTATTTGGAATTGATTACCCTTAAACTGTTGTCGCCACTCAAACAAAAGAAGCATTTATTTTGTATATTTGTTTCCAAAGAGTGAGATTAGGACCTGTACTAATTGGACCACAATTAATGAATCAAAGAAAGCTTAGAAAGAACTCCCATGTGCTGAGAGTATTGGAGACACATTAAATATAATTTGAAATTACTGTACTTAGCTGAAAACTAATTATGCAAATCAGAAAATTAACATGAACAGATTTGATTGTAAAACTAATGAGGTCTGCGCAATGTAACAAAAACTCTATGTACCAAGTTTAATTGAAATGTGATTAGAACCAAAAAATTATGAATTATTATGCTAATTAGGGAAATAATATGAACAGAGTTTTACCCCAAACTAATTAGATTTGTACATTGTCTTAGAGCATCTTTGTACTAAGTTTCATTAAAATGGAAATTAGTACTTTAGATATCAGTGTGAAAGCTTAAAATTGGTTAATTATGCAAATTGGGTAATTAATATGTACAGATTTTAACCCACAATTATCCAGGTCTGTTTATTGTCCTACAGCATCCATATATAAACATTCATTGATATGTGATGATTAGTACCTGAGATATCAGTGTGAAAGTTGGAAATTGGTTAATTATGCAAATTAGGTGATTAATATGCAAATATTTACCAAAAACTAATTGGGTCTCTGCATAATTCTAGATTCATTGAAATGTGATGATTAGTACTTTAGATATCAGTAGAAAAGCTGAAAATTAATTATGCAAATTAGGTAATTAATATGCACAATTATTTACCCTGAAACTAATCAGGTCTCTGCATAGTCCTAAAGGATCTATGTACCAAGTTTCATTGAAATGCGATGATTAGTACTTGAGATACCCGTGGAAAAGCTGAAAATTAACTAATTATGCAAATTAGGTGATTAATATGCACAAATATTTATCCGAAACAATCAATCTCTGCATAGTCCTTGAGTATGCAAGTACCAAGTTTCATTGAAATGTAATGCTCACTACTTATATCAAAAATTGAAAATTAATTAATTATGCAATTTAGGTAATTTATGTACTGATATTACCATAAAAACTATCAGGTCTGTGCAGTGTCATATGACATCTATGTACCAAGTTTCATTGAAATGTGATGATTAGTACTTGAGATATCAGTGGAAAAACCGAAAATTGACTAATCATTATGCAAATTAAGTAATTAGTATCCACCGAGTATTATCAAAAACTAATCAAAACCTAGCATATGTTCAGAACATCTATGTACCAAGTTTTATCAAAATCCAATGAGTGGTTCTTTAGATATCAGTGGAACAGTCATAGAACAGCTAAAAATTAGCTAATTATCATGCAAATTAGGTAATTAACGAGCATGGATTTTTACCAAAACCTAATCAAATCTGCGCATTGGCCCAGAGCATCTATGCACCAAGTTTCATCAAAAACCGATGTATGGTTCTTGAGATAGCAGTGGAACAGTCAGACACACATACACACACACCCACACCCCCACATACAGACACACTAACTGCAAAGACTCCCATTTTGTGCTTCGCACATGGGAGTCAAAAATATATGAGAAATTATATAAAACTAGCAATATTTTTTTATAGATATTTAACCTTTTGAACATTTTTGGTCCATTTTGAACATTTTTAGACGTTTTTCTAGAATTTCTTTGTTAATTAGGTAGAATTGTACATTGCATGCAGCTTTTAATCATTTTTAAAAAAAAAGAAATGAAAAAATATTAATTGGGTTTAAATTTGTGAATGATGACAACAGTAGACTTTAGTGCTTGAGAATAAAAGTTAAAAGTTAAAGTGACTGACTGACATACTAGGACTTACTTTTAGTGAGATTCCAGTCAATAGCAGTAAGTGCAACCTTTTCTAATGGATCACCAACCAATGTATCATCCAGCTTTGCCAATGCATGACATGTGGCTATCACTTGTATCGTCTCTATAGGTGCATGTAATGCAGGCACTAGTCCTTCATTGTCTCTGAATTAACAATGACAGTAGGAGTATATAAATATATACCATACAAATACAGTTTATACTATATCGAGTGTAATTACACTATGTTATACTACACTATGAGTGCAAATATACCATGCTAAGTAAAATTATACTATAGCATGAGAGGAAATATAATATAATCATAAAAATGCCATACTGTGCAACTACTGGTACATCATAATATGAAAGTAAATATACCATACTATGAAAGCAAATATACTACACTATGAGTGCAAATATACCATGCTGAGTACAATTATACTATAGCATGAGAAGAAATACAATGTAATCATAAATATACCATACTGTGCAACTACTAGTACATCATAACATGAAAGCAAATATACCATACTATGAAAGCAAATATACTACACTATGAGTGCAAATATACCATACTATGAAAGCAAATATACTACACTATGAGTGCAATTATACCATGCTGAGTACAATTATACTATAGCATGAGAAGAAATACAATGTAATCATAAAAATGCCATACTGTGCAACTACTGGTACATTATAATATGAAAACAAATATACCATACTATGAAAGCAAATATACTACACTATGAGTGCAAATATACCATGCTGGGTACAATTATACTATAGCATGAGAGGAAATACAATGTAATCATAAAAATGCCATACTGTGCAACTACTGGTACATTATAATATGAAAGCAAATATACCATACTATGAAAGCAAATATACTACACTATGAGTGCAAATATACCATGCTGAGTACAATTATACTATAGCACGAGAAGAAATACAATGTAATCATAAAAACTACTGGTACATTATAATATGAAAGCAAATACATCATACTATGAATGTACATAACTATACGACAAGATAGTGCCAATAAACACTGCTAAGTGCAATTACATACACATTGACAGCAGACGTGGAAAATAACATACATGTAAGTGTAAAATACTTTATTTTAGCTGGAATAAATTTTCGCTGAAAAGGACTTTTTGGGTGTTTTGTATGAAATTTTATTTTCACTGACTTTTGGCGAGTTGAATATAAAATATAGAAAACAAAGTATATTTGCTGGATTTTATTTTCACAGAATCATTCCTTCAGCAAAAATAAATTCCAAGCAAAAATAAAGTATTTTTACAGTACTTTTAATTTCATTTTTACAACAAATAACTAAATTGGTATTTTAATGTCACAAGATTTAGTTGTTAGAGAGAGACAGAAGATACTTGATCATGATACCAACCTCCTCCCCAAAGTGGCATGTTCCCGTTTGTACTCGTCGTCACATGCATTCATTAACCAAGTGTCACCCCCCCCCCAATGGCATGACCCTGCAAAGATGAGGCATGGGAACTCACCACCACATGCATAGGGAAGTGCCCCAGCCCAACCACCACCGCCACCACCACCACATGTTTGCCTAAAACATTTGATATATTCAACACAAGTTTCCATTCAGATATAAACATAAAACATTTCACTGTGACTACAACATGCACATGGGGAGAAATAAGTATGGTGTACTTACTTCTTGCCAGTACTGACGCCGTTCAACACCAAACATGCATTATATCAGAGAAAACAAAGTTTAAGAAGAAAAACAAATATCTGAGTTAAAAATATGAACCAAATAAAACTTTGATGAAAGACATATGAAAAAAATTAAAATATACAGTCTATTAGTGAAATAAAAAAAGGTATTTATAATCATAAAAAATGTATTTTCTTTGTGTTTTTTTGTGCTTTTGTTAATTATTTCACTATACATACAATTATTAATTACACAGTATATATATTTGTAATGAAAAGATAATCAAATATGGGAAGTAAAAATATGGGACAGTGATTAGATGACGTACAAATATTGTTAAACTTTTATCACTAGAAATTTACGATTTTATAATTTCCACAGAGATTTTCTTCACTATGATTCACTGTCTACAGAACTTATATGGAGATAAGAAATTCAATATGGAACCCTATGTGTAAGAAGAAAGTGAACAATGTCACCCTAAAAATTGAAGTTGGTAAAATTAAATCATTGCTTTGTTCTCTGATATTTAGAGTTACATTATTCAACAGATATTTTTATAAACATAGTAATTTGACTCACTCAAGCCCGGCTATTCCCTTACATATTAAGTTATCTGTCGTTAATGTACCAGTTTTATCAAAACAACAGATTTCCACTTTACCAGCAAATGGTATACGGAATGGTTCTGTGCAATATACACCTGAAATGAACACAAAATTGCATTTTAAAAAACGAGAAAAAATTAGTTTGCATAACACTTCAGATGTACCGGTAATTGACATTTTAACAAAATGAACAAATCTGAGACAGGTCCACTTGTAGTACCTATGTATGTAATATCAAAGCAATTGGACTTGCGGTTTTTAACAAGAAGTTGAAAATATCACTTTTTACCAAAAATGACAAAAATATTCACCAAAATTAGAGAATTAAAGATATCATTACAAAATGAACAAATCTGAGACAGGTCCACTTGTAGTTACCTATGTATGTGATATCAAAGCAATTGGACTTGCGGTTTTTAACAAGGAGTTGAAAATATCACTTTTTACCAAAAATGACAAAAATATTCACCAAAATTAGAGAATTAAAGATATCATTACAAAATGAACAAATCTAGGAGAGGTCTATCCAAGGTACATATACACCAAGTATCAAAGCATTCAGGCTTGTAGTTTTCAAGAAGAAGTCAAAAAAGTAAAAAATTGACACAGACGACGGAGGACAATCACTCATATGATAAACTCCGCTCGACAAAGTCGACAGCGAAGCTAAAAAGTACAAAATTTTGGTGTGAAAAGTTAAAGAATTCAAGAGGTTGTATTTGTACATTTAGTCAGAGTTCTTCCGTCTTACCTAATTTGGTCAATGCTAACAACGATGAGTTGACAGCCAATGACAACTCTATCGGTAATTCAGGCGGCACTACTGACGTCAATATAAGGGTACATTCTAAAAATAACTTGTATTTATTTCTGTCCGGGTCTTCACTGCCTATGATGAGAAACAATAGATTTTACAATTATTGTCAGGAATGCAACAATAAATGTTACGACAACCATTGTAAGGCCAGACTTTTATTATCCCTTGTTTCGTGAACCCGCCGATTGAACAGGAACCGAAAATGAAAAAAAAAAAAAAATTGCAAGACTTGTAAGTGCAAAAAGTTGCTAAAAAAATTATTTTATTTATTATTTTTTTTCACCCGCTGAATAACAAACTCAAGTTGCATTTTTGTAGGAGTATCATGATCAAAGTACCGAAGTCTTGAACAGATGAGAAACAAGGAATAAAATTTTATTTCATTTCTTCTCTTCGATCAATGATCTCACTTACAATTCTTTGAGAATCACACAAATCTAATGGAAAAAAAGAATTAATTTTATTTTTTCTCCACCCTCCTCAAAAAAATTGCCATAAAAACTCAAGAAACAAGGAATAAATCAAGTCTGGCCTAAAAATGTAACAATAAATGTAAAATTAGACAATAAATATTGGTTTACAGGATGACAATTTACAAGATAATGAGACAACTACATGACATTTACCTTTAACCCATACATAACTAGCAGCAGCAACAGCAAAAATCAACAGGAACAATATAAATAGGAATGTCTCCAAGTTGTTAGCAGTGACTCTTTTAACGCCATACATTATAGTACGTAGAAGACTCCCCTAAGTAAGCAATAAAAACCATTGACAAATTGCACATCCTAGAAGTGACACAGTTTATGGGTCATTATCCAAGTAATGAAGAGGTTAAGCACAAATTCTGAATGATTTAATATTTCCTGTGCCTCAACTTTACTGATCACTGGTCCCTTGCATATTCTTATTAAGTTCATAGTCATAGTGGATCACTTCAAACTCACATAAAACCAGAAGTGTTATTTATAATGATGTATTCATGTGACGCCAATTTACATGTAACACCCCATGTGAGACCCATATGCACCCCCTGTGATATCCCATATGCACTCTGTGACACCCAAATGTATTTCATGTGAAACCCATATGCACCCCATATGTACCCCATGTGACACGTACCTGAGAAGTGTTAAACCCTGTCCTCAATACATATAACACCCCATGTGAGACCCATATGCACCCCCTGTGATATCTCATATGCACTCTGTGACACCCATATGTATTCCATGTGAAACCCATATGCACCCCATATGTACCCCATGTGACACGTACCTGAGAAGTGTTAAACCCTGTCCTCAATACATATGCAATACATCCATTATCAGGAGCTGGAGAAAAATAAAATTTATTTAATCAGCAGGTAAAGAGACAAATTACTGATCTTGGGAGTGCTGACATATGAGAAAGAAGACAATAATCCCCTAGAAATCTGTTACATTTTGCGTTGAGTTTCTGTGATACAGAATATAATATACAAAGCAGCAATTTAAAATATGAAAATTGATAATACAAAATTTGACAATTTTCTTAACTTAAGAATTTGGAAAAAAATTTCTTTTTATAAAACATATTATTTAGAGTATATCGATGCAATTTCACATAAGTGGTTTGGTTTAGACAGGTGCCACTGGATTCTAATCTAATTCTGGGTTGGTATCATCAGTTAAATCAATGCTGTTCTGTGCTTACACTTAAGTCCTGGTGTTGTTTTATTGGGTGGAGTATGTTGTACAACTTTAGTACCAGCAAATATGACATGTAATCTACCATCACTTTCAATATTCAATACTCTATCATGAACAACATTTTCAACTGGCTCCTGCAAAAAAAAATGCAAATACAGTCAACTTTTGTCACTTTTAATGAAAAATACAGTCATGTATATTGTTAGATGCATGCTAAAGGATAAACTGTGTGTGTATTGGTAGTACACCAAACTATGATAAGATACTGTAAACAGTTTAACTTTTTACTGCTAGGAACTTTTGCAATTTCATGATTTAATTGCATTCGTGAAGACAACATTTTGTGAAAGTTACCAACACATCATGTAGTATGACAGCAGAGAACTGGTCACTGCTATGAAATTTTGAGATTTTCACCATCTTGAAATGCACGGCAACTACTGTTGGCATCTTGAAATGCATGGCAACTACTGTTGGCATCTTGAAATGCATAGCAACTACTGTTGGCATCTTGAAATGCATAGCAAATATTGTCGCCATCTTGAAATGCATAGCAACTACTGTCACCATCTTGAAATGCATAGCAAATATTGTCGCCATCTTGAAATGCATAGCAAATATTGTCGCCATCTTGAAATGCATAGCAACTACTGTCACCATCTTGAAATGCATAGCAACTACTGTCGCCATTTTGAAATGCATAGCAACTACTGTCGCCATCTTGAAATGCATAGCAACTACTGTCACCATCTTGAAATGCATAGCAACTACTGTCACCATCTTGAAATGCATAGCAAATATTGTCGCCATCTTGAAATGCATAGCAACTACTGTCACCATCTTGAAATGCATAGCAACTACTGTCGCCATTTTGAAATGCATAGCAACTACTGTCGCCATCTTGAAATGCATAGCAACTACTGTCACCATCTTGAAATGCATAGCAACTACTGTCACCATCTTGAAATGCATAGCAACTACTGTCACCATCTTGAAATGCATAGCAACTACTGTCACCATCTTGAAATGCATAGCAACTACTGTCGCCATTTTGAAATGTATAGCAAATATTGTCGCCATCTTGAAATGCATAGCAACTACTGTCGCCATTTTGAAATGTATAGCAACTATTGTCGCCATCTTGAAATGCATAGCAACTACTGTCACCATCTTGAAATGCATAGCAACTACTGTCGCCATTTTGAAATGTATAGCAAATATTGTCGCCATCTTGAAATGCATAGCAACTACTGTCGCCATTTTGAAATGTATAGCAACTACTGTCACCATCTTGAAATGCATAGCAACTATTGTCACCATCTTGAAATGTATAGCAACTACTGTCACCATCTTGAAATGCATAGCAACTACTGTCACCATCTTGAAATGCATAGCAACTATTGTCGCCATCTTGAAATGCATAGCAACTACTGTCGCCATCTTGAAATGCATAGCAACTACTGTCACCATCTTGAAATGCATAGCAAATATTGTCGTCATCTTGAAATGCATAGCAACTGCTGTCGCCATCTTGAAATGCATAGCAACTACTGTCACCATCTTGAAATGCATAGCAAATATTGTCGCCATCTTGAAATGCATAGCAAATATTGTCGCCATCTTGAAATGCATAGCAAATATTGTCGTCATCTTGAAATGCATAGCAACTGCTGTCGCCATCTTGAAATGCATAGCAACTACTGTCACCATCTTGAAATGCATAGCAACTACTGTCACCATCTTGAAATGCATAGCAAATATTGTCGCCATCTTGAAATGCATAGCAAATATTGTCGCCATCTTGAAATGCATAGCAAATATTGTCGTCATCTTGAAATGCATAGCAACTGCTGTCGCCATCTTGAAATGCATAGCAACTACTGTCACCATCTTGAAATGCATAGCAAATATTGTCGCCATCTTGAAATGCATAGCAAATATTGTCGCCATCTTGAAATGCATAGCAAATATTGTCGTCATCTTGAAATGCATAGCAACTGCTGTCGCCATCTTGAAATGCATAGCAACTACTGTCGCCATCTTGAAATGCATAGCAACTACTGTCACCATCTTGAAATGCATAGCAACTACTGTCGCCATCTTGAAATGCATAGCAACTACTGTTGGCATCTTGAAATGCATAGCAACTACTGTCACCATCTTGAAATGCATAGCAACTACTGTCACCATCTTGAAATGCATAGCAACTACTGTCGCCATTTTGAAATGTATAGCAAATATTGTCGCCATCTTGAAATGCATAGCAACTACTGTCGCCATCTTGAAATGCATAGCAACTACTGTTGGCATCTTGAAATGCATAGCAACTACTGTCACCATCTTGAAATGCATAGCAACTACTGTCACCATCTTGAAATGCATAGCAAATATTGTCGCCATCTTGAAATGCATAGCAACTACTGTCGCCATCTTGAAATGCATAGCAACTACTGTCACCATCTTGAAATGCATAGCAACTACTGTCACCATCTTGAAATGCATAGCAAATATTGTCGCCATCTTGAAATGCATAGCAACTACTGTCGCCATTTTGAAATGCATAGCAACTACTGTCGCCATCTTGAAATGCATAGCAACTACTGTTGGCATCTTGAAATGCATAGCAACTACTGTCACCATCTTGAAATGCATAGCAACTACTGTCACCATCTTGAAATGCATAGCAACTACTGTCACCATCTTGAAATGCATAGCAACTACTGTCACCATCTTGTAATGCATAGCAACTATTGTCACCATCTTGAAATGCATAGCAACTACTGTCACCATCTTGAAATGCATAGCAACTACTGTCGCCATTTTGAAATGCATAGCAACTACTGTCGCCATCTTGAAATGCATAGCAACTACTGTTGGCATCTTGAAATGCATAGCAACTACTGTCACCATCTTGAAATGCATAGCAACTACTGTCACCATCTTGAAATGCATAGCAACTATTGTCACCATCTTGAAATGCATAGCAACTACTGTCACCATCTTGAAATGCATAGCAACTACTGTCGCCATTTTGAAATGCATAGCAACTACTGTCGCCATCTTGAAATGCATAGCAACTACTGTCACCATCTTGAAATGCATAGCAACTACTGTCACCATCTTGAAATGCATAGCAACTATTGTCACCATCTTGAAATGCATAGCAAATATTGTCGCCATCTTGAAATGCATAGCAACTACTGTCGCCATTTTGAAATGCATAGCAACTACTGTCGCCATCTTGAAATGCATAGCAACTACTGTTGGCATCTTGAAATGCATAGCAACTACTGTCACCATCTTGAAATGCATAGCAACTACTGTCACCATTTTGAAATGCATAGCAACTACTGTCGCCATCTTGAAATGCATAGCAACTACTGTTGGCATCTTGAAATGCATAGCAACTACTGTCACCATCTTGAAATGCACGGCAACTACTGTCACCATCTTGAAATGCATAGCAACTACTGTCACCATCTTGAAATGCATAGCAACTACTGTCACCATCTTGAAATGCATAGCAACTACTGTCACCATCTTGAAATGCATAGCAACTACTGTCGCCATTTTGAAATGCATAGCAACTACTGTCGCCATCTTGAAATGCATAGCAACTACTGTCACCATCTTGAAATGCATAGCAACTACTGTCACCATCTTGAAATGCATAGCAACTATTGTCACCATCTTGAAATGCATAGCAAATATTGTCGCCATCTTGAAATGCATAGCAACTACTGTCACCATCTTGAAATGCATAGCAACTACTGTCACCATCTTGAAATGCATAGCAACTACTGTCACCATCTTGAAATGCATAGCAACTACTGTCACCATCTTGTAATGCATAGCAACTATTGTCACCATCTTGAAATGCATAGCAACTACTGTCACCATCTTGAAATGCATAGCAACTACTGTCGCCATTTTGAAATGCATAGCAACTACTGTCGCCATCTTGAAATGCATAGCAACTACTGTTGGCATCTTGAAATGCATAGCAACTACTGTCACCATCTTGAAATGCATAGCAACTACTGTCACCATCTTGAAATGCATAGCAACTATTGTCACCATCTTGAAATGCATAGCAACTACTGTCACCATCTTGAAATGCATAGCAACTACTGTCGCCATTTTGAAATGCATAGCAACTACTGTCGCCATCTTGAAATGCATAGCAACTACTGTCACCATCTTGAAATGCATAGCAACTACTGTCACCATCTTGAAATGCATAGCAACTATTGTCACCATCTTGAAATGCATAGCAAATATTGTCGCCATCTTGAAATGCATAGCAACTACTGTCGCCATTTTGAAATGCATAGCAACTACTGTCGCCATCTTGAAATGCATAGCAACTACTGTTGGCATCTTGAAATGCATAGCAACTACTGTCACCATCTTGAAATGCATAGCAACTACTGTCACCATTTTGAAATGCATAGCAACTACTGTCGCCATCTTGAAATGCATAGCAACTACTGTTGGCATCTTGAAATGCATAGCAACTACTGTCACCATCTTGAAATGCACGGCAACTACTGTCACCATCTTGAAATGCATAGCAACTACTGTCACCATCTTGAAATGCATAGCAACTACTGTCACCATCTTGAAATGCATAGCAACTACTGTCACCATCTTGAAATGCATAGCAACTACTGTCGCCATTTTGAAATGCATAGCAACTACTGTCGCCATCTTGAAATGCATAGCAACTACTGTCACCATCTTGAAATGCATAGCAACTACTGTCACCATCTTGAAATGCATAGCAACTATTGTCACCATCTTGAAATGCATAGCAAATATTGTCGCCATCTTGAAATGCATAGCAACTACTGTCGCCATTTTGAAATGCATAGCAACTACTGTCGCCATCTTGAAATGCATAGCAACTACTGTTGGCATCTTGAAATGCATAGCAACTACTGTCACCATCTTGAAATGCATAGCAACTACTGTCACCATTTTGAAATGCATAGCAACTACTGTCGCCATCTTGAAATGCATAGCAACTACTGTTGGCATCTTGAAATGCATAGCAACTACTGTCACCATCTTGAAATGCACGG
Organism: Saccoglossus kowalevskii; assembly: GCF_978046115.1. Taxonomy (NCBI): domain Eukaryota; kingdom Metazoa; phylum Hemichordata; class Enteropneusta; family Harrimaniidae; genus Saccoglossus; species Saccoglossus kowalevskii. Next base: position 32,060,609 of record NC_140657.1, read on the forward strand.
CAACTACTGTCACCATCTTGAAATGCATAGCAACTACTGTCGCCATCTTGAAATGCATAGCAACTACTGTCACCATCTTGAAATGCATAGCAACTACTGTCGCCATCTTGAAATGCATAGCAACTACTGTTGGCATCTTGAAATGCATAGCAACTACTGTCACCATCTTGAAATGCATAGCAACTACTGTCACCATCTTGAAATGCATAGCAAATATTGTCGCCATCTTGAAATGCATAGCAAATATTGTCGCCATCTTGAAATGCATAGCAACTACTGTCACCATCTTGAAATGCATAGCAACTACTGTCACCATCTTGAAATGCATAGCAACTACTGTCGCCATCTTGAAATGCATAGCAAATATTGTCGCCATCTTGAAATGCATAGCAACTACTGTCGCCATTTTGAAATGCATAGTAACTACTGTCGTCATTTTGAAATGACTGTTGATATATTGAAGATTACTACTTAGAAATGACTAGACCATAATAACTATTAGTATATATTACTATTCCTATTCTGAAACTAGCACTAAGAGAACAATGATTTGACAAACCTTCATTTGTGGTACAGCTTCTCCAGTCAACATAGACTCATCTACAATACAGGGACCACGTACGAGAAGAATGTCACATGGTACTAAGTTGTCAGACTGACTTCGTCCAATCGACATAACATCACCTGGAACCAATTCATCACTAGTGATTGGTCGCCATTTCCGATTACGATAAACCTTGAACACAAAACAGTGATCAGAATCATAATACTAATATACTGCACAGTATTATTCGCTGAGTTTTATGTTGACTTATTTTGTAAAACCAAGTAAATATGCAAATTAAACTTTCTCTTTCCTTCATAAAACAAGTGAACATTACTGCCACATCAAATCTTGTACTGTAGTTGGTGAATAGTGAGTGTACTAATTATGTAAATCAACCCAAAATTAATTATGTCTGTAAATTGTTGATTATTATGCAAATTAGGTAATTTATATGCAAGAATTTTCACCCCAAACTTATACGGTCTACGTACAACTTTTTAGTGAAATGCATCGATTATGTCTTTAGATATCGGTGGAACAGACATATATACATACATACACACACACAGACAGGAACATTGCAAAGACTCCCATTGTGTGCATACATACACTATATATTACAAAATCAGTCATTTCATGTCACAGAAATGATGTCAGATGGACAGATGGTTGAAACCCAAAACATAAGTTAGCATTCCAGAAAATGTCTGGAGGAGACTAAAAAAACAGCAATTGTATTTGTGGTCACATGACATGAACCTTTATAAGAACAAATTAAAATGTTTCTATTAATTATGTTATTGATGGTTTACTATTTGGCTAATACTGTAAAATACTTAATATTTTCGCTTGGAATTAATTTTTGCTATTTTCGCTGAAGGCGTGATTCAGTGAAAATAAAATCCAGCGAATATACCTATTTTCCTATATTTTACATTCACCAAACTCACCAAAAATCAGTGAAAATAAATTCTATACAAAATACCCAAAAAGTCTTTTCAGCGAAAATTAATTCCAGTGAAAATAAATTATTTCACAGTTAGTGTAGTACTTTTTAGATAACCAGCATCTCAATTGCAGAAATGCCTTGGCATACCTTCATTGTCCAAATATCCAACAATCTGAATGTCATTTTAAAACATTCACATGAATAAATCTTATCACATTTCGTTTTCATTTAATGGCATTATGACAACTTTGTAGCAATAACTATACTCACATTAACAAAGTAGGGTTTGTTTCCCATTTTTCTGATTTCTTGTAAGTTTCGGAGTTGCTGCTTGACAAGTGTAGCTTCAAACATAACCAGCATGACTAGAGTAAACACGCTGTAGTACCAATACTCATCAAGACACCATAGACCAACACAGAATACTTGGAAAACAAAGAATGGAGCTGTAGCTCTCTCTTTAAATAACTCAGAAAACTCTGGTATTTCCATGACAACACTGTGAGTAAAAAACACAGGACAATGAACCTTAAAGTAATGATGTTGTCTCTACATTAAGATCTTTAACCAATGAAAACATTTAAATTACATTTTCACCGGGTCAGAAGTAACTTAAGACTTCCCAGATTTGAGGTTATGAAGGTAGTTCAGCAATTAAAACAAAGAACATTGGTAATGTCTTACAGACATTTGAGCCTCTATAATATACAACATTCAATATCATCATTACGAGCAACATCAAAATCAGAATACCAAATTTATTGAGATCATTACTGCTCCATGTTTGAAATTCAAATTGCTGTACATTTACATGTAAATGTACAATTAAATGTACTGTAAAACCAAGCTTTTAACCTGTCACCTGTCTACTTGTCATTTTAGACAAGCAAAATTTCTATAAACCTGACCAATTTCAATTGAAAAGTCACCATTATGTACAGTGAAAATTTGTCTGGGTCCTAGGAATATCGGTCATTTTTTCAAAATATTGTCTTCATGACTGGCATAAAATCCTGACATTGTGTGAATTAAATGGTTTACAAACCTATTACTTCCATATTGCTTAACTGCTTTAAAAATTTCCATTTCATCTTTATATCCTTTCCAGCCCTGATAAAATTCCATGGAGTGATCCACTGGAAACTTAACCGCCAAGAATTGTTTTTTTTCTTCTGCATCATAGATATATTTGGTTTTTTGAAAATTAAACCAGATGTCAACGGTTGGTTTCTCTTCATTCTGCAGTTAGAAAAATTTAAACATATGTAAATCTTCTTCTACAGATCAATGGGCACAATGGAAGAAGTTAATACAAGTTGATTTTTCATATTCAAATCACTGTAAAATTTTGAAAATTGTTATATTACTTCCAATACACATAATGTTCGAACACCAGTGCTGCATGTTAGTGAGCAAATCTAGTATAGTCATTGCTAGTCAGTTACCAATGTTGTTTTCAGACAAGCATTCGATGCCCATTTTAAAAATTTGAACAACATAATGCAAGTACTTCCTATCAGCAGAGTCACGGAAGATATGCTTATTTTGAGGTGAACAGTTTATAATGTCATATTTGTGTTTTTGTTATACAATACAAGAAGCCTCTAAGCCGAGATAGCTCTGCTGTTAGCAATGCATATTTCAATCAGAGAATTAAAGATATAGGCTGTAGTACATGTATACATGTAATATCAAATCAATAAGACATGCAGCTTTTAACAAGAAGCTGAAAAATATAACTTTTTACCAAAAATTACAAAAATATTCATCAAAAATATAGAATTGAAGATATCATCACCAAATGAACAAATCTGAGAGAGGTCCATCTGAGGAACTTATTTGTATAATATCAAAGCAATCAAACTTGGTGTTTTCAACAAGAAGTCAAAAATATCACTTCTCTTCAATTCACCACTGAGGGCAAGATTTTGGTTCATGTCAAGCGTTCAGGCACAAAATCAGTTGTGAACCACACTCCCTGTCAGCACCCTGTCAGAGATAGATTTTTTTTGGCATGTGCCGACTCTGTCCAAGCCTTTTACACACACATTTCAACATTTACAACTCAACCATGACTCTCGGCATGAGCTGAGATCTGCAACATGAACGCCACCAATATATCAGTCTCAATCACATGATGTAATTATAAGAATGGTACTGTAAATGTACTGTAAAACACTATAAATTTATACATTATGACAGTACAGTGTTTGTATCTATGACAACCCAAGCCATCTGAGTGCATACTCTCATGATTACCCTTGTAGTAATAATGTAACAGTAGATAACAACTCAAAATAAGGAAAATGTGTTTTAGAACATGTTGGTGTGGGTTTTTAGTTAATACTTTTTTTTTTCACTGAGATAATAATTTTTATTATTTGACCACCCTTTCATCACCTCATTTTGGTTTGATGTACACTGAATCATACCATTAACAGTGAATAGGTAAGAATGTCTTGAAAACTTACCTCTTCATGGTGAAGTTCAGCCACTAAGGGAAATCCATTATTTTCAGTTGGCACAATCTTCACCAATGATGCTTGATAAGGATCCTTCGCCTATAACAAATCAAATAATACCGCTAAGTCCACTACTATCAAATTATGTTAATTACCGGTACACTCAAGAAGATCGTATCTGAAGGATACAAATAATAAACTCACATCTATAAAATGATAATTTATTTGATTTATCTTTGACGTATGAATTATTATGTTATATAAACCAAATGCAACAATTATGCTTTTTGTCAGATATCCTGGTCAGAAGTTGTTTGCAAAAACCTGAAATGACCAATAACTTTCATAAATTTGGTTGGGTTTTCAGAATTTCCGGGTATCATCAAGAATACTGAAGGGGACGTGGAATTTGTCTGATTCACACATCGCCAGAAATTAGTGGACAAGATGGCCGACTTCCGCCCTGGCCAGTGTTCCCCAGTCAAATAAACATCACAGAATGTGCCATAGAGAATGCATTGCATTAACATTTAATTTTGAGTTTATATTTTTCATTTTTTCACTTTTGTGTGCTTAGTAATAGACAGGTGACATTCCAAGCTTCCGATATGTTATAGATGTTTCCATTAAAACTCTACCATTAAATGCCTAACTTTCCTTAAAACCTGATGATAAATTCTACACTGGCCCAGTGTATTACCAATAGATGATGTGTACTTGTGTGCCAGACTCTATTTTTAAAAATAGGTAAATGCAGTAACGCAGGTGACAGTTCAAGTTTGTTTGCTTCGTTCTGGATACTCTCTGGTTCAATGAACACAGCGACGCAGCTGACGCAGTTGTGGACTCAGTATTCGCTGCCCAAATTAGAGTTGAAATTCATGCATTTTTTTACACAGATGTACTATCCAGTTGTTAGCAAATATAACTGTTTTAATCCAATTAACAACAGGAAGTAACCTGAATCAGGATTTATTTTATGTTCGCTATTCCATGTTAAATCACCCCACTTTTCAAAAGCCAACCGTTTAGTCAAAACCAAAGCAGTTAGCCAATTTGCTAGCGAGTTTGCAAATTGGCTGCCCCAATACTTCTGAGACTTGTTGTAACATAGCAATAGACTCTCAATTAGGCTAAACAATAGACCTTTAAAGTCTATGACATCATCCGTTGTCTTGAATAATTTTGCACATAATTATAGTCACTGCAATGGGATAGACAGGAAATCCCTACTTGACCAGATTCTATTGCCATTTCTGGCAATGATACATGTGCTTAAGGTAGAAATGCAGTTTACCTGACAGGTATTTTAATTAGTTAATTAGGAAACCAAGATGACCTCCTTTGTCCACAAAACTATATATTTTCGAAAAGCTTATTGTATGAATTTTAAAAAATTTTTTAGTATTTTTTTTATGGACACTGTAGTTTGAAATATGGACAAAAATGTGCTTTTTTGGTCAAAAGTGATTTTAAAAAAATTAGCTCCTAAACCATGCTTCTGTTTGTTGGTACATCTGTTTACTATGAACAAAGCGCTGTCTTGAAAACTGTCTACCAGTTGTCAATTTTGTAGGGCAGCAGCCCAAATTTCACTACTCCAAGTTTATGCATAAATTAACACCCGGGCTAGTTGTCTGTACGATTGTTGTAACACTGTTCAACCAAAAACAATGCCCCGACGGAGTTTTGAAGATAAACACATTGTCAATCATTTGTGAAAATTTCAAAACAAAAGGTCAAAGCGTCTAGGAGCTATTTTTTTATAGTTCTGCGATGTGCCCCAAAAAGAAGCTGAGATAATTGCTAATTTGCATAACAATTCACTCTGTAAGAAATTTGCTAATGCTCATAATTAAGATGGCTGTAACAGTTCCAAATTTAAATGTATTATCGTTTTGTTAAAAGTTAAATATAGTGCATAATATGGAGATTCCGTCATTTCTTTTTTTCACCATGTTTCTTTTTTATTATTTATGTACAGCCTTGCTAAATCTTGCTAAGCATTCAAAAGAGAGAATGTTTGCACCTGTTATCTATATTTTAAAATCGTTTTTTGAGTATGTTCCACTATTCACAATTCCAAGACTGTTTGGATAATAAAAAGCAAAAACAAAAAATTTCACTCCCAAGTGCCCACAAACATGCATCTCTACCTTAAGGCCCCTTTCTTCTGAGCTCTGTTGCCACTACTGCTTCCAAATGAACTTTGAACATAAAAAATCTGTTTTTCGTAGATTTGATACATGTAGGCTGGATTTACAGCAAGTCTAAGAAGTATAGGGGCAGCCAATTTGCAAACTCGCTAGCGAATTGGCTGCTTTGGTTTTGACTGAAAGTTGGCTTTGGAATCTCACTGGCGCCGTCCTGTGGTCACGCCCACTTTGAACGAAAAAAAGTATATTTATAGTCAGAGGTACAAATTTGTCCCGAAATAAGACATTGTACTAATGAACGTACACCATTGGCGACAAAACGAAAACAAAAATTATAGTAGGTCAATACATGTACATCTAACTATCCCAAATACTTTACTGAAGGTGAAATTACAGAAGGACTCCGCTCGGGACTATGGTTTGTAAACACAAGTTTTGTTTTGAATTTGGAAAACTTCCCCCTTACTTGAGTGCACAGCGATACACATACCAGGTGACTGTGATGTTTATCTATAGCTGGATGTAAATTTTAGAAGTCGCATTTTGTTGATTATTTCAAATTTAGAATGACGAAAGTATTTGTTTTTACATGATTAAAAACAGAATGGAAAAAAACCTTAATAATTAATTAGTAATTAATTTTGGCAGAGCTCCAGAAGGAGTACCTACACTTTATGCAAATTTTTTAAAATTATGCTAATTTATTCATGACGTAGCAGTTTCTGTGCTCATGAATATTCATTAATTTGTGGCTCAATACATTTTAAAAGGGGCGATATATTATTTTTGGGGGAAGAGTTAGAAAGGGGGATTAGCAATCCTTAGGGGGTCAATACAAAAGAAGGGACCCATTTGGAGAGCAGCCATGCTCCTCGTGTCTGTTGTTGCACGCGACCTACAGCTGTCAACTGTGTTCGTTCTTCGACTGTGTTCGTTCTTCGACGACTTCGGCTGGCTTCCACGTGGGGTAGTATTCTTGTGTTCTGTTTTCCTGACTTGAGTTTTTGAATCCGCTGTTTATGTTTTTAACGTCTTTCATGTCTTTTGTAGGAGTGTCCAATCCGTGATTCGAACTTGCGATCTTTTAGTTCCCAGCGCACTGTCTTGTCCACTGTACCACGAGTGTCTTCACACAGGAGTTAGGATTTAAGTCCTATTCATAGGAGCACTGTCTTCACTAGCATTCAAAAATCTAACTAAACATACTGGATCGAACCAGCGATCGCTCACATTGCTGTCATAGTACAAATCAACTGAGCTATGTGGGTGGTCATGCAAATTAAATAATTTGTTGTCATATTTAGCTTTATTGCCAAATGGTGTTTGCGAGAAAAAGATGGGCAGGCAAGGGAATTGAACCCAGGTCCTCCTGATCACTATGTAGAGAACTGACCCACAAGACCACAATGGATTAACTGGATGTGTTTGCATTTGATAAGACTATATAGTGTGTATATATATAGAAATACAACATATTTCTATTATTGAGTTACAATTGTCCAAAAAATTGCCAATTTTGTGTTTTTACTTGTGTAAACTACATGCATGCCATAACCCGTTAGTGTACATCTTGCCAATTGGGTGTTTGCCATTTGCGTTGCCCATACCTGACCCGACCCTAACCCTAATGCCAAGACACGTTCCTGTTTATAATTGCTCAATAATGATACTCTGTTGTGCACTGTCTGCGGGTACTGTAAAATGACTAATTTTCATTGGGTGTAATTTTCACTGATTTACAATTTCAGGCATATTAAGTGGGTTTTAAATTCACGGTTTCGTCATTTAGATAATGTGTTCTATGCTAAATTGTACATATTCACTGTGTTTTAATTTAGCGCATTTTCCAGTCAGCGAAATAAGCTAAATTAAAACCCAGTGAATAATTACCCCATTTACAGTAAGTTGCATTGATGTCAACTGATTAAACAAGTCGCATTTAAGTAATTTCCACTATTAACAAGTGGTTAAATTGTGACAATAAATGTGTGGACAAATATTTGAGATTATTTTTGGTGTAGACAACTCTCGTTTAATTATTTTACACCATTACAAGTTGTTAAATTGAGAGAATAAATGTCTCAACAAATATTAAATACTTAGTTTGATGTAAACAACTCACGTTTGATTAATTCCCACAATTACAGGTTGTTAAATTGAAAGAATAAATGTGCGGACAAATATTTTAGACTTATTTTGGTGTAGACAGCTCTCGTTTAATTATTTTACACAATTCCAAGTTGTTAAATTGAGAGAATAAATGTATGGACAAATATTTTAGACTTATTTTGGTGTAGACAGCTCTCGTTTAATTATTTTACACCATTACAAGTTGTTAAATTGAGAGAATAAGTGTGCGAACAAATATTTTAGACTTATTTTGGTGTAGACAGCTCTCATTTGATTAATTCCCACAATTACAAGTTGTTAAATTGAGAGAATAAATGTACGGACAAATATTTTAGACTTATTTTGGTGTAGACAGCTATCGTTTAATAATTATTTTACACCATTACAAGTTGTTAAATTGAGAGAATAAATGTGCGGACAAATATTTTAGACTTATTTTGGTGTAGACAACTCTCGTTTAATTATTTTACACCATTACAAGTTGTTAACGTGAGAGAATAAATGTATGGACAAATATTTTAGACTTATTTTGGTGTAGACAGCTCTCGTTTAATTATTTTACACCATTACAAGTTGTTAAATTAAGAGAATAAATGTGCGGACAAATATTTTAGACTTATTTTGGTGTAGACAGCTCTCGTTTAATTATTTTACACCATTACAAGTTGTTAAATTGAGAGAATAAATGTGCGGACAAATATTTTAGACTTATTTTGGTGTAGACAACTCTCGTTTAATTATTTTACACCATTACAAGTTGTTAAATTGAGAGAATAAATGTATGGACAAGTATTTGAAACTTATTTTGGTGTAGACAACTCTCATTTGATTAATTCCAACAATTACAAGTTCTTAAATTGACAGAATGAATGTATGGACAAATATTGACCATTATATTTGTGAGTAAATACCTGTTGTTTAATTAATTTCCACCTCTACAAGGTTGAGAGAATAAATGTGTCGACAAATATTTGATACTTATTTAGGTGTAAGAACTCGTGTTTGACCAACTTCCACCATTGCAAGTTGTTAAAATAATGAAATAAATATACTGGTATCATTGGATATTTGATTTAATTGTGAAACTTTCTAACAAAATGTTAACTGCTGGCTTCGAACCCTCAATCAACAATTCCGCAGACACGGTATAAATTCCACAACACCACAGAAGATATTCGTCTGTTGCCTGAATTGTTTTCGTAATATAGGGAACGCCATCGACACTTTAACAAAACTTACCTTGACTTGGGTCTTGCTCATCCCATGTCACAATCTGGAAACTGTTGAACAAATTGCGCGTCGTCCAGTTTAAGACGTTAGTTATTTTATTATTTATTCATTCAGTTTTGTATGGTGGAGTTTTGTGAGGTTTATTATTTTTTTGCGACGTTCTTTGTTTACTTGTTTACGGTTTGAAAGATTTCAGTTTATTTGATTTACGTTGTTACGGTAGCTCTGAGCGGGACTCGAACCCACTGTCTTTTCAAGCTGATTTTGTTTTATTTTGATGGCACGCTTGTGTACCACGCCACGACGTTGGTCGTTAAGTGGTGTTCATTTTTCTAACTACTCCAGTGTTCCGATGAGTTGAACGGAAAAGCCAAAACGATTGCTGGTTTCTGATTGCTTCGGTTCTGGTGAGTGTGTATCTAGTGTGATTCGAACCCATGTCGTTTGTATTGGGCGTTTTTTTATTTTCCATGTTAGCTACGCCGTAATATGCAACCACTTCCCCGTTTTATTGTGATTTTGAGTGTTTAATGATGTCTTCCTCACCCGTCACGCCATGACCCAGTTTCAACCACACGGCCATTTTGCAACACAGTTCGTGACCCTCGGCGTCACCCGACTGACTATATGAGCGTTCTGTTCAACTGTTAAGCTAGGATTTATTACCGTTATTATCATTATATTGTCACGTGATTTGTTTTACCTTATGTGTAATGTCTTAAGTATCTTTATTGTAATTTGTATATACCAATTCGTATATACCGAGGAAACGACCCCGATTGAAGGTCATGTATTTTATGACGTCACCAATTCGTGTGTAGGTACTGCTTCTAGATCTGTGCCTTAATTTTTAGGACTAAGGTATCTGTCTACCTTAGAGCCCCCTCATCCATAACTCTAATTCTTAACTATTCACAACACCATATTGTATCATACCTTTACAATATTGGCTTATTTTTTAATTACATTCAACGTATAGAATTTTTTTTTTTTAACTGGACACATTACATAACTAATGAATGGATTCAAATATGTCAATAAACTTACCCGATTACACGTGAGGGCACATTTTATATGTACCGACCAATGACAAAAAAGACACACCAAAATTTGTAAAATTCCAATGGCTACGACGGCGATCACTCCAGCTTCGAAATAGTCTTCAATACCATAAACGCCAAACCAACAATATAACCAACTTATGTAGAGTATAATAAAAGGAAATACATAGCCGTGAAGTACTAGGGGACGAGGATTAAAAAGTGAGACACTTTCGATCTCACTGTTCATGGGCGCTGCCATTTTGAAAGAGGAATGGACCCCTCAACTTTGTGAACTTATGCTTTAGGTCACATATATTTGCCTTTTGTGTAAAGTTTCGAGTTTGATCTAAAATATATGTTAATTATAAATATTGATAATACTTGTATATTATCTGGGCGAGTTTCATAATGGTTACATTATTTTTAAGTTTTTTTAGCAGGCTAGAGGTCTTCTGAAATTCACAAGTTGCTGGCAGGCTTTGAGATCAGCTGATACGCGAAAACGTGTCGGTCACCCAGATCAAAGGACACTGGATCAAGTGCTGTAACATGTGAGTCTACTTATTTATTAAATTATGACAATAGTGTAACGAACCCGTATATGACTATGGCTTTACATATCATACTAACTTTTAGCGAACATGGGCTGATCTTTATCATTGACATTCTGTTCGGGTGAACCACAGTCCCTTGGGGGAACAGATCATGCATGCTTTGACTTTTATATTTTTTTTAGTTCACTAAAGTCAAGCAATTTTAAAATGTAATAGTTGCAAAACTAAATGTTAAGGTAAAAATAAGTTATAGTTTGTGCCCAATGACCTAAACCCCCCCCCCCCCCCACCATCCCTACTGTTTCCATAGCTGCATTTTATGATTGAATAGACTTGCTGGATTCGTGAATAAAATCTTTTTCTTCACTACAATCAAGTTTACCTATATTAGTTTCTTATATAATTGACCTTAGATGCCATATTGCATTTATTTCATTTTGTGTAATTTAATCTATATTCTATTGTAATTTGTACTGGTTATGGTTGATTTATCATAGGATAGGCCAATCATGGAATTTTGAAAATATATTTATCTGCTCTATGACATCAAATTCAAATTGCTGGTCAGATAGTTTTTAACCACTGATTGGTCGGATGGTTTTCAACCACTGATTGTTCTGATGCTTTCCAACCACTGATTGGTCTGATAGTTTCAACCACTGATTGGTCAGATGGTTCCCAACCACTGATTGATAGGATGGTTTTCAACCACTGATTGGTTTGATGGTTCCCAATCACTGATTTGTCTGATGGTTTTCAACCATTGATTGGACTGATGGTTTCAACCACTGATTGGTCTGATGGTTTCCAACCACTTATTGGTCTGATGGTTTCCAACCACTGATTGGTCTGATAGTTTTCAACCACTGATTGGTCTGATGGTTTTCAACCACTGATTGGTCGGATGGTTTTCAACCACTGATTGGTCTGATGGTTTTCAACCACTGATTGGTCTGATGGTTTTCAACCACTGATTGGTCTGATGGTTTTCAACCACTGATTGGTTGGATGGTTTCCAACCACTGATTGGTCTGATGGTTTCCAACCACTGATTGGTCTGATAGTTTTCAACCACTGATTGGTCTGATGGTTTTCAACCACAGATTGGTCTGATAGTTTCCAACCAATGATTGGTCGGATGGTTTTCAACCACTGATTGGTCTGATAGTTTCCAACCAATGATTGGTCGGATGGTTTTCAACCACTGATTGGTCTGATGGTTTTCAACCACTGATTGGTCTGATAGTTTTCAACCATTGATTGGTCTGATGGTTTCCAACCACTGATTGGTCTGATGGTTTTCAACCACTGATTGGTCTGATGGTTTTCAACCACTGATTGGTCTGATGGTTTTCAAACCACTGATTGGTCTGATGGTTTTCAACCACTGATTGGTCTGATGGTTTTCAACCACTGATTGGTCTGATGGTTTTCAACCACTGATTTGTCTGATGGTTTTCAACCACTGATTGGTCTGATGGTTTTCAACCAATGATTGGTCGGATGGTTTTCAACCACTGATTGGTCGGATGGTTTTCAACCACTGATTGGTCTGATGGTTTCCAACCACTGATTGGTCTGATGGTTTCCAACCACTGTTTGGTCTGATGGTTTCCAACCACTGATTGGTCTGATGGTTTTCAACCACTGATTGGTTTGATGGTTTCCAACCACTGATTGGTCTGATGGTTTCCAACCACTGATTGGTCTGATGGTTTTCAACCACTGATTGGTCTGATGGTTTTCAACCACTGATTGGTCTGATAGTTTTCAACCATTGATTGGTCTGATGGTTTCCAACCACTGATTGGTCTGATGGTTTTCAAACCACTGATTGGTCTGATGGTTTTCAACCACTGATTGGTCTGATGGTTTTCAACCACTGATTGGTCTGATGGTTTCCAATCACTGATTGGTCGGATGGTTTTCAACCACTGATTGGTCTGATGGTTTCCAATCACTGATTGATAGGATGGTTTTCAACCACTGATTGGTTGGATGGTTTTCAACCATTGATTGGTCTGATGGTTTTCAACCATTGATTGGTCTGATAGTTTCCAACCACTAATTGGTCTGATGGTTTTCAACCACTGATTGGTTGGATGGTTTTCAACCACTGATTGGTCTGATGGTTTTCAACCATTGATTGGTCTGATAGTTTCCAACCACTGATTGGTCTGATGGTTTTCAAACCACTGATTGGTCTGATGGTTTTCAACCACTGATTGGTCTGATGGTTTTCAACCACTGATTGGTTTGATGGTTTTCAACCACTGATTGGTCGGATAGTTTTCAACCACTGATTGGTCGGATGGTTTTCAACCACTGATTGTTCTGATGCTTTCCAACCACTGATTGGTCTGATAGTTTCAACCACTGATTGGTCAGATGGTTCCCAACCACTGATTGATAGGATGGTTTTCAACCACTGATTGGTCTGATGGTTTCCAATCACTGATTGGTCGGATGGTTTTCAACCACTGATTGGTCTGATGGCTTCCAATCACTGATTGATAGGATGGTTTTCAACCACTGATTGGTTGGATGGTTTCCAACCACTGATTGGTCTGATGGTTTTCAACCACTGATTGGTCTGATGGTTTCCACCCACTGATTGGTCTGATGGTTTTCAACCACTGATTGGTCTGATGGTTTCCAATCACTGATTGGTCGGATGGTTTTCAACCACTGATTGGTCTGATGGTTTCCAATCACTGATTGATAGGATGGTTCCCAACCACTGATTGGTTGGATGGTTTCCAACCACTGATTGGTCTGATGGTTTTCAACCACCAACACAATCTGCAGTTACACAATATATGGTTTTGTGAATGACGTTGCAGTCCTTGGTAGCAGATACAGTAAATCATGGTGAGGTGGGAAAGGCTCGACCAATCACAAATCATCATAGGTTGTCTGTTGGAGGGAGTCTTGGATTTGAATAAGACTAATTTGAAATGGAAATGGGATATAATATAAATAAAACCATGGGTTAGCTGACTCCAGTGTGCAACTTAAATACTTTGAAATATATATTTACATTATGATAAATTTCAATTGATTTGAATAAATTTGTTCTGTATAAATCGGCCATGAAATATATTTCAGATACTGTAAAATGACTAATTTTCACTGGGTTTAAATTTCGCTGATTTACCATTTCAGGCATATTCAGTGGGTTTTTAATTCACGGTTTTATCATTTAGATAATATGTTCTATGCTAAATTTTACATATTCACTGGGTTTTAATTTAGCGTATTTTCCAGTCAGCGAAATAAGCAAAATTAAAACCCAGTGAACAATTAACCCATTTACAGTATTCCAAGTAGTATAGTCACTATAATCAGATACAGAACATTAGTATGATTAGAACATTAGTCAGAGTGTCGGCAAGGGGTATTTTTGTAAGCTGTAACCAATTGATTTTATTCTAATAATGTAATTTAAATAAATAAAAAATATATATAGAATCATTTCTGTTTGGTTGATCATTTACTATAATATCATTTGTGAAGGGATGTGAAATTGATGTGAAAGTTAGTCAAGCAGCTTTATACACATATGAACACAGGACTAATTGAAACCACTGATAATGATTATTTACCAAATTAGTCAAGCAACTCTGTGGCACATGTGTGAACTTGGTATTAGACTAAAATGTAAATAAAACCAAGGTTATTTTGTTTATCCAACTTTTATGTAACTACATGTTCACATGTTTATTTTTGCAAGAATGCTGTTACGTCAGGTCACTTGTTATGTACAAATTTTATAAATGTTTTTTTTTAAAGCTACGTTCTCACACATCTAAAAAACGCCGATGTTAACACTGTTTTGTTGTGCAAATATTAGATAATCTGCGGAATTGTCTGCTCACATTCTCACTTAGTAAAAACACCGGTGTTTTGCGTCCTCACTCCTCAATGAATCATATCACAGAAAGGTCAATAAACAAATGGAAAGGTCAGTCGACAAAATGGCCTCCCCTCTGGTAAATGCTTTGTTTCTGTTTTTCCGTGCGTTTTTACGCCTGAGAAGAAGAACGATTTATCAAGATTTCGAAGAGCAAGAAATCGCCAATTTGTTAGGTCAAACAAGACCCAGAAATGATCGATTCATGTTGACGCTAGTCGCGTGTATAAATAACGCAACAATAGACCCAGCATCTCTAGACGTTCTGTCCATCATTCTTTGAATATTTGATTCTCTTCATACAGACCTGTAACGTCTGACGCCATCTTGTGTAATGACAAGCATAAATAAGTCGGCGATAGTTTGCGTTTGGCCATCGTATTGTGTTCACACGGTACATTGTGTCAGACAAAAGCTGGTGTGACAACAGCATTTAGGATCTGGTCCACCCCTTTTATGACGGTGTCAAAAACGCCAAGGCCACAACGGCGTATTCTGTTCACACACACATTTAACAACGTTCTCAAATAAAAGGCATTGTGACAACGGCTTATTTCGTCCAGTGAGAACACTACTTCAATATCAAATGATGGTTGAAAACCTCAATCAATCACAGCTCATTGGTAGTAAACTCGGCAAATGAATGAATGAAGGAAAATGACCCACAATAACAAATGGCTTCTGTAGCCATATTATTGGGATTTAAATGAAACACAAGGGTTTTCTATTGTTAATATTTTATAAATAATTATTTTCATGAAAAACATTTATGCCTTCTTGAAATTCACTGTAGTTATCATCGTTATGGAGTTGTCTATGTTGGTAAAAAATACTAATCATAAAATATTTTTAATTTCAGGGATGTTGTAATGCAGTTAGTATCTAAATATTGTGCCCTTGAGCTTGAGGAATATGGGAAATGTGTACAAAGTAATCCTAGTGACTGGCATCTCAAATGTAAAGAACACAAAACTAGTGTGTCAGAATGTTCATCATCTCAGTAAGTTATTTGTTTCTGTAATCTTAAAGCACCACAGTGTCTCATCGTGTCTCATCGTGTTTCATCTTGTCTCATCTTATCTCATCGTGTCTCATCTTGTTTCAGTGTCTCATCGTGTCTCATCTTGTCTCACAGTGTCTCATCCTGTCTCATCCTGTCTCATCCTGTCTCATCCTGTCTCATCGTGTCTCATCGTGTCTCACAGTGTGTCTCATTTTGTCTCATCTTGTCTCATCTTGTCTCACAGTGTCATTCCGTCTCATCGCGTCTCATCGTGTCTCATAGTGTCTCACCATGTCTCTTCCTGTCTCATCGTGTCTCTTCCTGTTGGCTACAGTCATCTTGCCACATCGTGTTCACCACAGTCAATGTACTTCATCATATTCACTACATTCTTCCTACCACATTGCGTTCAAAATGTCCGACTTTAGACCATTATGTTTAATTGAATGCAGTTTTGGAGCCATATTTCTTCTAAGATCTGATTAAAACTTAAACTTATAAATCAAAGTTAACCATCTGAATGAAACAACCCTTTGATCACACCCTCCCAAAATATAATACCTTAGTTTAATAGCAAAGTTCAATTATACATTTTCATTTGTTTGTAGCCCTGTTGTACAGAAGATAAAAAGTGACTGTGGTAAAGAATATGGAGTATATGACAAGTGTCTCAGAGCTAACACAAATCAAGTAGAGGAATGTATTCCTGCTTTGGAAACTTTTATGCAGTGTGCTGAAAATGCATCAGAACATCTCAAAAAGTCATGGAACAGTACGCAAGGTAACGTTTAATATTATGATGAAGCAGAGAGAGACAATTCTGTAACAAATTCTGTCTATCTGGTCCAAATATAACAAAGAAATTGACTGTCAAAGTATTAACCAAATTAGGATCGCTTCAACTTATCAATCCATTTGTTCTTTATTTCAAATGCTTCAGTTCTATGAAAAACAAAAGAAATTCACATCTCAATAATGAGGGCGCTGTATACATTACCACAAATTGACAGAGGAGAAAAAACTAAGAGATGCTTCCACTGTACTTTAATGCACACATGCCATCTTTTTGCCAAATTTGAAAAGAAATGCTTGAAACTAATTGAATCATTTCCTGCAATTTCAGTCAATTAAACTGCTAAATTGTTGTTGCAGTCTGAGTTAGAAATTTGTTCCGTAGATTCGCTTTCTAAGTTTCATTCAAGTGACCACTACCTTAACATTGAAAACAGATAAAAACAGATCTCAGTAAAATACAGAATATGTGTCACATGCATTAAAGATTTTATTGGAAATGAAATTAATTTTCAAGTAAAATTTCACAAATACAGTATACCAGAAATACAAATATTTTATTGTCTGGGGCTTGCTTCTTTGCTAAAATTTTCAATAATTTTTTCAATAGTAGCCATTATTTACTTGCACTAATAACTAAATGTATATATACCCAAATCATAAACCTATTTTCATGAAAATATAATCCTCTTTTTGCCAGTGGTTGAACCTGTTATATTTTGAAACACTGCCCTCTAGTGGCATTGGTTTACAAATTCATTGTTTTATTGCAGCGTTTGACTTGTGAAAAATAGGCATTAATGTTGGATCCCATTTTTTTTTATTTGATTCATATCGTTTATACATATTTGTTTTTTCTGTATTTTTTTTAGATTTAAAAAAAAAGCAGAACACGAGTGCTACTAAGGTGTAACAACTGAAGGACCCATTTGTATTGATTGTGTTGCAGGTGACTGGCTGCCCTCTATAGGTGGAATCCAATTATGTAATAAAAAGTTGGATTTTAGCAAATCAAAAACCTTATATATTTTATTTTTACGCATTTATTTTTTTCTGTTATTGAAATCCAAGCATTATTGCAAAATCTTAATAATTCAGATTTGTTGAATGATTCAAACTCCCTAACTAGGATTTAGCAATACCCCCCCCCCATAGAAACCCCCTAACTGTAGGATTTAGCAATACCCAACCCCGTAGAAACCCCCTAACTGTAGGATTTAGCAATACCAAACCCCGTAGAGACCCCCTAACTGCAGGATTTAGCAATACCCCTCGTGGAAACCCCCCAACTATCTGATTTAGCAATACCCCCCCCCCCCCCCGAGAAACCCCCTAACTGTAGGATTTAGCAATACCTCACCCACACCCCACAACCCCCGGTAGTTTATTTTACGTTCACTGCAAGATCTCGTGTAATGTGCATGTGCGAAAGGTGCAGTCACAAAAATGAAATGATTTGATTTTAAACTTGAATTTCATTTTTTATAGTTCAATGCTGATATTTCAGAAGGGAACATGGCATCATCTGATGTGTATAGCACATTATTAAGATTTTAGATCACTACGTCAATATCACATTTGTTGTCTCATTTTTACGTTTGATTTCACTCATAATGTAGGATCTCGCAATGAATGAAAAATGGTAGAAGTGCTAAATTAATAACAAATCATGTGTGTATTTCCACATTCAGGTATGATACAGAGAACAATTCATACTAAGAATATTTATATCTGTAAACTGGAAAATAATGACAGCGACTATATTTCATGATTACCCATCAAAATTTCACAATTTTGAAATATCCTAAAATGTGTGCTTGTGAAATAAAGTGGTTCACAAACAAAAATTCTGGATTTGTAGCGATTGACACATTTAAGTAGTTCTCAGGATCATTTTTATAATATAATAATATTTCAATAATGATTATGACAACTATTTCAAGTAATAGAACAATAAAATTCCAAAACAAATGAAAATATATTGTCTGTTGTCATTTATACACTGAAAAACATGATTGACTAGTAGCCAATCAGCGACAGTGTTACATATGGTTATTTCTTGTATTAAAGTAAGACAAGCCATGGTGTTACTGGCCTGAAGGTTTCAGTGAAGTCGTTTAGCAGGTGTGGTTTAACTTCTAAGTGGTCAGTGTCGACAGATGGTCGAAATAAGAGAATGATTTGTTGATAGAAAAATATATTGATTTTGCCTGTACTTAAATTAATTTAAATTAAATTCAAATCAACTCACCAGTGTATAAGATGCTATGAGAAATCTGGGAGTTGTGACAACACCTCTCTAACATGTGGTGTTTCCTACACTAATATGTTTATTTTCTGTTCATATTTTGATGGGAGTCAGCTTTGCTAAAATATTCTTATAAATGGTCTTGGCTAACAAACTTTTGGGACAGGAATTTCCTGAAATTGTTTAATTATTGTAGATTGGCTTTTTTTTAATTGTCAACCTCAATTGTATGCTATTGTCCGCCTGCAGATAGTTATTCCCGTAAGACATTCCTCTGCCGGAACATTCATCTTGAAAATTCTTGTTGGGTTAATGCTATCAAAAATTCAAAAAGCCATTATTCCATGCTTTTGTCATTCACTTGTTCACTGCTCACTCAGTGAAATATCATAAATTTGTAGTGCTAGTAAGGCAAGTGAATCCTTAACAGCGCCCTCTATGATATATATACAGAAATTGTATATTGAGTTTGTGTTTTACTCACCACTCACTCTTTTTATTGTGATGTAAGACATTGTATGATTTCTCTCCGTGCTAGTCGGTATTTATCTTGAAACATTTGCTAAATGATTTGTGAGAAACAAACCACACTTATATTTTTGTAAAAGCACTAAATTGGCTTGTACATGTAGGATTACAAGACGCATCCACAAGATTATTGTGTGTAACTATGGCGATAAGCAGTCTTTCACCCAAACTTTGAAATCTACCCTCTCGGATGAAAGTGAGTGACTTGTATATAGCGTAGTGTTCTGTTCAAATAGGTCATGGTACAGTTTGAGTCTGTAATCTAGATCATAGATATCAAAAATATGACATGGGGCAAATAAAAAATCACACCATATTTTTTAACTCTGCTGTCATGGAAGATGACAGGCACAGCTGTTGATAGAGGTGTTTGTCTGTCGTCGTTCAGTGTCAACTTTTCCTTTGAATAAATTTTTCTTGAATGTGCTGATGCTTTCTACTTTGGACAAATGTTCCATGGGTGGTCAATGAAATTTCATGATATCTTATAATTCTCTATTTTCAATAAATATTTTTATAATTTTTGATCTAAACTGTCGACTTCTTCTTGAAAATCTCTACTCTGATTGCTTGGATATTTTGTATATATGTATTTTAGGTGGACCTCAAAGAGATTTGAACATTTCAAGATGATGTTTTAAATTCTTTAACTTAGCAAACAAATATTCTATTTTTGATTTTAAGACCACTACTCCAATTGTAATACTTGGTATTTAGTTTCCTTGGGTGGACCTCTATTAAATTCTGTTGACTTCTTGAAAACTGCTACTTTGATAGTTTGTATATATATACTTAAGGTAGACCTCTATTAGATTTAAACATTTAATGAAAATAAAACTGCAGAGCTATTTTCTTATTATTACAAGACTTCTGAAACTGCAGAGCTATTTTCTTATTATTACAAGACTTCTGAAACTGCAGAGCTATTTTCTTATTATTTCAAGACTGCTGAAACTGCAGAGCTATTTTCTTATTATTTCAAGACTGCTGAAACTGCAGAGCTATTTTCTTATTATTACAAGACTGCTGAAACTGCAGAGCTATTTTCTTATTATTTCAAGACTGCTGAAACTGCAGAGCTATTTTCTTATTATTACAAGACTGCTGAAACTGCAGAGCTATTTTCTTATTATTTCAAGACTGCTGAAACTGCAGAGCTATTTTCTTATTATTACAAGACTGCTGAAACTGCAGAGCTATTTTCTTATTATTTCAAGACTGCTGAAACTGCAGAGCTATTTTCTTATTATTTCAAGACTGCTGAAACTGCAGAGCTATTTTCCTATTATTTCAAGACTGCTGAAACTGCAGAGCTATTTTCTTATTATTTCAAGACTGCTGAAACTGCAGAGCTATTTTCTTATTATTACAAGACTGCTGAAACTGCAGAGCTATTTTCCTATTATTACAAGACTGCTGAAACTGCAGAGCTATTTTCTTATTATTTCAAGACTGCTGAAACTGCAGAGCTATTTTCTTATTATTTCAAGACTGCTGAAACTGCAGAGCTATTTTCTTATTATTACAAGACTGCTGAAACTGCAGAGCTATTTTCTTATTATTACAAGACTACTGAAACTGCAGAGCTATTTTCTTATTATTTCAAGACTGCTGAAACTGCAGAGCTATTTTCTTATTATTTCAAGACTGCTGAAACTGCAGAGCTATTTTCTTATTATTTCAAGACTGCTGAAACTGCAGAGCTATTTTCTTATTATTACAAGACTGCTAAAACTGCAGAGCTATTTTCTTATTATTTCAAGACTGCTGAAACTGCAGAGCTATTTTCTTATTATTTCAAGACTGCTAAAACTGCAGAGCTATTTTTTTATTATTTCAAGACTGCTGAAACTGCAGAGCTATTTTCTTATTATTACAAGACTGCTGAAACTGCAGAGCTATTTTCTTATTATTTCAAGACTGCTGAAACTGCAGAGCTATTTTCTTATTATTTCAAGACTGCTGAAACTGCAGAGCTATTTTCTTATTATTTCAAGACTGATGAAACTGCAGAGCTATTTTCTTATTATTACAAGACTGCTAAAACTGCAGAGCTATTTTCTTATTATTTCAAGACTGCTGAAACTGCAGAGCTATTTTCTTATTATTTCAAGACTGCTGAAACTGCAGAGCTATTTTCTTATTATTTCAAGACTGCTGAAACTGCAGAGCTATTTCAACCGTTAGTCATACTTCTTCATAAATGGATAAAATATTTGATTGATGATTACATTTTCTTCAAGAAGTAGCCATTTTGACATGTCCAGATTAAGAGCAACACTGATGAAAAAAAAATATCTGTTTAATAAAACTATCCAGATATATTGGTGATAAATCACAACTATAAATTCATGAATATTCATTCTTTAAATCATAGTTTGAGATGAACGTGCCACTTCACACATAAAATTTCAGATATTGGTGTCATGGTAACAACACCCTTAAAGAGATATTGTAGGTGCCAGTGAATCATCATACACCTTAATTTTATCAGAATGATGGGATTTAGTTTAACGTCATGACGATTTATTGGTGTCATGACCTCGAATTGTTTTAATCGGGAATTCCGAATACGAAAATCAACTTTGTAGTTGATACATTGTAGCATCTAGATCACTGATATAATTGCATAACAGTGTTGATTTACGTTTATACTGGCAGGTTTATCACTTTTCTGCCACGGGATTAGCAATCCCCGATCTGCTCATCCTCTTCATTTGTGAACCAGGGTAATAATTTTGAAGATCTGACAGCCTTCCAAGATTAGTCGGTGTACATAGCTGACAATTTACACCAATTGAGGATTTTCTTTCATTTGAAAACTCAGTTGCAGATTCACTTGTGAATATGATGTTGTTGTTGAGTTTGAACGGTTATACGAGACAGCGAAGATAAAGCTGGAATTAGAAATGATGGCAATGCTTTGGCCCTGTGACAGAAATATTATTAAGTATAGATGTGTTTCATCAGAGATGGGATTCACTGGTAATGATGCGTGAGATCGGGGAGATAACACCACAACGAGAAAATATAGCGACATCGCGGTCGTGACATTAAAATAATGTACAGGTTTGAATAGGAGGATGCAATGAAAGATGTGTCTGCTACACTAAAGTTTAATGTTCAATCAAAAGTCTATAAAAGCTAGAAGACTGTCACATATTGTGTCTGTACTAGTAGTTTATTCAGAGAAAATTAAATGGGGATATCAGTAGACAGTAGAAAATAATGTCTTGAAGTGCATGTGAATGACCTGGATACAAAGATGACATATATAATAAAGAGAAGTCTGTCCTAAAGCAATTTACAGTATGTTTCAATACAGCTGATCCAATACAATATTTTAGTTTTGAGGCAAATTATTTAATATGGTGGTTGGTCGGTGTTTTGTATTTCAAACTCTGGACCCCTTTAGCGGAATAATCAGTTCCGCACCATTCATAAGTGAATTAAATCATTCGTATTTGTATTAATGGATTTATTCTTTGACTAATCTATATATGACATTATTCAAAATTTAGTTTTCAGTTACAATTTCAATCCACTTAAAAAAACATATCAGTCATATTATCAGTTGAAGCTTCTTTTCACTCGCATTCACAAATTTCCTACACTGTTTTTTTGGCTTCACAATGGGTGGCATATAAGTCAATATCCTGGTAGGGAATGGGGCCTGTATCCTGACAGGGAGTGAGGGGCTGTATCCTGACAGGGAGTGAGGGGCTGTATCCTGACAGGGAGTGAGGGGCTGTATCCTGGCAGGGAGTGAGGGGCTGTATCCTGACAGGGAGTGAGGGCCTGTATCCTGACAGGGAGTGAGGGCCTGTATCCTGACAGGGAGTGAGGGGCTGTATCCTGGTAGGGAATGGGGCCTGTATCCTGACAGGGAGTGAGGGGCTGTATCCTGACAGGGAGTGAGGGGCTGTATCCTGACAGGGAGTGAGGGGCTGTATCCTGGCAGGGAGTGAGGGGCTGTATCCTGACAGGGAGTGAGGGCCTGTATCCTGACAGGGAGTGAGGGCCTGTATCCTGACAGGGAGTGAGGGGCTGTATCCTGACAGGGAGTGAGGGCCTGTATCCTGACAGGGAGTGAGGGGCTGTATCCTGACAGGGAGTGAGGGGCTGTATCCTGACAGGGAGTGAGGGCCTGTATCCTGACAGGGAGTGAGGGCCTGTATCCTGACAGGGAGTGAGGGGCTGTATCCTGACAGGGAGTGAGGGGCTGTATCCTGACAGGGAGTGAGGGGCTGTATCCTGACAGGGAGTGAGGGCCTGTATCCTGACAGGGAGTGGGGGCCTGTATCCTGACAGGGAGTGAGGGCCTGTATCCTGACAGGGAGTGAGGGGCTGTATCCTGACAGGGAGTGAGGGGCTGTATCCTGACAGGGAGTGAGGGGCTGTATCCTGACAGGGAGTGAGGGGCTGTATCCTGACAGGGAGTGAGGGGCTGTATCCTGACAGGGAGTGAGGGGCTGTATCCTGACAGGGAGTGAGGGCCTGTATCCTGACAGGGAGTGAGGGCCTGTATCCTGACAGGGAGTGAGGGGCTGTATCCTGACAGGGAGTGAGGGCCTGTATCCTGACAGGGAGTGAGGGGCTGTATCCTGACAGGGAGTGAGGGGCTGTATCCTGACAGGGAGTGAGGGCCTGTATCCTGACAGGGAGTGAGGGCCTGTATCCTGACAGGGAGTGAGGGCCTGTATCCTGACAGGGAGTGGGGGGCTGTATCCTGACAGGGAGTGAGGGCCTGTATCCTGACAGGGAGTGAGGGCCTGTATCCTGACAGGGAGTGAGGGCCTGTATCCTGACAGGGAGTGGGGGGCTGTATCCTGACAGGGAGTGAGGGCCTGTATCCTGACAGGGAGTGAGGGCCTGTATCCTGACAGGGAGTGAGGGCCTGTATCCTGACAGGGAGTGAGGGCCTGTATCCTGACAGGGAGTGAGGGCCTGTATCCTGACAGGGAGTGAGGGGCTGTATCCTGACAGGGAGTGAGGGCCTGTATCCTGACAGGGAGTGAGGGCCTGTATCCTGACAGGGAGTGAGGGGCTGTATCCTGACAGGGAGTGAGGGCCTGTATCCTGACAGGGAGTGAGGGGCTGTATCCTGACAGGGAGTGAGGGGCTGTATCCTGACAGGGAGTGAGGGGCTGTATCCTGACAGGGAGTGAGGGGCTGTATCCTGGCAGGGAGTGAGGGGCTGTATCCTGGTAGGGAGTGAGGGGCTGTATCCTGGTAGGGAGTGAGGGGCTGTATCCTGACAGGGAGTGAGGGGCTGTATCCTGACAGGGAGTGAGGGGCTGTATCCTGACAGGGAGTGAGGGGCTGTATCCTGACAGGGAGTGAGGGGCTGTATCCTGGTAGGGAATGGGGGCTGTATCCTGACAGGGAATGGGGGCTGTATCCTGACAGGGAGTGAGGGGCTGTACCCTGGTAGGGAATGGGGGCCTGTATCCTGACAGGGAGTGAGGGGCTGTATCCTGACAGGGAATGGGGGCTGTATCCTGGTAGGGAATGGGGGCTGTATCCTGGTAGGGAATGGGGGCTGTATCCTGGCAGGGAGTGAGGGGCTGTATCCTGGTAGGGAATGGGGGCTGTATCCTGACAGGGAGTGAGGGGCTGTATCCTGACAGGGAATGGGGGCTGTATCCTGATAGGGAATGGGGGCTGTATCCTGACAGGGAGTGAGGGGCTGTATCCTGACAGGGAGTGAGGGGCTGTATCCTGACAGGGAATGGAGGCTGTATCCTGGCAGGGAATGGAGGCTGTATCCTGACAGGGAGTGAGGGGCTGTATCCTGACAGGGAGTGAGGGGCTGTATCCTGGCAGGGAATGGAGGCTGTATCCTGGTAGGGAATGGAGGCTGTATCCTGGTAGGGAATGGGGCCTGTATCCTGACAGGGAGTGAGGGGCTGTATCCTGACAGGGAATGGAGGCTGTATCCTGGCAGGGAATGGAGGCTGTATCCTGGCAGGGAATGGAGGTTGTATCCTGACAGGGAGTGAGGGGCTGTATCCTGACAGGGAGTGAGGGGCTGTATCCTGGCAGGGAATGGAGGCTGTATCCTGACAGAGAGTGAGGGGCTGTATCCTGACAGGGAATGGAGGCTGTATCCTGGTAGGGAATGGGGGGGCTGTATCCTGGCAGGGAATAGGGGCTGTATCCTGGTAGGGAATGGGGGCTGTATCCTGGCAGGGAATGGAGGCTGTATCCTGGTAGGGAATGGGGGGGGCTGTATCCTGATAGGGAATAGGGGCTGTATCCTGGTAGGGAATGGGGGCTGTATCCTGGTAGGGAAATGGGGTTGTATCCTGGTAGGGAATGGGGGCTGTATCCTGACAGGGAGTGAGGGGCTGTATCCTGGCAGGGAATGGGGGCTGTATCCTGACAGGGAGTGAGGGGCTGTATCCTGGTAGGGAATGGGGGCTGTATCCTGACAGGGAGTAAGGGGTTGTATCCCGGTAGGAAATGAAGGCTTAATCCTGGCAGGGAATGGAGGCTGTATCCTGGTAGGGAATGGGGGGCTGTATCCTGGTAGGGAATAGGGGCTGTATCCTGGTAGGGAATGGGGGCTGTATCCTGGTAGGGAAATGGGGTTGTATCCTGGTAGGGAATGGGGGCTGTATCCTGACAGGGAGTGAGGGGCTGTATCCTGGCAGGGAATAGGGGCTGTATCCTGGTAGGGAATGGGGGCTGTATCCTGACAGGGAGTGAGGGGCTGTATCCTGGTAGGGAATGGGGGCTGTATCCTGACAGGGAGTAAGGGGTTGTATCCCGGTAGGAAATGAAGGCTTAATCCTGGCAGGGAATGGAGGCTGTATCCTGGTAGAGAATGGGGGCTATATCCTGGCAGGGAATGGGGGGTTGTATCCTGGTAGATAATGGGGGGCTGTATCCTGGTAGGGAGTGGGGGCTGTATCCTGATGGGGAATGGGGGGTGGCTGTATCCTGGTGGGGAATGGGGGCTGTATCCTGGTAGGGAATGGGGGGTTGTATCCTGGCAGGGAATGGGAGCTGTATCCTTGCAGGGAATTGGGGGGGTCTGTATCCTTACATGGAATGGGGGCTGTATCCTGGTAGGGAATAAAAGCTTTATCCTGGCAGGGAATGGAGGCTGTATCCTGGTCGGGAGCGAAAGGCTGTATCCTGGTAGGGAATGAAGGCTTTATCCTGACAGGAGATGGAGGCTGTATCCTGGTAGGGAATGGTGGGCTGTATCCTGGTAGGGGATGGGGCTGTATCCTGACGGGGAATGGGGGGCTGTATCCTGATAGGGAACAGGGGCTGTATCCTGGTAGGGAATGGGGGCTGTATACTTGTCTGGGAAAGGGGGTTGTATCCTGGCAAGGAATGGGGGGGCTGTATCCTGGTAGGGAATGGAGGCTGTATCCTGGTAGGGAATAGAGGCTGTATTCTGGCAGGGAATGGGGGCTGTATCCTGACAGGGAATGGGGGCTGTATCCTAGCAGGTAATCATGGCTGTATCCTGGTAGGAAATGAAGGCTTTATCCTGGCAGGGAAAGGAGGCTGTATCCTGGCAGGGAATGGAGGCTGTATCGTGGTAGGGAATGGACTGTATCCTGGCAGGGAATGGAGGCTGTATCCTGGTAGGGAATAGAGGCTGTATTCTGGCAGGGAATGGGGGCTGTATCCTGACAGGGAATGGGGGCTGTATCCTAGCAGGTAATCAAGGCTGTATCCTGGTAGGAAATGAAGGCTTTATCCTGGCAGGGAAAGGAGGCTGAATCCTGGCAGGGAATGGAGACTGTATCGTGGTAGGGAATGGACTGTATCCTGGCAGGGAATGGGGGCTGTATCATGGTAGGAAAGGTGGGCTTTATCCTGGCAGGGAAATGGGGCTATATCCTTGCAGGGAATGGGACTGTATCCTGACAGGAAATGGAAGCTGTATCCTGACAGCGAGGGGTGGCTGTATCCTGGTAGGGAAGGTGGGCTTTATCCTGGTAGGGAATGGGGACTGTATCAGGCTGTATCCTGGCATAGAATGGGAGTTGTATCCTGGTAGGAAAGGGGGCTGTATCCTGGCAGGCAATGGGAGGCTGTATCGTGGTAGGGAATGAAGGCTGTTTCCTGGTAGGAAATGAAGGCTTTATCCTTGGCAGGGAAAGGAGGCTGTATTCTGACAGGGAATGGGGGCTGTATCCTAGTAGGAAAGGTGGGCTTTATTCTAGTAGGTAACAGGGCTGTATCCTGGTAGGGAATGGAGGCTGTATCCTGGTAGGGAAAGGAGGCTGTATCTTGGCAAAGAATGGAGGCTGTATCCTGGTAGGGAATGGGAGCTTTATCCAGGCAGGGAATGGGGCTGTATCCTGACAAGAAATGGAGGCTGTATCCTGACAGGGAAGGGGGCTGTATCCTGGCAGGAAATGGGGGGGAGGGAGGTTGTATCCTGACAGAGAATGGGGGGGGGCTGTATTCTAACCGGAAATGCGGGCTGTATCCTGACAGGGAATGGGGGCTGTATCCTGACAGGAAATGGGGGCTGTATCCTGACAGGGAATGGCGGGTTGTATCCTGACAGGGAATGGGGTGTTGTATCCTGACAGGGAATGGGGGTTTGTATCCTGACAGGGAATGGGGCTGTTTCCTGACAGGGAATAGGGGCTGTATCCTGGCAAGGAAATGGGGCTGTATCCTGGCAGGGAAATGGGGTTGTATCCTTGCAGGGAATGGGGCTGTATCCTGACAGGAAATGGAGGCTGTATCCTGACAGGGAATGGGGGGTTGTATCCTGACAGGGAATGGGGGCTGTATCCTGGTAGGGAATGGGGCTGTATCCTGACAGGGAATGGGGCTGTATCCTGGCAGGGAAGGGGGCTGTATCCTGGCAGGGAAATGGGGCTGTATCCTGTCAATGAATGCGGGCTGTATCCTGGCAGAGAAATGGGGCTGTATCCTGGCAGGGAATGCGGGCTGTATCCTGACAGGGAATGGGGGCTGTATCCTGGCAGGGAAGGGGGCTGTATCCTGGCAGGGAAATGGGGCTTTATCCTGGCAATGAATGCGGGTTGTATCCTGACAGGGAATGGGGCCTGTATCCTGGCAGGGAATGCGGGCTGTATCCAGACAGGGAATGGGGGCTGTATCCTGGCAGGGAAGGGGGCTGTATCCTGACAGGGAATGGGGCTGTATCCTGGCAATGAATGCGGGTTGTATCCTGGCAGGGAAATGGGGCTGTATCCTGGCAATGAATGCGGGTTGTATCCTGACAGGGAATAGGGGCTGTATCCTGGTAGGGAATGGGGCCTGTATCCTGGCAGGGAATGGGGCTGTATCCTGACAGGGAATGGGGCTGTATCCTGGCAGGGAATGGGGCTGTATCCTGGCAGGGAATGGGGCTGTATCCTGGCAGGCAATGGGGCTATATCCTGACAGGGAATGGGGCTGTATCCTGACAGGGAATGGGGGCTGTATCCTGACAGGGAAGGGGGGCTGTATCCTGGTAGGGAATGGGGCTGTATCCTGGCAGGGAATGGGGCTGTATCCTGACAGGGAATGGGGCTGTATCCTGACAGGGAATGGGGCTGTATCCTGACAGGGAATGGGGCTGTATCCTAGCAGGGAAGGGGGCTGTATCCTGACAGGGAATGGGGGGGGATCTGCTGTATCCTGACATGGAATGGGGCTGTGTCCTGACAGGGAATGGGGGGTGTATCCTGACAGGGAATGGGGCTGTATTCTGACAGGGAATGGAGGCTATATCCTGACAATTTTCCTAAAATAAATCTAGTCTCAATAGATGTAACTATGTTTTTCAGTAAACAGTTTTTTAGCAATTTACTAGTCAGATAATGCATGTTTAACTTCATATATAATTTATAAACCCCAATAAATCATCAAATTTCTCTATTCTTCATTCAAGATATATTAGCACATCCTATGTCGCTGCATGTGTTCATGAAAAGCGTACCTGTCATTTGCATTTATAAGTATATTTAGTTTATAACATACCTACCATTCCGGACTTCAGTGTAACCCAAAATACTTTTCTGGTTCATTCATCAGACACCACTACAATGACATCATTGCTACATTGCATTGTGGGATATTGTGCATGAAGTTTAGGGGAGAGGGCGCCTGTGTGTTTTTTTTCGGAATCAGCCAGTGGAATTATAAAATGGCTTCTTTAGCTAATGGAAACGTCTTCTTTTGATATGTTTGTAGCATTGGCATGAGTGTGTGTGAACGCAATATTTTTCCCCGTTCAAATTTTTAAGTCTTTTTCTATAATTTTTTTGGTACCTTTGTATCAAATAGACAAAATTTTCTAACGATCAAAATCTTTGTAAAACAAGCAGCCTGTCGGCTGAGATAGCTCCGCTGTTAGCAATGCACATTACAATTAAAGAACAGAATATATCATTAGAAAATGAACAATATGTATAGTATCAAAGCAATGGAACTTGTTGTTTTCAACAAGAAGTCGAAAATATCACTTTTTACCAAAAATGACAAAAATATTCACCAAAATTAGAGAATTAAAGATATCATCATGAAATGAACAAACCTAAGAGGTCCACCCAAGGTACATATACAGTATCAAAGCATTCAGGCTTGTAGTTTTCAAGAAGAAGTCGAAAAAGTAAAACATTGACACGGACGACGGACAATCACTCATATGATAAGCTCCGCTCAACAAAGTCGACAGCAGAGCTAAAAATTGAATTTTGGGTTCAGAAATTGAATAAGACAAAAACAACAATATGTTCATGTTATATTGGACAATACGTACGATATTGTAATTATTTAGAGCCTGCCACTTCCATATTATTGTATTTTATATAAGTCTGCTCGCTATACAATAATTTTGTGTTGCATCACCACACCATTAATTGGAACAACACAAATTTATCCTGTTTATACAAAAATCACCTTATTTCCATAAAATGTTTTGAACAAACCTGGAAAACAAACATACAAATATAATTTGATGAAAAACAACATTTTGTGATGAAATTTCATTGATATTCACAGATCACAGTTGATTGCTAAGTTTCTTTTAGTAGAAGCATGTTATTATATATTCCTGTGCAAATGTGAAAGCATGACTGAAAATAAAAAATAATTACTTAATTAAGGCTAGCACATGTTTTTCTTGAATGAGACTCAAATGTCCATACCAGGCTGTAATTGTTTTGTAATATACAACTCTCTGGTCATGCAGCCTGTCACAAATAAAGACAAATTGTGATCAAATGCCATGAAGAACTACATAACAAATTTGGGTAAATTTATTCACATTTTCTGTAATTTTCAATGAATTCAGTCCTAATTTTGGACCAGACAGACAAAATCAGACATTGTTCTTTTTTTAATCAAAAACAGCAGACTGTAAATGGATCTATTTTGTGGATGGTGCCTGAACTGACTTTATAGTGTTAGATACATCCTTAGTTATACTCAGCATTTGTACATGTACAACAAGGTTATAAAAATCGAATTCTTTCCATCCAAAAAGTGTTGTTGTTTTTTTATTTTAATTTTGTTTCAAACTTAAACTTCATGCAATCTGTATATAAGCCTTGGAGCTGTTCTGTGATAGTAATACAGATGTCTCCCCCACATCTGGGTACGGGGTCATGATTTGTCACACATCACGACACAACTGCCAACAAGAATAAAACAACTAGACAGATTCTCATAATTCTTTCATAACCATCAGCAGCTGTTCCCATTTTTATTTTAACCTTTTCACCCCTCATCCAAATTCCCGCCAAACTGTGGTGAAAACTTGTTCACATTTTCCGGACTTTTCTCGCTGTCTGATATTAATTTTGAAGGAAATGGTAAAAATTTGCTGCCGCTAACAGGTTGTCATAGTAATTTATGAGAAAGCAGGCAGGCAGTGGCAGATCTATTTCTGGAAAGTGGAGGAAGTTGATGATGGGTTTTTTTTCCATGTGAGCCGACTACAGATAACCCTACTCAGCTGTCGTAATATTACCAAAAATGAAATATGAATCATTTTCTTATTTTATGATCGTAAATTGACTAAAAAAAAGTAACAGTTATTCCAATTTTATTTTCAACCAACTCAAATTAGTTTAAGTACCATGGCGACCCCAGAAAGATGGAAAACTTGACCTTTCACAGTTTTTTATAAAAAGCTGGATATGAAGTGTGATCCAGTTATTAAAGTACGCTACATTTTAGATGTCTTGAAATTGAAATCTGACAAGTTTCAATCACGGAACATGCAGCATAACTAGAAACGGTGTCAACCAATGAACGCCAAGGGACTACAAGAATCATTGCTCAATTTAGAAATCAAGTCAGCATGAGGGTGGTTATCATACTCTTTTCCATCAGAAATTCTCCCGCCTAAATGATAGGTGCAATTTTCTGCACATCTAGCTTAATGTTCTTTTGAAGCTAGAAGTTACCCAATTTTGGGCATCCCACATCAAGCGATTGGATCAGAAAGATGTAATAATCCATACTCTCCCTGTACTGTGCAACCACTTCAACCTTCATTAAGTGTTTGTCAATACTCCCGCTTTACTGGTTTTGTAGCATTCTTACAATAATCTTACTAGTTATTGATGAATATTATGCAATTAGTCAGTGATGTTGACAAGTTCAAGGCAGTTGATGAATATTCATGAGCAACCTCACCAGTGAGGGCAGATGGACATTCATGATTATTTTACTGTTTGACAGTTGTTGCTGATGAATATCACGAGTATCTTACTAGTTAGGAAATTGTTGATGAGTATTTTACGAGTTAGGCAATTGGTGATGAATATCATGAGATTCTTACTAGTTAGGCAATTGGTGATAAATATCATGAACATTTTACTCGTTTGGAAATTGGCGATGATTATCATGAACATCTTACTAGTCAGGCAATTGATGATGAATATCTTACTAGTTAGGCAATTGGTGATGAATAAGAGTATCTTACCAGTTAGGCAATTGGTGATAAATACGAGTATCTTACTAGTTAGGCGATTGTTGATAAATATGAGCATCTTACTAGTTAGGCAATTGGTGATGAATAAGAGCATCTTACCAGTTAGGCAATTGTTGATAAATATGAGCATCTTACTAGTTAGGCAATTGTTGATAAATATGAGCATCTTACTAGTTAGGCAATTGGTGATGAATATCACGAGTATCTTATTAGCCAGGCAATTGGTGATGAATATTACTAGTATCTTACTCGTTCGGCAATTGACGATGATTATCATGAATATCTCACTAGTTATAGGCAATTGGTGATGAATATCTAACTAGTTAGGCAATTGGTGATGAATAAGAGTATCTTACTACAGTACTCATTCCGCCCAACCTCCCGCTTTTATCGCTTTTTTTCCGACCGCTTATCGCTTAATTTCCGACCGCTCGCTGCTTTCCGACCGGAAACCGACCGCTTTTTTTCCGCTCGCTCGCGTTCGCTTTTGTTCGCTCGCTCGCTCCTGCTATGACTGGCTTCAGAAATACCGTCCAC
Source organism: Saccoglossus kowalevskii (assembly GCF_978046115.1). Taxonomy (NCBI): domain Eukaryota; kingdom Metazoa; phylum Hemichordata; class Enteropneusta; family Harrimaniidae; genus Saccoglossus; species Saccoglossus kowalevskii. The sequence continues at coordinate 32,093,632 of NC_140657.1, forward strand.
TTGCCAACCGACCGCTGGAGTAACAATGATCGTACATTGTATGTATAAACTTAAGTTTTTATTTGTAATAAATTTAGGTTTTAATGACGATTCAAAATACAACGCCTATTGCTTCTCTGTTTTGGAAAAAAGACGCCTTCAAATCACTTGACACATTGTAACGTTTGCTACGCAAGTCGAACTGTGACCTGTATTTACATATTTACGTCCTTGTGTGTGTAGTTCAAGCAGCTATATGACTGGTCAATCGCGATATGTATTGAGTACTAGTATTTGTGTGTTGTGTGTGTGTTTCTGTGTGTGATTTTGACTAAATTTATTTCGAACGGCGCTCAAAATAATTTGACACTTTGTTATTTGCGAACGCAACTCACACTATGACTCTTACTCAATTTGCACAAGTAATACGAATGCTGTAGTTCAGAAAATCTATTGGTTAACTTTTGATCGTGTCTGGGTGCGCAAAACAAAACTGCACATATAATTATCGCATAGCTGAATTTCTACAAATCAATTGGACTTAAACTACTAGTATAATGACTGTGACGATTAATCGCTTGTCTGATTACATGCGACGACGAATTATTGGATTGGCAGCAGCCGGACGAAAAATGAAAGAGATCTCGGAACAGTTAATTTGTTGAGGAAAACAAAACAAACGCAGCCAGTGATACATTTTGAAAACAAAAATACAAAATAAACGCAATCAGAGGCGCCGACCACGCGCGTTGGAAATAAATAAAACATCTGTTTTAGTATGTTGTGACAGTCTCACCAAACTCTTTTACTCGCGCAATATAATTATGTCATTTCCCAAAGCACTTATATTTAATACATTGACGAAAAACACCGCAAGAAAAATGTAAATCAGGCTTATAATTACTAGTAACTCTACTCGAACGCAATGTTGATCACTGTAAAAGTGGATAAATTCGAACCGTCATCAAATTCAAAATTCAAGCGATCTCGTTGAATGTCAAAAATAAACTCGATGTTTAGAAAGACAAAAACAACAACATATTAGAGTGCAAAAAAGCTAGCAGCAAAGAACGTGAAGTGCATGTGGGAAAGCGATGAGTGAATTCGAGAAAAATTATGCTGATGTGAGAACAAGCCATATACCCGCGGAGTACTCGCTAAAACATCGAGAAAATGTGCCATTTCAAAGAGCACCCTTACAAATAATGTCTGCGATTGTGTGAACATGATAACGTGCAAACAAGGAACAGAGCTCGTGGTCCACCAAGGAAACTTAGCGATGACGCAGTTTTAGATGTATACGGCTGTTGAAAACAGAGACTCCTTCGATCTCATATAAGCAGGTTCACGTGGATGTATCATTTTCAACTTTTACCAACAACGCTATGATAATAAAGACATTGTGCAATTATTTTGTTTTTATGTAGAAAAATACAGTAATTTTACCAAGTAAAATCATATTTATTAAAATTGTTGTTCATACATGTGTTGTCGAACACACTACATAGTTTGTAATTTCATCCAGCTCCTTTCAGTCACGATTCAAGACAAACAAAAGGCACAAACATAGATAATATAGCAAATTATTTTTTTCTGTAATATTCGTGTGTAATCAGTAATTATGAAAAAAAATTATGGGTACATATGGAATACATTTCGTTATGAATTATTCTTAATATCAATTTCTAAATTATCTTGTCAAAATCAGGTTTTTTTTCAGGGTTTTTCCCCCAAAACGAAAGAATTTCATAATGTCGGGAACGAGAAGTTTTTTTTTTTGTTATTATTATTTATTGGGAACGGAAAGTCTTTATCGTAGTGCTTCGCCTCGGTTGACAATGAGCTCTTCGGGTCGCTAAAACTGTATGTGCACCTCTGTTGGGGTGAACATTTGTATTATTATACTGAATATATCTTAGAACAGAAATGGTGGCACTCAATCATGGCAATCTTCCAGGTCATCGTTAGAAAGATTTTCGGAGGCAAATTTAATCTCGAAGGATTGCAGGAAATTGACCCTTACCGATTCATATTTATGAATTAATCGGGATTCAGGTACCATAGTGTTTGTAACAGAAAAAAAAAAGGTTTTCGCGGGGGATTTTTCATGCAAACATTGTGAATGGTTCCCCGACACTGATTCCTTTTTAACTTTCAATTTTTCTAAGACGCGGCAAACCTGCTCATGACCGGAGACGTCGTCGAGATGCAGGTGCGATTCCTCTTAGCAACGCGTTCTATTTATTTCCAAAGCGTGTGGTCGGCGCCTTTGATTGCGTTTATTTTGTTTTTTGATTCACGTAATCTATCACTGGCAGCGTTTGTTTTGTCGCGTCTCACAACTTAATGTCCAAGCTGACTTTGTTTTGGCTGTAAGTGAACTACGTACAGCTCATGAAAGTATTTCGCCCAGAGTTCGCAAAAAAACGGAATACCCTGCAAACTTTGAATCCTTTATTTTATAACGAGACATTGGGCGCAAAAATAAAAACCATAATTGTAATTCAACAAGTTTATGTAACGTGTTAGTCCGCTTGCCAGCCGCCTAGTTAAAAAACGCGATCTCCACTGATGTCGGCTTCGACAAGTAAGATGGGCGCTGGCCGACATTACATTTGCAAGTATTGTATTTGTTTGACAAATGTTACACTGCTGTCATTCTATAACAATCGATTGGTCGTTTTTTTTCAGTCTTACTATTCCTGCAGATATTCTTCAATTGTTGTAGGTGCCATAGATTTACATATCTACAACTTGACCCGTGTTAAAACCAAACCATGCGTGCATGACAACCGTCACCCTATACACGGTTACTCAATGAATACCATACTCTACAGTAGACATTTTTAGCTCTCCACCAAAAATTGAATGGTTTTATTTCATATTAGTTGTGTCAGTGTCGTATTTGATTTCACATGTTTGGTTCGATCTTGTTTATGGTGGACATTATTGCTACGCGTATGTATTATTACCAATTTTATATGGCTGTGTGATCCACCGTATTTTTTCAACGGTCGTTCTATAAATTTTTGATTGTATTTATTCTTATTTTAACATCATAAAAACAAAAATGACACACTTGTACATGAAACAGTAGGTAATGAACTGTAAATGCGGGCGGTTGCACTGTCAGGCGAGCGAGCGAGCGAGCGATTGCGCGAGCGGATACTTCCGGATTTGCGCGGTCGAAAAAAAAGCGGAAATTGCGCGGTCGAATTGATCAAAGCGAGCGAAAAAAAAGCGATCGAAATCCGGAAGCGGGCGGGAGGCTGGGCGAAATGAGTACTGTAGTTATAGGCAATTGGTGATGAATATCATGAACATTTTACTCGTTCGGAAATTGGCGATGATTATCATGAATATCTAACTAGTTAGGCAATTGGTGATGAATATCATGACTATCTTACGAGTTAGGCAATTGATGATGAATATCTTACTAATTAGGCAATTGGTGATAAATACGAGTATCTTACTAGTTAGGCGATTGTTGATAAATAAGAGCATCTTACTAGTTAGGCAATTGATGATAAATATGAGCATCTTACTAGTTAGGCAATTGGTGATGAATATGAGTATCTTACTAGTTAGGCAATTGGTGATGAATATCACGAGTATCTTACTAGCCAGGCAATTGGTGATGAATACGAGTATCTTACTAGTTATAGGCAATTGGTGATGAATATCATGAACATTTTACTCGTTCGGAAATTGGCGATGATTATCATGAATATCTAACTAGTTAGGCAATTGGTGATGAATATCATGACTATCTTACTAGTTAGGCAATTGGTGATGAATATCATGAGTATCTTACTAGTTAGACAATTGGTGATGAATATCATAAGTATCTTACTAGTTAGGCAATTGGTGATGAATATCACAAGTATCTTACTAGTTAGGCAATTGGTGAGGAATATCTTACTAGTTAGGCAATTGGTGAGTAATACGAGTATCTTACTAGTTAGGCAATTGGTGATGAATATCACGAGTATCTTACTAGCCAGGCAATTGGTGATAAATACGAGTATCTTATTAGTTATAGGCAATTGGTGATGAATATCATGAACATTTTACTCGTTCGGAAATTGGCGATGATTATCATGAATATCTAACTAGTTAGGCAATTGGTGATGAATATCATGACTATCTTACTAGTTAGGCAATTGGTGATGAATATCATGAGTATCTTACTAGTTAGACAATTGGTGATGAATATCATAAGTATCTTACTAGTTAGGCAATTGGTGATGAATATCACGAGTATCTTACTAGTTAGGCAATTGGTGATGAATATCATACTAGTTATAGGAAATTGGCGATGATTATCATGAATATCCAACTAGTTAGGCAATTGGTGATGAATATCACGAGTATCTTACTAGTTAGGCAATTGAGGAATATCACGAGTATCTTACTAGTTAGGCAATTGATGAGGAATATCCAACTAGTTAGGCAATTGATGAGGAATATCACGAGTATCTTACTAGTTAGGCAATTGATGAGGAATATCTTACTAGTTAGGCAATTGGTGATGAACATCACGAGTATCTTACTAGTTAGGCAATTGGTGATGAATATCATGACTATCTTACTAGTTAGGCAATTGGTGATGAATATCATGAGTATCTTACTAGTTAGGCAGTTTGTGGACAATGTTATTCATAACTGATCAAATCTTTTAAATAATACCTCCAACCAAATGTGTATTGTCTATAATTTATTGCGGGTGTATGGGTTCGTTTGGTGTGTGTGTGTGCATGCAAATATTCAGCAACTGTAGGAAATAAACACACAACACATTTAATGAGCTTACAAGTGTTTTTATCTTTTTTATTTTCAGATATAAAATGTTTAGTCTTAACACCTTACAGTTTTTGGTTTTTTTTGCTATTAAAAAGACAGTCGGCTAAAATATTACACAGGGTCTAATGGAGGTTTAATGAAAACACAGAACAAAAAACAAATTCTAGTTAAAAAGACAGTGCTGCTAAAACTGAGCACAGAATGTAAAATTCACTTTCCAATGTAAAACTGAACAAATGAAATGCAAGTCGGTGGTATGGTTATCTGAAATAGTGTAAAACCACAAGTTTGTGTATTTTGTAGAAGTGAACATGTCTCTAGGGTCTTCAAGACAGGGTGTTAGTGATTTGGACTAAATCTTGTGCTTGCAGATGTAATAATTTCATGTCATGAATATTTCTAGTGACAAACATTTAGCGGTTAACTTTATTCAAGTTCATAAGGTACTATTTTTTTGTCGATAAATTTTGAATTAAGAAGAGGTCACTTTTCTGACAAATAATAAAAAGATATAATCCAACATCGTTATTTTATACGGGTCTGAAGATAATCTACTTATGGTAATACATGCATATAGCAAATGTTTTTTACAACGAAAACAATAACATATATTTCACAGGAAATAATTTTGTGTTCATGACAGGGTGTTTAATTTTTTTTATGGAATTTTAAATTATATATTCCTTGGATGGTTTTAAAATATTGTAGGCGAACAAATAATTGTTAATCAGTATCTGTTTATATTGAGTTCACATCTTGAACCATTGCACAGTAATTATTCGGGGTTCAGCAGATAGTTATGAAAGGCTTCAGATCAATGCATATACATGGTTTGACATAACTACAAATGACATCATTAAATCTGACAGAAACGCATCACATCATATTTCACACTTTCTAACAAATTGCATCTGACGCTTAGTAATGGTATAGAGCATGCCCAGTGTGTAGCTACTGATAGCGTAACCAAGATGAGGTTAAACATCAATAGCGATAGCACCTTAGTTTACATATTTGTCACTGTGAGGGGAGGAAGACTTGAGGAGTTTCTACCCTATTTTCTGTATGCAAATTTATCATAACATGTACAGAATAAAGCTGGAAAACTCAGTTAATTGTTTTTTTCCTGGCAAGGCAACAGTAGATCTGATTTGTTACTATTTCAAATTGGTTTGGGAATTGTTTCTATCAGATGGATTAGTTACAAGGTTGAATGTTTGTTAACTGAAAAAATTTATATTATTTAAAAATTTATCATTTTCATGGCACTTTAGAAAGCTAATCTCATTTATTCATAGATTTAGGTCACTTAACATAAAAGGCAGTGATATTTCAATCATTTACAGAAAGTAAAACCAGTACATGGATGCTTTATTTATTATGTCTTAGGTAATGCAGCTCTGTTGCATAAATTTGCATATCTTATACTGATCTTTTTAATTGGTCGACTGACTGATGGACAATTATATTTGGTTCTCCATTTCCCAAACTAGTTTTTTGATTTAGTAAAACTAATCCCATCATGTTTGGTTTTAAGAAATATTTTAAAAAAAAAGAGAAAAATATATGAATAAAACTGAGTCTACAAAAAAATATACATTTAATATATATTTCCACATTTTCACATAGTCAGCCAGAATGAGCACTATCATGTTTTCAGATCATTCAAACATTAAAATTTTATATGATTTGTTTTTAATGGTACAGAAAGGATACAGAAAACATGTTCAGTCTGTTTGGCACATTTTTCTTTTGTGAGAATTTGAATTTTTTTAGTCTCCATCAAAGTTTGAGACCTTGAAACGAACTTGGAACTTTACGACGTGCAAGACTTGCTTGGAGCTACAGTAGTAAATGGACATGTACAAAATAATTAAGTAAGTGCAAATACAAAAGTACTACTCACTGCTTGAAGAGACCACACTTACATAAAGCTTTGAAACATTGCTTCCTTCAGTAAAGTAGTTCACAGGCTGCTTAACATGAAAAATAGCCCTTTAAAACCTAACATTGATTATCATATTGCTTTGATCGAAGATTTCAAATTTTCATTAATATTGTTCACACAAAAAAGTGGTTGATGACCAGGACTATTTTATGGGCGATGACAAAGATTATCAATGGTTGTGAATGGGTTAAATAGTATCGTATGTGCCTAATCAGCTGATAAAACAGTCCGCTTCCCTTTACTCAAGCTAAGCAAAATGCTACATATGTATATCTACAGTGCATTCAATATGTAAACTCTGAATTCTGATTGATTCAATTCCAATCACATGATCAAAACTCTAAATTCTGATTGGATCAATTACAATCACATGATCAAAATTATAATTTCTGATTGAATAAAATTCAACCACATGAAAAAAACTCTGAATTTCCAACCAATTGGGAAGTGAATTACTAAAAAGCTTAACTAAAGATTTATTGTGGAATATACCAACTACACTTTGTGAAACATGGAACCTTCTAATTATTATTCAAAGGAAGCTAAATTTCAAGCAAAAAAGTATAAAACACAGAATACAAAAGACAAACCTCTGAAAAATTGCAAATTTTATTTGCAGTCTCCCTTAGTGTTAAAATTTTAAAATTTGAGTTCAATGGAATGAATTATACAGCTCTTTCCAAAAAGGTAGTGAATAATGCATTAACATATTATCATATTAGGAAATCACATGTCCATATAAGGAGATTATATGTCCTTATTAGGAACTTGTATGTCCTTATTAGGAACTTGTATGTCCATATTAGGATTTTATATGTCCATATTAGGAACTTGTATGTCCATATTATGCAATCATACTCATGACAGAGCAGTGGATGACCATATTTGGCAATTACTATACCATATTTGGCAATTACCATACCATATTTGGCAATTACTATACCATATTTGGCAATTACCATACCACATTTGACATTCTGATTAATTTTCAATGATTACATTCCTTTTTTGAGAAGAGCTGCATCTCTTAGTTTTATACTATACACAAAAAAAGCTTATATAAAGTGCATAATATAGATATTACACTTGTTACAATCACACACATGCACACACACACACATCTTGTCTTTATACATCTGGAACAAACCTATCTGTAAGGATTTCATGAAGTTAAAGAAAGAAATTCTTGAATAATTTTTATATACTTTGGAAGTTAACTTTTCAACAAATTTTGATTTAAATTTGGTGGGTGACATCCAATTTGGCAGACTATTGTTTTAAACAATTTTGTAGTAATTATCGTTTCAAATCAAGTTTGGCATTCATTCAAGACAATTCAATTGCCCTAAAAATAGTGTACAGACATCTACGATACTTAATGGATTTGTGTCATTTTAATTATTAATAGAAAATATTTGTTTCTTTATAGCTTTCACATTTACATGCCAAAATAATGCCTTCTGCAAAAGAAACTTTTGAAATTTTGATTTTCTACCAGTATTTTTTCACCTTGTCAGAATGACAAAGAAAAAAATCTGAGAAAGTTGTCCACCATTGTTTTCAAATTTGTAGGTTTGGGAAAACAGAAAAATTGCATGTCAGTAAAAGAAGAAAAACATTTGAGTAATTATGTTGCCGATGACATCATAGCGGTAATTCTAAAATGACACCCACAATGCAAAATTCTTTCTCAGTGGAGTGCCTATGTGAGCTATTTATTACAGAACATACAATTGGCTGTACTGAAGCCATGCTAATTGTGAATGTAAAATGAGTTCTGATTGGCAGAACACCAATTGTAGTCTATCTTGAATAATATACAACATAACTGGTGTAACACTGACTCAAAAGTTTGTAACAAATCCCATTATCAAGATACACGTCAAACACTTTCGTCAATTACCTAGTGCTTAAGTAACGAGCACCAAATGTTACAAGAAATAACATTCTTCTTGGTTTACTTAATTTAGACGTTGATGACAAATCAATGGCAGACCTATATATTTTACAATAACTTCTCTAGTAAATGTTCTCAAAGTTGCAAATTTCTTTATTCCTAATGCAAATTTGGAGGAGCAGAGGAAGTGTATGCTAGAACATTTGATCCGATCCGATCACTGAAAAGGTTCAAGAAACTTCTGAAGAAAGATGCCTGGTTAATTGATTGCGATACCTATGTATTGTAGAAGTGTCAAATAAAGACTAGTGACGAGCAATGACATTGCCTAAAGCTTCTTTAAATGGGTTTACCATCATCAGACGAGTCGCCTCCGTACGATCCATCATCATCGCTATGGTAGTCATTACCTTGTAGTCCATGAATAGAACTAAAATCCAAATGGCCACGATTGTTGACGTCACCTTTGATAGGAGAAGAACTCTCTCGACCACCGCTGCTACCATGGTGATGATCAGAATCAGAACCAGAAATGGCCTGGAAATAGAAGGTGATGAAACAAACGAAATGTCAGTTTTTGGCCAAAATTAGCAAAAATTATGAATCATTGAGCAAATAGGTCACGAGTAAACCGGGGGAAAAAAAGTTTTTTTTTTTCCTTCAAACAATTTAACAGCAAACATTCACTAATTTTAAACTGGCCTCAATGACAAAAAATAAAGAGAGGCCAAAAAGGGCGATTTGACAAGAAGGTCTGACAATAATATAACCACCAAATATGGTGATCTTTTAAAATTTGGTTTGTTTCATCACATTTTATCACCATGGTAATAAACAGTACTTGTTTGTTGGTGTATTGTAAAGCATTAAAGTGTATTGGGAGGGTTAATGAAAAGGTGCTGCGTCTAGAAACTAATGGGACTGTCGTCTATTCCAATATTTATTAACAGTGATGATTAGGTTTTCACCAACTCAGTGGGTCATGTGATAAGTGTCTAAATTCAGGAAAGTCAGTGCTAGATAAAGAATAATTATTGAGCAGAACCTTCTTAATCAAATGGACCTTTAGTAACACAGAGAAAGTCAAGAACATCAAGAGAAAGAGGTGCAATCAACATTAATATTTATCAACAACCTGGGGGGTGCAAAATAGTCATAGGTGAAAGGTCATGGTAAGCTGACCTACAGTAGTAAAACTAAAACAAAAATTACAATATTTATTGACATCTTGTCTTTATTCATAGAACGTTGACAAAATGTGGACAAAAAATTTACATATTGAAGTTTTCATCTCAAAATCACCACCTGCTTTATCCCACCCAGTCTTTAACATCAAAATACAATTCCTGTCAAGTGGCTAGCAGCTAGCAAGACAATAAACTAACCTATTCTACGATTGGCTACTTGTCCCTATATCATTGATACAACATTTCAGACAACCAATCATGTGGCTTCTCTTAAAGTGTTACAAGGAATGATAGGCATAATTTAAATAGGCTTAAGAAACCCTGTACACTACAAGTAAAATCAGTTTCTGTACAGTGGTAGCCATGGTAACATTCTCTGGTCCCGCATCTTATTTTTTTAGGTTCAAGTTTATCAATAATAATAGATCATTATCAGAAACTTTTTTTATTTATTTTTTTTTCTAAAAAGAGTGCAGCATTTACTAGAAATAATTTATGTACAAGGTGACTGGTATTATTTGAATAAGATTATACAATATTATACTGGCTAAGGTTGTATGAGCAGTTTTGTATGGTTTCAGTAATAATATTTGTACACATTTTTCATTTCAAAACAAATATCAGATTTAACCCTTTGAGTGGCAACATTTTTTCCCCTGCAAAATGTACATTATTTTTTTATGAAAATTTGGAATCAAATGAACATAATTTTATATTGGATACAGATCTTGATCAACATTTTGCAAACAAATTATGCAGACTGTGAAAGGTGACAAAAGTAGGCACTCAAAGGTTTAAAATAAAAAAAAAAAGGTAAATCACTACTTATCTTAGACAGTGCATTACCATATTTGAATTATTAAAAACATACCCTCTAATAGAGACACGTAAAAACCAACATTTGTTTACGTCTAATTTATGTTACTCGTACTTGCGAGGATTTTATGTAAGAGTTTGCACATGTGATAAAGCAAATATAGTAATTTCAACTGTAGGATTTGCATGCAAGATTACATAAAAGTTTATGTTTAAAATAAAACGATACCAAACAACCATAACCACACACTGCCATCTCCATGTTGGAATATTATCAGTTGATACAATCCAAACAGTCAGAGATAGCAATGAGCGTTTACATAAATTTTATATACAACCATTTACCTAACTAAACTTTTTAAATTTCTGTGTAACAGACCATGAAGTAATTTTAAAGACATTTAAGTTACAGGAAAAAAAAATAATCAGAAGCAAAAGTTTCTTTTTATCTATTTCCAAAACAAATGGAAAGAACCATCTGGTTTGGTGGTTAAAATGATGATATTCTGCAAACTTTGGTAAATTTACAGTAGAAACCATTTTGGTAGCCATGATGGATTTGGTACTTGTTGAACTCTGACCTTAGCTATGCAAATGAGCATAATCATATGTCTAAAAACTGCTATGTAGATGCTAATAAAAGATGAGATATACAGTATATGCAAATTGGTTCATAATGGGACCAAATAATTTGATTATTTTGTTGTAATTGTCAAATTTTTTCACTTTCTTTCAAATCTACTTGAGAATAATCGATCAAAATCTGTAAGGAATATCAAATTAAGTCTTTTTTGCTCAAAATTTTGAATTTATAGAACATTCTAGAATTCTTGCAAAACATTTTGGCGGGAAAACAACTCTCCAAAAGTAAGGCTCAGATTCAGCAAGATGTAATCAGGCTTATTACACAGTAATTCAAATGTTTTAATTCAAGAACCAGTCGTAAATTCTATTTTGTTTAAAAACTGAGAGTCGGAAATGATTCATTCTGCTTGGCAGTGGCAATTACTGAAGTTTAAAAATCAGAAATTTATTTAAAAATGACATGTCAAAAAACATCTCAAGACAACTGGAATGCTTTAAGCTAGTATCTAAAAGGAAGAGAAAAACATTTTAACTCACAACTTTGACCCATGCAGGACGAGAAAAAATTAAAATTTGAACCTTCAACTTTGACCCATACATATTTTCATTTAAAAAAATCAGTGCATCTCTTTAATTTTTATAATCCAAGTACAATGAATTGATAAAATCATTTTTTATATCTACCGGTAAATGTTTCAAAAATTTATTGAAATAAAGTTTTCTTTTACAAAAAATGAAATTGTATGCACTTGGTAAATTAAAAAACAAATACTGAATATGCTGGCCAGGGGCTTTGTTGAAACAATGAAAAATACACAGTATTACCAACAGGTAAATTTTCTCATTACAAATAGCATAATATCACACTAGTGTCCCTAGCAACAGATAACAACTATTGTCCCTAGCAACAGATACCAATTGCTCATGTTCCAATTGACAGATACAGGGAATAATGACTATATGCCAATTTTCAAAGAGATACTTTTGTAAAAATGAATAAAGGCAAATTAAAAGTGATTGGAGTTCAAAGAATGAACATTTTTTAACAACAAGTGATAGCAAGAACTTACAATGTTCATGACTAGACTATTTGCAATGAGAAATCTCCCAAAGTCAGTGTTAGGAATGAGATTATTAACATGGTGATAAAAGTACAGACATGTTTAACCCAGAGAATCAGAGTTTCTGATTCTCACAGCTCTTCTGTTGTATACATGCATCCTTGTCAGCAATTAAAATTCATAATGGTGACCTTTCACCTCACCGGAACTAGTCAAACCAAAATATTCATAGGCAAGTCAATGAGAGCTGTGAGGGACTATGCTATAGTCCAACAAATCTGGGTTTCTCCGTGTTAGTACAAACTTCATATGGTGTTCAATATTCGTCTTTAAAAAAAATCTGTGTATATACATGTTTAAAAGCATGGTTTCTCAAATGGAGGAACCAACTTGTCCCCAAAAAATGTTTATGTTTTAAGTGTCCTACCTACCCTACTATGGAATATATACAGGTCTGATTTGGCAATGAAGGGTAATACCATATATTTGGCAATGAAGGGAAATTTGTTGAAATTATGACAGTTTTAAAGAGCCTGGTGATCTAATTGAGTTTTTTTTAATTATAATTTTAAATAGTTACAAAATAAAATTTGTTACATGTTTTCACATAATCACTATATGAATGACATCTTCACACATGTAGCACATATTTCCATGTGATTATCATGTGAATAAATTGAATTTCAAATTGTATGTATGGCATTGTCAATGTGATACTGATATGGAGAATACATCGTTGCCACATGAAAATGATACATTTTGTATAATTATTATGTGGATGATGTCATGTGATCTCCAAGAGGTTTCTGATTGGGTAATATTGACAATATGTATGGTTCACATGGTTCCCACATGGATTATACTGAGCTGAGTTGTATGAAGACATTTTGTGTGGTACGCCACATGATATCACAAGCCTCTGATGTCCACATCGGAAGATAGGTAATTGAGTCGTAATTTTATGATCAATCTGCATTAAAGACACCACAGTCATTGTACCACAAGTTCAATATGGGTTACATTTCAATCCACGTAAAATTTGAACACCTACTACAGGATGACTGTGTTGCTTTGACTCGTCTTGGCATCTAGTGTTTGATTTCATACTTGGAGCAAAAAATTAACAGTTAATTGTATCTGGAGATCCAAACATATGTTATAAAATAGATTTGAAAGACAATGGAAGACCAAAATTAAAAAAAAAAAACAGAATATTTTATTAATTAATTTAGTTTAAAAATGTCAGACATAAGAGGCTGGTGTGTACAGAAAATGGTGTCCCAATAAATACTGTGACATTGTTACAATTGTACACAAAAAAAATTATTATTTTGGCAAATTTTTGTTATGTGAATGGACGGCTCCAAGCCTTGTGGTGGTCAATAGACTTGCCAACACATGTTCAGTTCAGTGCCAAACTGTGGTACAATTTAATCCTGCGAGTGACTGTACAATCTAATTTGGGATTACTTGCAGCTTTTAGAACAAATTGTATAAAATTATTGTGTAATGAAAACTGATAAAGTTTGATCTGAATAGTTCAAATCTATTTATAACCACTTCTAGCGTAAGAAATTTAAATAGGTATGCATATCACAGCTTTTCTTTAGTTACAAATCAAAACATTAGTAAATATGTATTTATAAACAAAATCTGTCGTATTCTTGAAAATTGGGCACAATTTTAAGCATTTTATATTGGAATGTCTAAAGGTCACTCACTCAGGTTTTAAAATGTTTTTATAAAGACACTTGATTTTGGCAGAAGAAGTGTACCACAGTTATGCACTTCCTTGGAGACCTAAAATTTGGAGTTTTATTACATAGGCACTTATAATTTCGCATTTTTTTTTTGGTGTTTTTTTTTTTTTTTATGTTTTTTACATGCAGTTAGGTAGCCATGGTAATATTACAATATTTGTGTGCCTTGTGGTGATAAATAAGTGATAAAGGAAAACAGGCCATGAGGTCAGAGGTCGTCACGTGGAACCTACCATTTCCCCAGATGTGGTTGTAGCTGCAGAAGTAGGGTGATTACCATATCCCATATTAGGATGATCCGAATATATCCCTTGTTGCTCAGAGCTGAACCCTCCAGTAGATGATATCACATGGCGTAGTCCCGGCACCTTTGTTGGAGCCACAACACATTAGATTAACAATTTTATTTTGAGGGCGACTGAACAGGTCAAAATGTATATAGAAACAAGAGAGACAAGAAAATGGAAGATGAAAATGTTGACAGATACATGAGATAATGTACTTTTTTGTTTTTAAACTAAACAAGACCTCCTTGTAGGGTTTAATATAAATTAACACCAAGAGATCTTATGGTTTCTAGTTATTAGTAACCATGGATACAAAGTGCAAGAATTTATGATGAAAACTGTGCTTCTTAAATGTGCAAAACTTCTGAAAAAGTGTTCTCACTGAACAAAAGATTACAGAGAAGTAATAGTTTGAAGGGAAAAAAGTTCAAAAATACACTTAGTGTTGTTTTTTGGTTAAAAAAGAGAAACTAAGATATTAACATAGTGAGAAATGTTATGGTATACCCTTCATGTTTGAACTCAATAGGGCACCCCCCCTCTAACAGTATATGGGGTGAACCATTGCCATTTAAGGGGTGGAAAGTCAGAAACAAGAAGTGCACAAGACAAAAGAGAAACTCTCAACCCTGTCACTTCTCTAGCTTGTAATAGACTTGATCCAGTTTAGTTTACATGAATTGGGTCAAACCATTATGGAGGGAGGGGTATCAAGATCAAGATTTACAGGGGTGAAATGCTCGGTGATACCTGTGATTGTACGTTAGCTCCAACTTGTGCCCCTGACGCTGAATAACTATCTCCATTAACCTGCTGCATGCCCATGAACATGTCTGGCTGTCCCATTATCTGTGATTGTGATGTCATTGGGTAGGAGCCTGAGGATCCTGTAAGATATAATATGCGCATAAATTAAAAATGGAGCATAAACTTGATACAGCATGCAATTTGAACATCCACAAATATTTTTGTCATAAATTGACCAAAAAAAATCTGGTACACCATGTTTATTCAAACATTTTAGATTACAGATTAGCAAGCAGGTTCGGAATTAGGAGAAGGACACTAGTACCCATGGAAGGATAGCTTGTAAATGTGATAGAAATGCGTTTCTGATTTACCACAGAATACTATGCACTGTGGTCCCACATTATTCCCATAGAATTTTTATAATAACAAATTCTGCACCAAAATTTGGGTTGACATGAGTATCAGTGATTCAAACTAATATTATGTCAGGTGAATGGTGTTACTGACAGAGAAATACCTGTAAAACATGTCTTTTTCGCGAGTATGTCTTTTTCGCAAATTTAGCGAGAGAACTGATTCGCTAATTCAAGATGTCGCTAATAACTTTATTATAAATTCAAAATGGCTGCCAAACAAAGAAATCAACAATGACAAGAGAGATTCGCTAAATCAACATTTAACTATTACGTCATTTTACCACAATTCACTAAAATTGCATGCCACTTTTTCAACATGTTTTACAGTATACACAAACAATGAGTCAGAATCTATTCCCCTCTTCTATCATCTCCATTCTATAGCTAATACATTTTTGGTAAATAAAAATTGTCTTTCTGTCCTTTTTTTTTGAAAAAGACAAAGCAGATCAATAAACATTTGCATGTACTAGTAGAAACAAAACAATATGATTGGTTAAATTAAACCATGTGACCCAATTTTAATCTATATAATGGTATCCATAAATCCTGGGAAAGTGAGAAATGAAAAGCCATTGGTTGAAAGATATCACATGATCAATCTATATATGGTATCCTTCATCTCTAGGAATGCAGGAAACCGAAAACAATTGGTTGAAAAAAAACATATGATATGATTCTATATATGATATCTTTCAAACAATGGGGATACACGAAACAGAAATCTATTAGTTTAAAGAAACTACATGATGTGAATCCATATATGATATCCTTCACCGGATGGGGATGCAGGAAACAGAAAGCCATTGGTTGAAAGAAACTACATGATGTGAATCCATATATGGTATCCTTCACCGGAAGGGGATGCAGGAAACAGAAAGCCATTGGTTGAAAGAAACTACATGATGTGATTCCATATATGATATCCTTCACCGGATGGGGATGCAGGAAACAGAAAGCCATTGGTTGAAAGAAACTACATGATGTGATTCCATATATGGTATCCTTCACCGGATGGGGATGCAGGAAACAGAAAGCCATTGGTTGAAAGAAACTACATGATGTGATTCCATATATGGTATCCTTCACCGGATGGGGATGCAGGAAACAGAAAGCCATTGGTTGAAAGAAACTACATGATGTGATTCCATATATGGTATCCTTCACCGGAAGGGGATGCAGGAAACAGAAAGCCATTGGTTGAAAGAAACTACATGATGTGATTCCATATATGGTATCCTTCACCGGATGGGAATGCAGAAACTAATTTTCTACCTGGAAGATATTTAGTATTATAAACTACAGTAAACTTGACTATAGCATGTACTTGTTTACATTTTGTATGTATACACAGTGACTGATTGGCGAAGAACAAGTTCTACGCACCTGCAGATACAAACAGTATTATCGCTGCCATAAACAAAATACTTGTTTCTTGGTTTATGAAACAAAGTTCGGTCACTTTTGTCACAGTAGAACATTAGATAGTGATGATTTATGCACCCTTTTTTGTGTCTGGCATGTTAGTTGGCAAAAATGTAAACAAATGATGCCCAAATGCACTAGTTAAACTAAACTAAATTACCAGTTTGTTGAAAGAACCCATCGAGTTGCTTAGTTACCAGTATACAATGCATAAAGTGACAGAAGCAGAGGAGAGAAAACCCAACAAACGAACATGCAAATTTTGATAGTGCAGTTACAGACAGTGCCATTATAACAAGAGGATAGATAAAATGACAATGTAAAGTAGTCGTGGTCAGATTCTTAAAGTTATTTATAGTCATGGATTAAACATTCACAATACATCACTTTCCAGGTTTGATTGCCAAAAAGTTGTCATTATATTTGCCAAATTAGAAAAAACTTTTGGGTATTTGTTTTATTGTGGTTCCAAATCTTTGAGCTATAAAGTAACTTCTCAAATTCTACCCACGATGAGATGAACTAGTACTTTGTGGCTGACCAGTAGGAGAGTGCTGATTGGTTGCTGCTGCTGCTGCAGCTGCCGTCTTAGCTGCGTATAAATTCGCCTCTTCTTGCGCTTTACCTATGTTCTTCTTGTATCGAATACGTTTATTACCAAACCAATTTGACACCTGAAAAATAGCCAAAACAAGGGTTCTGAAAGTTAGTCACATGACAATCACGTGACTTTGTGGTAAATATACTGACATCACATTTCAGCACAATTTGTTGACACTAACAATGTCAACCAAGTTCTTATTTATACTTCACCCTTCATAGGGGGCATATCCCCCTACAATACAATGGTATAGTCCAATATCTACTCACCTGAGCTACTGTAATTCCACATTTCCTTGCTAGTTCTTCCTTTGCCTCTTCACTAGGGTAGGGGTTACTCAGGTGAGAGTAAAAATACTCATTTAAAACCTCTGTAGCTTGTTTACTGAAATTCCGCCTTTTTCGTCTGGAAATAAATGAGAATAATTCAATGAAATTAAATGAAAAATGTGTTACTAAATTTATCTACTCATAACACAGAAAAGAACAGGTAACTAACCTATTTTTGTCTCTGTTTAAAAGGATTTTTTCCCCTTTTTATACTATTGTGTTTAATATTTAAAATAAAGCTTCATAAAGGGATTTCTCATTTGTGAACCCACCAAAATAGTGCAGAATACAATTTCCTGGTACAATACAAATGAGAATGATTGTGCAACATTTTAAAAGCACATATTGTACGAGAAAAGACCCTGTTCCGGATATTATATAGTTTACAGACTACACCAGCTTGATTTGAAATCAGTAAGAAAACAAGCAGCCTTTCGGCTGAGATAGCTCTGCTGTTTGCAAAGCATATTTTAATTAAAAAACTGAAAATATCATTAGAAAATGAACAAATCTGGGAGAGGTCTACCTGTAGTACCTATATGTATAATATCAAAGCAATCGGACTTGTGGTTTACAAAAAAAGTCAAAAATATCACTTTTTACCAAAAAATATTCATCAAATTTAGAGAATTAATTATATCATCACAAAAATGAACAAATCTAAGAGAGGTCTGCCCAAGGTATTTATACACCAAGTATCAAAGCAATAAGAACTGTAGTTTTCAAGAAGAAGTTGAAAATGTAAAAAGTTGACACAGATGACGAACAATCACTCATATGATAAGTTCCGCTTGACAAAGTCGACAGCGGAGCTAAAAATGAGTACGTAGTCATAGAAATGAGTGTCCTCTCAATATCATTATGCCTCAAACTGTGTCAAATTACAAACTCTGATGCAACTAGTTGAAAATCAATTTCTGATTACTCCACTCTCTAGTATCAGATCTGGAAGTATAATTATACCAAGTTTTCATGACCAGCTGTGAATAAACTTCTGCATTCCCAGTACTTGTGATCAACAAAGCTTATTCATAAGCTGAATGAAAAATTTTAATAGTGAACCAAGACGACAAGCCATCAAGACAAAGCCAAGGTTTTTAGATCTTTTTAAGTATGCTTTTGGTCAAAAAAAGCTAAAAATGCATACCACATCACAACTCCCTTTGTGCCTTTGACTGATTTTCACCAAACTCACTACAGAGATGTATCACTAAAGCATAGAGATGCACATCAATTTGGGAGTTGTACACACTACACAAGCTAAAATTAAACTTGGCCAAGAGCTCAGACTGGTTCAAAAGATAGGATGAGTTTTAGTTTAATCACAACAATGACAAAGACAGACATTTTCTCTTCATTTGATGGAG
This sequence comes from Saccoglossus kowalevskii, assembly GCF_978046115.1. Lineage (NCBI taxonomy): Eukaryota > Metazoa > Hemichordata > Enteropneusta > Harrimaniidae > Saccoglossus > Saccoglossus kowalevskii. The sequence goes on from NC_140657.1 coordinate 32,112,843, forward strand.
ACCAGGCAAGGTAAAAATTCTAGATGTGCTGGCATTCATGATGACCAATCCCGTGTTTTCTCATCATACAAATATCCAGACAATTACATATTCAGACACTCATCATATCTCAAGCAGAAACAATAAATTCATGTCTTCCGCTTGGTTTCCCTTCATCAAATGTTTAGAAAGGTCTATAAAGCTTTGCATAATTTGCTTGATAAACCTTAGAACAAGAACAAATATGAAATCATACAAACCAATGTAGAGATAGTCAAATAAATCACAATAGTGCATTTTTAAATGTCAGTCACTTGTACTGGTTAAGATCGCACCACATTTATTTTCAAGGAAACTTGACGAACCTTTTAGAAGTATTAAAACCATGTCCTTTGGAATTATTACTGCGTGCAGTAGTTGAGTAATTATACACAAGCCTAAGGACTCTAATACAGGCTGGTCTCAAGAGTCTAGGGAGTCCATTCATGCTGGTTTAAACACTAAACTAGGAAGTTTCTTACATTTTGAGCATGATAAGTTTTACTGTGTTCTGCGTTCATTCTAGACAAGTTTCACTGCGTTCATTCTAGACAAGTTTCACTGCGTTCATTCTAGACAAGTTTCACTGCGTTCATTCTAGACAGGTTTCACTGTGTTCATTCTAGACAGGTTTCACTGTGTTCATTCTAGACAGGTTTCACTGTGTTCATTCTACACAGGTTTCACTGTGTTCATTCTAGACAGGTTTCACTGTTCATTCTAGACAGGTTTCACTGTGTCATTCTAGACAGGTTTCACTGTGTTCATTCTAGACAGGTTTCACTGTGTTCATTCTAGACAGGTTTCACTGTGTTCATTCTAGACAGGTTTCACTGTGTCCATTCTAGACAGGTTTCACTGTGTTCATTCTAGACAGGTTTCACTGTGTTCATTCTACACAGGTTTCACTGTGTTCATTCTACACAGGTTTCACTGCGTTCATTCTACACGGGTTTCACTGCGTTCATTCTACACGGGTTTCACTGCGTTTCACTGTTCATTCTAGACAGGTTTCACTGTGTTCATTCTAGACAGGTTTCACTGTGTTCATTCTAGACAGGTTTCACTGTGTCATTCTAGACAGGTTTCACTGTGTTCATTCTAGACAGGTTTCACTGTGTTCATTCTAGACAGGTTTCACTGTGTTCATTCTACACAGGTTTCACCGTGTTCATTCTACACAGGTTTCACCGTGTTCATTCTAGACAGGTTTCACTGTGTTCATTCTACACAGGTTTCACTGTGTTCATTCTACACAGGTTTCACTGTGTTCATTCTACACAGGTTTCACTGTGTTCATTCTACACAGGTTTCACTGTGTTCATTCTACACAGGTTTCACTGTGTTCATTCTACACAGGTTTCACTGTGTTCATTCTACACAGGTTCCACTGTGTTCATTCTACACAGGTTCCACTGTGTTCATTCTACACAGGTTTCACTGTGTTCATTCTACACAGGTTTCACTGTGTTCATTCTAGACAGGTTTCATTAATCATAAAACTCACCTGGCATCTAAGAATCTAGATCTTAGTATCATGACAGCCTCACATGTGCTCTGTTTGAGTTGCATTTGTATAGCATTAAATTTCCTGTGAATAATGGCAACCATACGTTCTATTTCTTTTGGTGCTATTGGACGTGTACGACTTTGTTCGCGTAAAAGGTTCATCACATGGGTGGTAAATTCATTACAAGCCTGCAGGAAAAAAATATGATTAGTTCAAAATATTTTAGGAAATTGACATTAACAATAAATTGCAAATGCATATAGTTGTGTTACATTAAATATTTCTGATCCAATTCATATATTAGCATGAAAACCGTGTAAACTCTTGAAGTAAAAATTATAGCACCAGTTTCCAAACAGAAAACAATTATTGTGGAAAATAAGAGAATTTAAATCCTTGCCAATAAGAAACCTACATGAAAGTTCTCAGAGATCAGCTAGTCACAATAATCAGTTCAGATTTTTTTGTCTCTATGCATAGACAATTACCTGTTCATATTTCTCCAGTTCTGTGTGGTATATTTGCCTAATTTGTGCTAATTTAGCCCGGTAATCTGTGTGTTCTATTGCGTTATCTGGTTGGCCTGGGCCGCCTCCTGCTGCAGCATTTGTAGCAGCGACAGCTGCAGCAGATCCACCGCCTTTCTCAGGACCAGCAACACCTTCAGCTATAAGCATGTTGTCCAGTCTCATCAACTGTGGGTCTGGCGGCTCTTCCTCTTGTGCTCCACGAATGCTCAGTACTGGCAAATAAAGAAAAAATAAAAATTTTAATTTCTCTACCAAATTATAGACTATGTATAGAATTATCAGGCTTATTTATTCGCTGATATATAAAAATAAAATACTGATTTATATCTATAAAAAATACGAAATAAAATTTCCAAATTATGAAACTTTATTAAGCTATTGTTACAGAGCAAGTTGTAACAAATAACATAGAAACTGATCAGCTTTACCAGCTTGTTAGTTACACCAGATTAAGATATTAAAAGATCATAAAACCTCCTGGTGGAATCACATGATGGTTGAAAAAGATTAACAACCCCATACCCTAGGGTCAGCAAGCCACAGCCTCAACTGTGATACACATGTCTTTGTTGGAGTCTGAATGCAATGTGTGTGCCATAGCTGTATTTCATTCATCACTATTGTAAGCAAGTAATAATATCTTTATTGTAATCCATTATTGAATATTGGTGTAAAAATACATCAAGAAATATATCCTTATTAACTCACGGAAAATATGGAATAAGACATCAGCACTAAATTGCACTGTACTTGTATAACTGTGAATGTATTCATTTTAACTGGTATAATTTCACTATGTTAATGATATGCATTCCAGTAAAATAATGAGATATATTGTAATTACATGTTGAATTTGTTTAAAATAGTGCAGCAAAACCATCGTTACTTTAGGAGATATCAGTGAAAATAAAACCCAGTGAATGTGTTTACAGGATTACAGCAGTTGTAGTTGCTGCTGTCTATCCTAACCTAGAATCCACTTATAAATATTAAGATATTCATAATCCTGTTTTTTTAATTTTAATTTTGGGATATAAGCCAGCAATGATAATGATTAAAAAAAAATTTATTTAAAAAAATCAGTGCGCCATATATGCATGCTTTCAAAATTCTGAGCACACCAATGTAATGGAGCTACCAAAACAATGCCTTTCTAAAGTAAATGAGCAATGACAGGGCTATAAATAAGGCAGCTGCTGATTGGAGCAACAATGCCACCTCTAACCTGCAGTGTGAAGAATCTTGGAACGTGTTGAACAGCGCCCCCAATCATCAGTCAAAAAAGAGGAGCCAATTTTTACAGAGTTGATTCATTTTGAATAAGACACAACAAGAAATATTCACATGAATTTGAAAAAAAATTTAGCATAAAGCATAAAGAAAAGACACAAGCAAGGAAATTAATAATTCACTGTTCCCATAAACAGCATATGAAAGCCTGCTGCCTACAAATTTGTGGCGAACTCATTTTTACAATGAAACTGACTTCGCATGACAAGTATCGTAAAATACCAGAACTCGGCATACGTTAAGTTGATCAAAAAGATCAAATGTCACATTTCTCTGTATGTCACAGTAAAAAATTCAATTTGTGACACAAATTGCAACAGAAGTGTCTAATTATGGAGAGAGAAATGATCTTTTCTGTATAATAATGAAAGTACAGACGACATACACCTGTTTCAGTGGACGCAAAGAGTCATTTGTCATAGTCGTACATCAGGGAACATATGAAATTAATAATTATTCACCCATCTGCAACTGTATGATTCGTTAAATTACATGTCTTCAATTTGAAAAATGTCCATCAATACGGCAAATTATTCCTTTCCATACTATTTTAACAGTTTTCAAATTTGTTTTCATTAATTTTTTAGAATGTTGCAAGAATCTGTTAATGGACGTTTACAAATTGAAAAATTTAACTTTTTATAATCCAGCATAGTGTATTAACGTATTACTACCTATAAGAAAGAATTAGTGAAAACAGTGCCTAGAGTAGGGATTTAAAATACCAGTATGTGAAAGTATTGATATACAAATGAAAATTTTAAATAATGGTGGAAAAAAAACAATATGGTTGGAGCAGACGGTACGTTTATTTCCAGTCTTGCTGCATGCGTCTTTCTGCTCTGACAATGAAAATATAGATGGTGAAATTTAACGATTTCATCAGTTATTATTTTATAGTATCACTTTAATATCAACTCACATAAATTAGCTCAACACTTCTCAAATGCTTTGATACCCCAAGCAGCTATGAAATCGCCCGAAACTAAAATCTGAAACAGCAATAAATTACTATACTATAATACATTAACTTGGATTTGTGGTCATGGCCATTATGTGTAACATGCACGAATTAATAGAGATCAACAGCCGATATCTCAGACAGTTCATTTTGAGTCATGTTCATCAAGATCGAATTAGAAACCAATGCTCGCTAGAGACAAGCATGAGAACACTTTAGTTTCGAATGGACTTCCTTTAGATGGAAGCCTCAGGCTAACTTGATGCTTTTAATAATATCAGTGACTTAAATCATATAAAAGCTAATAAAAAATTGAAATTAGATTCTCATGACCAAAACCATTATTTCAGGAGAGCTCACAATGCTTTATGTGTCAGTGATTTTCTATTTTCTAAAATGACCTTATTTCCGTTAAGTATACTTGGCAATAATGAAAATGCTGAATAAACGATAAACTATCATAGGTGAAAGAGATGCATATGAATTGACTTATAGAACGTAGTCAATGTAAAAGTTAAAGGACCATTTGCTGGAACTTGTGCTTTCCGTACTGAACATCATTTAATGATTGTAAAAAATTAGTTTTTAATGAAATGAAGTCTTTTTTTTTACAGCATATATACTTTTATTTATTTTCACGATATTTTGGCAAAACTCACCGCCCTCCTCAATTATATGATGGGCAACTGGCACACACTCTGACCAGTAACAAATCTTTCCATGTTTCAGCAAATCAATAAATAAAGACCAAATTTTATCTAATAATTTCTCTATTTTAATAATTTCTCTCTAAAATAGAATTTCTGTTACCATGATCTAAAACAAAGCTATTATTAATTTCAGTTGCAATCACGGATTGTCTTAACTGAAAAATTCGTAATTTTAAAATACAAATACAAAAGGTAGCTCAACCAGTTCTCAAACTTCTTGCATAGATAAAATAAAAACCAACATTACCAGTTTTATCTATTCAAGAAGATTGAAAACTGGTTGAGCTACCTTGTGTATTTTAAAATTACTGATTATTTATTTGGTGTGCTCCCGAGCTCCTAGTATACTTCAATAGTTGCGGTTGGATCGACTTATTCTCTTGCTACAAAATGAAAAATCCGTATCCCTGTCACCAACATTACATATTATGTAAATGAGACTCTAAAAATGCCTTTTGTCATCTGCAATGAAACAATAATTCATGATTTCCCAGACAATATTTTGGTTGGCAAGAACTTTATGACTGATTGATGTAAAAACTAAAAACCCTAAGGTGAACCATTGCTAGGCGTTAGAAAGATACAGAGTTGTGTGCCACATCATCACAAAGGCTGTGTACAGCAGATTGTGTTGATTTTTTATCACTCCATGTGAAGAAAAGTGAACACTGTAAAACAAGTTATTTTCACTGGCATTTAATTTCACTTATTTGATGTTTTGAGGAATTTCATGAACTAAGCAGGAAAACAATTGATCTATTGTTCAAGTTCTATTGTTACTTTAGAAGTTCAAGTGAATTTAATTTAGTGTAACTTAGGTGGTCTTTATACACAGGTTGCTCATACATTATGCTATGGGACTGCTAAAAGTGGTCACTATAGACAGTTGGTCACTATGTATAGACAGTTGGTCACTATAGACAAGGGGTCAGTAACATAGGTTTTACTGTAAAACTATTTTTCAGATCGCTAATAGTCAACTTTTGTAATAAATAATAAACCAAATTCATCTCATATTTAGTCAACCATTTTGATCAAGAACTGCAACCAATTGGAAATTTATGTCAATTTAGCCCAAATTTGACAAATAATATATGAAGAAACAAAAAAAAAGTGAAAAATATTGGACCAAAAAATGATGTCCTCACTCAATACAGAATCTTTTTTTATTGATTCAATATTCAAAGCTATATAACACTAATAAATAAGAATTCCATTGCAGACTAATTAATCTTTTTAAAATAATTAAAAATACCAGTAAGTCGAGACATGACTTAACTAGATATATTTGCTCTAGTACTAGCACATGTGCTGATACAAATGACTGACGAGTGTCTAAGGACAAAACAAGTCATATTTGAATGATTCTGCATACAATAAATGTAATTTTTGCTTTACATATACTTCTATTAGAGATGTGCTTCTAAAAAAAAATTAACACATCTGACATCCAGAGAGTACTGTAAACAATTCATCTATCAACAATGATTTCCTATTTCATATTTTTAAAAACAATTTTTTAAGAAAGCTTGTAAATCTTAAATGTGAATCAAATACTGTAAAATACTTTATTTTAGCTGGAATTAATTTTTGCTGAAAAGACGTTTCTTGGTGGTTTTGTGTGGGATTTATTTTCCCTGATTTTTGAGTTGAATGTAAAATATAGAAAAAAGGTATATTCAAATAATTTTATTATCACTGAATCATACCTTCAGGATTAATTCCTTGTGAAAATAAAGTGTTTTACAGTAAGCAATCAAATTGAAAGAAGGATCCAGATACAATTTGGCAATAATAAAGCTAAACCAGACAACTCCATATCCTGACATGCATTAGGAATGCCATACATAGTCCTGTAACAATAAACACAGTTCCTAATATGGTTGTCATCAGTCCACAGGTAATTTAGTTTAATCTTCATGGGTAACCATGGTAACATTTTTGCTTATTCTCATCATTTCTTAATTAATAGCCATCAGAAAGTCAATTGTCATGTTCATTGAACAGTAGCAAATGCAGGAGTTTAGTGTCTTGGGATGGTATAATGATCCCATTAAATGTAATCTTTTATAGAGCATTGGAAATCACGATGCAACGATGCAAGCTGAATGCCTAATTAAATCCCACATGAACTTGGCATTAATTCCCAAATCGATGGGCATTTTTTTCTATTCAACACACCTGCAGTGATTGATGGAGTATTGTTTTCCTAGTTGTTAACAACTTACTTGTAAATTGCAATGTAAAGAGCCAATCAGAATCACAAGATTAACAACATTCACATTTTTACAGAGCCACTAGTTGTGATCACAAACAGATACAGCCAATCAGAGCTACTAGTTCTTACAGGATGTGATCACAAACAGATACAGCCAATCAGAGCGCGTTTTACAAATTACCATCATTATGATTATATTTTTGTTTTAATTTTCTTCACTATTCTGAAAGTTTCTAAAATATTTGTGTTTTCTGGTAGAGAAAGGCCTACCTGCAAACTTCTTTGATTTCAGAGAAAATTTTCCATTAATTTGATGACTACAGGAATATGAATATTGCGGTTTTTGATAACACTTTTGAGACGCTTTCTGAAATTTTGTCCCCATTAACATAATTAACCCTCTGAATTATTGGTGTCAAAATTTTGATGTATTTTCCTGTTATTTGTTTGTTTATTTTGAATCAAACTTGTTCTGTGACATAACCAAAGGAGCTCACCAACTATCTCAGTGACATCATCGACTAGCTAAGTGACATCACCAACTAAGCTCAGTGACATCACCAACTAGTGCAGTGACATCACCAACTAGTGCAGTCACATCACCATTTTGTGCAGTCAAATTTAATCAGCTTTTAATGTTATTGACAATTGATAGTTAATCCTTTCAATGCCAATGTAATCTTTCATCACATTTCATAAAATAAACTGTCAATATTTGTCCTCATTTTTAAAAAGCCTATGAGAAAATGAATCCATTCAGTTCAAAATTAATAAAGAAATTAAAGAGAAATCCATAAAAAGAATGTAAAATATTCTTGCATAGAAAATTTGGCTTGAAAAAATATGGTGCTTGAAAGAAATGTTGATGAGAATCAAATTTGAAGCTAAACTTATTAGAGTCCAGGACGTGAACACTAAACATGCTTTTGATGAAATTATGTCTATTTTTGGCAGAGAGATGAAGCATCTAGCGAGGACTACCCTGTCAGCCTTACAGCAGATAAAGAATCTGGAAGCTTGCATGGAGATTGGTGGCCAGCTGTGTATGATTGCCTCTGTATTCTTATGGATGCCATGCACTGCCGAAAATTGGTCAAAGGCAAATATGAAACAAGAATGATATATGACATTTGAAAGGAAATGGACGGCATGTAACAAAAAAGAAGTAATCACCCATGATCGAAAAAGCACAGATGATACTCCGGAAGAAAATAATAATAATTGGACTTATAGATGAGAAAATTGGTGAATGTTGCATAGTATCAACTGTTACACAGGGATCAGATGGTCGTCTAAACTTCAGTATGTACGAGTACCGAAGATCTAGCGCCTTTGTTACGATAAAAACAAATGTGTATCAGCTGGCCATGTTATTATCCCCTGTTGTCAAAGCTTATACACAATGAATGGTTGGAAAACATGTTACTCTCTTTTTAATGACAGAACAATAGAATACACTACTGGTAAAAACATAATCGGACAATACTGTACAAAGTAGGGTGGGGATTTAACGTAGTCAACATCTGGCTTTGAGTATTATGAAGCGAAAAAATTTGACCTGTTGATCAGGTAACCCATAAGTCAGATTTGTTTATTTTTTTTACAATTTGTGACATTTTACTTCATCAATAATAAAAAAGTATTACAACACTAAGACAAAAAGTGGAATTTTTTTTTTATCTAGAATTACTCTGAGTCACTTTGCCAGATATTTCACCAGTGCCCGCATACATTGTAAGATTGATGTTTAAAAAGTTTTGAAAGCGTAAGTGCAAAAGACAGTCTGCCGAAATGATGTACAAGAGTGAATTACAAATATTAATATTGAAAGAAATAATATTGGTATCTGGGGAGCATGTGTTGACATATTGGTTCAAAAATTACATTCCTGTATATAAAATATTACATTTCAGGCTTATTAAAATAAGGACAATAATGTTTAAGAGATTGAGAGATGAGACACTGATGTAATGGAGCGTGTATATTAGTCTCATTAACAACAAGGATGTGTAGAATCCATAAGCTGAAGTGTGAAACGGTTGATATAACAGACATAGGGCAGTAACATAGTTTTGGATTACACTTTGGAAAGAAGATGAATTGTCTTTTTGTTCCCATTACAATAGTCAATACAGGGGATAACGTATGATACGTTAGTGCATTAAATAGTGATAATTTTTGAACTATGTGGTAACAGTTGTTGCCCTGGGTAACTGATTACAATATTCAACCATCAACAGCTTGGGTGATGAGTGTCCCATTTCGCAAATTAATCAACAACTGAAAATTACTTTTATGGTAAATCCTCTTATCAACTTTTTTTTTTTGGTGGTAGTTGCAATCATATTGTAAAAGCACTATAGGTTTCGGTATCCAAATTTAATTTGCTGGTGTGAAAAAAAAAGCAATAGAAGTCACAGTTAAGTCAAATATTGCTGTTCCTCTTAATTCATAGTGAGTAAAACATAACATTTTAACCTCACCACTCCCTACATCTGAAACACGGTCTCTTATATCCCAAAATATCTTTATATACGATGTAGTCTGAATTCAGAATCAATTTTAGTGCTATTTACCTGCCTGCTTTGCTTAGGCCGAAAAATGTATATAATTATTCTGTAATGTACCACCATTAATCCTTCTTCTAAATTATATTTCACCCTAACAACAAGGTTATCGTCAGGTCATGGTCTGGAATCCAGCTTTATTATTGGAAAAAATTGCAATAATTTCCACAATCATAAAGGTGATTACTTTTACAGTGATCAATCATCGCAATGTGTAACCTCCCTATTATGATAACCAGACTAGTATACTACTCAGGAAGGACCCACACACTTTTATATGGGTGTGCAAGCTAGGGAGTTGAGGGACCAGACTTTGTTCATAAATGAAACCATTTAAAAAATAGATTGATTAAAATATTTTTCTATTACCTAATTAGAACATATTCATATAAAATTTATAAATAATAATTTTGTTAATTCAAGAGTAACATAATTTTCACTTTTAAATTTTTTTTTTTAAAAATAACAGAAAATAAATTCTACATCTTTTTTCCCCCACTGCATTCAATTGTTTTTAACTTTCTTTTTAGTGATAAAACTAGTTAATCGTAAAATAAATAAATTTAAATTTTAGTCAATGAATAAAGATAATGTTATTAGTTTATTTATATTTTGAGACCTTGCAAAGCTAGAGATTAATGTGTATTATGCTATATTTGGACAGACTTGCCATCCATATATAGGAGGGCACTATACAACACACAGTGCAAGTATAAACAGGTTTCATCCCATCCTTCAGTGTCAGTAAATGCTTTATAACACACACATGAGTAATCAAATTTAGATATTAAAATTTGTTTAAGAAACTGACATCTATTTATACAAGGGGGACAAAATATTACAGCCACATCACTAAATGTTAAAGAGAAACTCCCATATACTGATTTGTATAGTAACTGTTGTTGACTACACAAACTATATCTTACTATGACAGACAAGGGCAACCTGGATTTATAGCGATAATTGACAGACTACTCTTCGTTTTAATTCAATTGTATCAATGTTTTTGTAGCCTCTGAAATCCTGGCCCTGGGCTACCAACCTCATTTGCATTATTTCCCTTTACTGCAGCAAATTACTGACAATTTGATCAGTTAATTTAATCAATCTTTTCATTCACAAGTTTTTTTATCAGTAATATTTAATAGAAAAAAGAACTCTATACTTTTGGCCATGCTTTGTTTACACACACCAACGCTCCATTTCGCAAATCAATAGAGTCTAATCAAATCTATGCCTTAATAATCCTTAGTTGACAACTTTCAATATAATAAAATAGATTTCCTATTCTTGTATGACAATACAAGCATAATAAAAGCACAGTAATTTCAAATACAATATTTGCACTTTTTCATATTCCGTGAGCTTCGTTAATACACAGTGATATTTCCCCAAAGGAAGGAGATAAAACCACCAAGTAAATATCGCATAGTACAATAGAATCTATATACTAAACAAAGAAATAGGAATATTACAAAGACAAATTGTATTAAATATATAATCCAATCTATTCCAGTGCCATTATCATAAATATTAAACTTAGTAATAAACAGAGCCAAGTTTATCATAACTAATGATTGACAGTAAATTTACTTCAGATTTCACCTGTCAGAGGCACACTTGTAGACAAACCTAGAAAAAAAAACAGCACTCGCATATATATATCTCATCTGAACGGCTTTTCAAAAAAGTCAGAAATCTCCTTCACAATTTTAATCAGTTAAGGCCTATTTAGAAGTTTGGGTTTTGAAATTAGGTACCTTCAGAATACCAGTTGGCTTGCACAATAGAAACATTTAAATTTGCATAAAATAACTGTATTTTAATATTTTACAATAATATTAAAATTTACAGTTTAAATTGTATGCACAGAAGTCTACACTATTCTGTGCGTCATTCTAAAGATTGCAAACATACCAAGCATAGATCTTACGAAAACCATCTCTTAAACAATTTCTTTCTTTTGTGGTTGTTATATTCTCAAAAAATCAATATGCCAAAATGTAGTGGTGCATATCTTTAATAAAAAAAATGACATCTACATTTTTTCATGCTTCATCTCTTTACAAGCCCTACCTAAGCTAGAGGATTGTTGTTAAGTACACTGAGGTTGTTATGGAACCCACTCATTAAAAATGATAAAAAACACTAATATCCTCATAAAAGCAAAGTATTGCCATGCATACACTATTTTTCATATTTTAATGTGCACACATATACAGTTATGAATATCTGGTATCTTTATATTTTTACTTTCTAATCCGAGAATTAGATGTCTAACATTAATTTGAAAAAAAAATTGTGGTATAAAAATTATGTAATGAAAAAAGCTGTTTACAATAAAACATAGCAATATCTCCGTCCATAGTCAAGTATGGTCGCTGTGTGGGACTTGTACATAAATGTGATGAATCCAAATGTCTTAATACAATAAGAATACCCCCCCCCCAAAACTTCCATGGGGGGGGGGGGCTATTGGGTCACCTATTGAGTTAAGATGAAATATCATGACTTGTTTTGTAAATATAAAGGTCACACCATTCTGGGAAGTTCTCAATTATTTCCCCCAACAAATGCAAGTATTTGTCATTGTAATTCAAAAATAGAAATTTATAGAAGAACCAAGATGTATAACATTTAGAGGTGACCGGGTCATGTGAAACAAATCTCCGTCATTTTGTACACATTTAAGATATTCACCTCAAGAGACTAAGAACATAAAAATTAATTTCATGACATCAAAGTGATACCCCCCCCCATTGTATTGTGTTCAACTGATCACTCCACAAAATAGCATAACCTACAACACAGCTATAGTGTATATTACTAGTTTGAGAACTATCCAGAGGAGCGACCTCACAGTGAGATGATCTGGGTATCAAATAAAAGAGAACTGTGTCCAGAAACCAGACATTACAGATTATGTTACACAAAGCTGGATTATCAGTGCATTCTGGGGTTGCTAGCAATGGCTAAAGTCGTTAAGAACTCATTAACAAAACTTCCAATTAACTGGTAGTGCAACTCTAGACGGAAATGGATAAAATGGCCGTCTTTGTGGAATGCACTAATTCTATTTCTTGACACCCCCCCCCCTTCACATATGGAGTACTGGCAAATGCTTTACACTGTGAGAAGCTTATTTTAAAATTTACAAATTCCTCCTCAACAAAACAAGTTTACAGAGTTCAGTCACTACATATAAAGGTTGCGGCTATGTCAAGAAGCTAACACATCGATGGATGACCATCATACGTGAACCAAGACAACCCTACGAGTAATAGAAATACACTATAGCCATGATTTTATTAATTGTATTAAGATTATTCTGTTCAAGGAAGGACTTATAAGTTCTTTTTGCCGATATGCTGATCAGTGAAACCACAATTCTAATAGTTGCACATGAAAACATGATGCCTTGATGATTTTGTTTCAGTTCACGAACGTTTCTGCAACGAGCTGTTCACGAAGCACTGCAAACATCATTGCCTGGAAATTAGTTGCGTATTTCAACAGACGCACAAAATTGCATTCCGAATATATTAGGTTTAACCTTTGCACCACCAGACTTTCTCAGCCAAATTTTTCTGCACTTTTTTCTTATAATTCTTCATTTTTTATGGAAATGAACCCTAATTATGAAGAAACGGACAAAATTCAATTGCCAGTGTTAACTCAAAAAATTTTGCTATTTTTTAACACATAAAGCAGCAGTTCACAAGTCAGAGGAAAGTTTTCAGGGATTCAAGGATTGAAGCAATTGATGATGTTATTCACACGGCATTCAACACAAAACGATTTGACAGCAAAGATTATGTTTTCTCAATTTCATTTCAAGGATAGTGATCATGTACGAGTGTTCAAATTATTCATTTTACAAACTATTCATTTTACACATGTGTACATTGCTATGAGTCGGAGTGAGTCCCATATTGAACAGGACGCGGCACGATGACCATCATCGATACGATGACCATCACTGTTTATTTTAAGTGTCCAAACAACTCAATACGAACCCCAACAAAATACTGCAGAGTTCTCGCAGGAAAATAGCATATGTAACGGTTAATTTACATAATTGATTGTGTTAATCATATGTAATTGTTATGGTAATTAAGCTTTATTTAAATTTATAGATTATAGATTATAGATAATTTAAAATTATAGAGCTGGAAGGCCTTACTTTATATGGCTCTGGGGGGGGGGGGGGGTATTGAGTTGAGATATAAAACATCATTTTAGTATGTTAACTGATACAAGAAGTAAAGAAAATTGAAATAACTTTATTAACACAAGTTTATCCTATGGTTACCCAAAAAAAAAAAAAGTAGTTAGGGGCGAATCGCTGACAATAAATTTTATTAGCCTGTTAGTTAGGAAACATATTTACCATTGTAAAATGAATGATATAAAACCCAACTTCAAGGGTATTCTAACGCACATGAAAAGAGTCTACCAGTGTGAAAATTGGATAGCAAACCACAACAATAAAATGATACAACACTTAAAAAAGTGGTCCCCTTTAATACCATATATGGAATAATAGGGCAAATGGTATGAACTAGAACTGAATGAGATAGACAAGTAGCAATCTAGTGAATATAGTGATCTTAGGGAAAAAATCCGTCCATGTGAACCAAAAGCAAACATAAAGGTTCTGGGTTTGAGCAATAAACTATTCTTCTTCTGAAGCTTTGAGAAATGTCACTTTGAAAAACTTTTGAGTTATACAGGAATGTAAGCATAACCACTTTATTCACAGATATGTACATTTTTATGAGTACCCAATAAAAATATATTAAAATACAAAAAAAAAAAAAAAAGTAGTTGGGGGACAAAAATTGGCATTTGAACCCTTAACTCATTCACCACCAGTTGCCGCTTTTCATCACAAATTCACAAAATAGTCCTGTTTATAGTCTGCACTTTCCTTCAGAAGATTAGGACAAAAATAACCAATTTTTTTGAATAAAAAATGAAATTGACTAAAATTTTGTCTGTTGGTTTTAAAATTAATATTGAAGAATACAAGAACAAAGTGCAGAAAAATGTGAGCAAGAAAGCGTGGTTGTGAAAACATTAAAAAAAATAGTCATTATGTGTCACTTCTTACCAGTGCTAGCCTTTTGAAGACCGGAAGTTAGCATGTCTAGGTGAAAAATAAATACTATACTGAAACAGCTACTTTGGTTTCTGGGTCATCAAGACACTAAATCTACTCAGTTTTGTTTGGAATTTAGACGACCTCAAAAGCAACCATTTTTGTCAAACTGAACAATGAAATATGTTCTGGGCATGCAGAGGTCAGACAAAGTCATTCCAAAGGCCATCCCAATAGTCTCTTTGAACACATTACGAATTGACATGTTGAATCCAACAGCACACCTTTGAGAGAAAGGCAAAGATGGAGACACAAGATATATAGATGGTTTGATATCAATGTACTGGGTTGTGTTGATGATGTTTGTACCAATATAGTCAACAGTTCTAGGTTGGACAATGCTCATACATCAATCTGTCAAGTTGAAATATTGACAGTTTTAGGGAGCCTTTTTTAGATCCTCTAACTTGATGAGATTCCATTCCCCTCTGTGAAGCCTTGTAAAGCAAAAGTAAAATGATTGTATCACATTATATTTCAGAATTGCCAGTTCTGAAAATAAACTGAGAATGATATAATGAGTATAGTGTGTGTGATTCCTACGACAAACAACTGAAAGACCCCTTTGTGAAATCTACCGTAATTTTAAAAAGAGGAATTTAAGAAGCATAGCAGACAGTGAGCTAAGAGTGATATAACGCCATGCTTAAAGGCTTAAATAAGAATTTCAGGAAATATGACTATACCTCCCATAAATAGTGAAAAATGCCTGGTGTGATGTCTACAAAAATAGTCCCAATAAGTATGTACCGTACTGGTGGTAAAATAGCATCTCCAATCAAGGGCTTATATTTTCATGGACACAAATATGTTTTTAAACAATAAAAATACACACAAGACAAAAATATTTCCTCATTGTTTGGTTAAAAGGTTTCCCTGGAACACTATCTAATTCACAATGGAACATATGTACATGTCTTGCTGATTAAAGACATACTTTAAATGACCATATTTCAGAAAATAATATCATTTTTAATGTCACAGTTTTCATCCCAGGTCATTATGGCATTAAATGTGACAATGTAGCCAAATAAGATTCATGATGTGAAGTTCTGTACAAACAGAGTGATAACAATTATTTATAATGATACTATAAAAGAACATTTTATGTCCTACAACCTGTGTAAAATACATTCTTTGTTTCACTCGTAATTTGAAGTTACACAGCTGAATACTTGTCCCACCATTGGCAACTTTTACACACAAATAAAATGATTTGCTATGAAAATTATGGAAAAAATACATAGTGAGTAATATGAAATAATCTCAAAATTTTACCAGGAAATCGACATGTAATAAAAACAACTTATTATCATTAATAAAAAATAATGTTCTTTTTATCATTTTATTTTCATAAAATTTGTATGAAAAATAAAACATGCTTAAACAGGAGAAACAAGTATGAGCATGAACTAGGAAGTGATTTGAACATAGATATATAATTAACATTAACCAATCAGAAATCTGCTTATAGAAAATTTGCAATTACAACAATGCCAAACTGTTGGTGATTGGTTAACATGAATTTTACAAGTTGGTAGGTTTAGCTGTAAAAGTGGAAGAAGCACATGTGATCTGGCTCAAAGGTCAAATTTCTCAATACACAGTAGAAAGTAATTAACAAACAAACAAAACAGCTGCTTCATCTGAACATGGTGGGATTATGAAGTGTTATAGGAAATATATCATACTTTGAACTGTTATTTCACTTTGTTTGCCATCTGATATTATTAATATTGGGATCTCAAATTTAAGAAAGTGATTCAATTTAAAATTGACTGTATTTTTACCTCACAGTGGTAAAGCTCTGAAAACCGAAGCACTGTACTTTTATATTGTGATTTATAGAAATTATTTTGAATTTGTTTAAAATTAACTAAGAAACATAAAAATTCGGAAAATATTTCTCTAAAATAAGGCATTCGTAAACATGAAACAAAATACTATTCTCAGTAATAATAGCCTAATAGGATAGAATCACTGCAGAAACACTCACATTGTAGTATCTGTATTGCGAAACAAGAACATCCCAAATTTTATACTCTTCATAATTGATAAAAAAATTACAAAAATAAACATGAAAGGTTAAAGGTCAATGTATCAATTCAACCTTATTTTCTACAACACAAAAAACTGACAAGTGAACCAGAAACTACTTTTCATTTTTTCCCCGATTAAATATTTTGTTTTTTTTAGTATTTTAAGGAAATGGGCAATTAAACAGACATGAATAATGCACTTTTACGATGACAAATCAAATTATGTACTTTTCGATTTCTTTGGACATAAAAAGAAAACACAAGTGATTACATTGGGGATAACCATGTCAATTGATGGTGTAATTCACACAATACGTGATGACAGAAGACAGACTCATCAGAATATGTAAATAGCTGTCAGCTACATGTTTGATGAGGGGTTTCCCAATCTGACAGGAAGGGGGCAGGACCAAGTGTCAGGTTGTATTTATCACTGTCACTAACTATCTGATTCATACATTGTGATCTATACAGCATGCTGTAGTGTTGCAAGCAGGAAAACAACAATAAAAGACAGAAGCTTGAGTGAGTCAACTGGCTAGACATGGTGGTCTACAAATATTTGTTCCAGAATTAGAAATTTAATCAGCAAAAATAAGTAAATTACCATGGCATGTGTAACAAGAGCCTGGTTGAATATGGCTTCATACTGTGAAACTCTGTCTAGACTGAACACTAAGGAGAAACAGGTGTGTTCAGTTTAGACAGAGTTTAGTAAGGCAGGGAGATTTAACTTGGTAATTAAATGACAAATTTGGTATTAATTAAGTTCATTATTATCAACATGAAGATTCCCACAACTAAATAGATTGGTGGCCAGCAAAACAGACAGTCTTACCCAAATGGCTATCGGCCATACATGTATATGTAAAAACAGGAATTTTCTATTGATTGGATGAGTGGTCCAGTTTGTTCATAGAAAACACCATGGAAACAAGAATGGTTGGATAAAACATAAATATTACAATAACTGATATCAATAACCGAAAGCAAGATAAATGTAGCTTGTTGCTGATTGGTTTATCCCCAGATGTACTTGAGTTTTATAGCGATTTGGAAAACACTGACTAAATCACCCTCAAAAACCATCATTTCATAAACGTAAATGTACACGATATGGATAAGAAATATATTTCATAAAATCCACAATATAATTAAGCAAGATTGAATTGAAGGCAATATTTAAAACGTTTTACGACTTATCTGATATGGGTGTAGCAATCAAATTGAAAAATTCAATTAGGGCAAATTGTTTGGATGAATTAAGATGAGGAAACTAAGTTTTGTTTTATTATTGGAGTACAGACCATAAATCTTACTATGGCGATGACATTTCTAATTTCAAATCAATTTTACCACTGAACCTACTGCAGTTAAGGGGTCAACGAAAAAAATAGTGATTTCAACTGAATGGAATATATGGTGATAGTTCTGAACCGTGGGTAATATTTTACTTTGACGCAGGAAATTACACGTAACTATTTGATATAAGTGTTGAAATTTAGATTTTTTTTTTTAAGTTCAGGTTTTTGGAGAGAAAGTAAGTAAGCTACTATAGTAGAACTGGGTAAACTTGTATGAATTTCTAGACAATTTTGCTCATATTGAAAATTCATAAGCATTTAGCAAAGACTGTAGATAATATTATACTTTATTTCTTTGTTTCAAAATAACATTTGATCAAAATTTGATGGGTGGGAGGGGGTTGAAGATTTCGAAGGAGCTTGCCTGTGAAAGCGTTATTGTATGGTTTAAAATTTTTACAATTGAAGATTTCTTGTTTCCCATAATGCAACTTGATCAGACAAGATGGATACTGCTCGTTTTGATTATTAACAAAATCAAGAAATTTTATGGAATGCTAAAATTTGCATCAGGTGAAAATGGCAGTCCTCATGAGTACACAGATGCAATACATTGTCTATACGTGTATTGTCAATTTACTTTAATGTTACAGAATCTTTTGGTTTTTTTTCAAATTTTGAGAGACAATAAAAATTTGGAGTTGAACATTTAAAACAGAAAAGTGACAGTGACTTTCAAAATATTTCAACCTTATAAGCCTGAAATCATTTAATCACAGAATTATTTACAAGTATTCTGGATTTTTCCAATAAATGACACAAAAACTAAAAGAAGGTTTCCACCGGAAATTAAAATATGCATGGGAAACAGTCTGTGTTATTTTCAAATCAGTATTAATATGGCTGCAGTAGAAGGCCATAATAACAGTCATTACGGGGCATCCTAGGGGAGACCATTGCTGTAACCTGCCGATCCAAAATAACTATATTCTTTCTCTAAGTTGACCCCTGTCACCTCTGACAATTCATCACAATTACGCAGAAATTCCCAAAATGCGCAATACTGAATAAACTTTTAAAATATTCAAAACAGGTACTTCGCTGCGAACAGCAGGTGAGCAGATGAATAATTCAGAATGATTAAAATTTTGTACAAACTTACACTTTTGATGAAAATCGTAGCATTTGAAAATCCCCCAAACAACTTTTATTTAATTATTAACATAGTGTTCTGATCTGTATGGTATGCTCCAAAATAAAAGAATGAATCAGAATAAATCCTGAAACGTTATTATCAGTTTGCTGCTGACGTAGGTAATAAAACCAAACAATAGTTCTCAAGTCTCCAGTGAGATTAATTTTATTACTGAGTTTTAGCGTTGTAGTATAAAGTTGAGCTGTCCATCTGTAACAAGAATGACTGCAGTAATGAACTGACTTTTTTTTTTAAAACAAGGAAGTGAAATCATAATCCTGATTTTTTTTTAAATTCCTAGGATTATGTTGAGACCCAATCTCCGGGTTACACAACTGTCATGCACAGCACTAAATCACCATGAACCCTTGGATAGTTTCCCGACCAAATTGTTGTGCCACATTTTCCCCATATTACAATAATTAACAAAATAAACATAATTTTTCATTTGCTTTATGTCTTCATCAATTTTTTGGAGAAAAATACAGACAATTAGCAGATTCAACCTAGAACTTTTCCTCGCCAAAATTTTTCCATTTTTAATTATTTTTGCAAAATGTCTTTGTTAATTATGAACTACGGTAAATAATAATTATGAACTAAATAGACATAATTTCTTATTTTCTACAGGTTTTAATCAAAAATTTTTTGAAAATATATTAACAAAATTATGCAGGTTGAATTTTTTTGAATGGTGTAAAGTAATTTTGGTGTTCAAAGACTTCACAATGTGACCCTATAAATGTGTAAGGATTCCTGCACAAAAAGCTGAAAACATCATTTGACTGAGACTGTATGTAACTGAAGCATCATTAACGTGAACGTTAATTTTTGTCGCAATAAATTGTAATGATTTGAAGATTTTTATTAAGGAAATTTGAAAAAAATAAATTCACTACTCCACATTTTCTAGTGAATAATTTGCAAAAATACGTCTTACTCAAAATTAAAGTCCTTAACTGAAAATAAGTAAGTAAGTAAGTAAATAAATAAGTAAATAAATAAGTAAATAAATAAACAGAACCAAAATATTGTAAAGTCTACAATTGTAATCATAAAAAAAAAAACAGTTTTTAAGAAACAAATAAACTTAAAAAAAATATAATGGAGAAGCTACAAAAAAGTACCAATAAACTGAATTCATGCGTAAACTGAAGTTCCAATTTATAGACGGTTGCGATAGACTCAATAGAAAGTATCAGTCTAGCGTAATGGAGAAAAAGGAATCGGTCTATGTCATTAATACTAAAAGTGTTTTAAAGTCAGTGTCTTAACACTGTCCCTAAGGGTGTATATAAGAGACATCATGCAAAGAAAGAGAACATGTCTTGCTATGTATGTTAAGTCACATATTAAAAGTTTCATTAATTTATCTTGTAATAGATAAAAATAATCATAATCACGCTTTCACCTTAAATTACTATGGCGACATGGGCTATTTTAGGATTGTCTGTTCTCTGCTTAGTATAGTATTTTTTTTTTATCTCCTACAATCATCACAAGTCGAAGCTTAGCTGAATATTTCTTCTCTCCTGGCCATGAGAAATGTTGATATTAGAAATTGTGCAACCTATATTTTTTTACCTTCATTTTTTTTATGATGACTGTTTTCTCTATCAAATGTGTGGGTAGTTTTTTTTTTCATATTTCTGTAGAATTTTGTTGGTCTAATTTCCTTGAGCAGATTTTCCACTGCAAAAACAACCCCCTTGAGAGTTCCTAGTAGTCACCCCGCATTTGATTCTTCTATCTAGGTAATTTTTAATTTTATAAACAAATTCTTTGATATTTCATTTTTTTTTAGTTTAGTGGATGACAATTCTGAATTAAACTATAAATTTTTGAAACAAAATTTATACCACCTGTTATAATTCCTGAAATTGCCCCAAAATTGAGATGCTTCCTTTGATACAAAACTATGAAATAAAAATCTTATTAAACGTGTTTACTAACGCTGTTGGCAACTTGTATCATAATGTACACAACTTTCTCGCTGACCAGTACATACACGCAGTAACATTTCTGGTTGAAGGAATTCAAACCAATGGAGATTAGCTGAAACCAGATTACAGCCCGCTAACTCACACTAGATTAGTTTTCAACAAAACTTCAGTCAAGAATAAAACAGGATTTCAAGTTGGGTGTTTTCCTGTCCTTTTTTCCCCACTGTAATGCCTGTAAATCCTTGATGGAACTAATTATCCATGGATGAAACTGAGCACAACTAACATGACTACAGTCTACAAGAAATTCCTACAAACCAGCATCTATACGGTTCAATTTCAATTTTCAGTAATGGTAGGTTTTAACTTCACTATTTTTGCGATAAATAAAATCTGTTAAAATAAATCCACATGACCATATGAAATAACAAATTGTTTTTCTGGTAAATTCATGAATTTAAATATGAATATGCTCAGAATATGAAAATAGTGAAAACAAATAGTTTTACAAGTAAATGTTTATTACTTTGCAATTTGATTTGCATTTATGATGAAGATGAAATTTGACGAAAGTAACGCTTGAGTCGACATTTGACAATTTTACAAAATAAACATGCATAATTGATTCCAATCATTTTTCACAAATGAAAACAGAAATTATTACATTACGAAAAATATTCCACCAAATGGAAAAATTAATTTGAAAATGAGAACTTCAGTTGTGTAAAATCAATTTAATTCAAAGACAGTTTTGGTATGTTTCATCTGTCTTTGATGGATACGAAATGTAAGGGAAATCTATTATCATTACATTTTAATTTCACTGATTTATTTATTTATTCTTAGCGCATAAATAGATTCCAAATGAAGATAATCAACAGATAAACCAATGACCATAGTTCGACCAATCAAGGTAGTTTTTGAACAAACAAACCAAATGATGGGAATGATCAGAAAATATTACATTCAATCATCAACAGAATTAAAGAACATGAAAAAAGAGGAAAAACATATTGAAAATCCATCGTGAAACATTTGAGGTTTTCAAGTAGTAATGTGATGCCCCAACGCTCAGTACATTAATTTGTGTGGAACAACTGAACTGCTGGCCTTTCTGACGTAGACTAGGGTGTTTGCTTTGTAAGACATTTTTCTAGTTTAAAGGGAAAACAACACTCAAAGCAAAGCTTCAAACACCTATGCACCATTAGGCACAATCAGATATGCAATTTTGTCAGGTTGTTTAGAATGACTTGTTATTCTGGTTACTCTTCATAGCTAGAATATCGACTTTAAGATTACAATTTTAGTAAATTACTTTTCCTTTTTTTATTGTAATAAAACGTTTTTGAACGCATCAACCTCCAGGGCTGTGAATGGTATAATCCTAGTCTAAACTCATGAAAGATTAAGCATGCTGGCAACCTGCCTCCTAGTATATATCACATTGTCTATAAAATCATTTCTCTCCTATCAAAAACTTCCTGGAGGTTTTCGTTTGACAGATATAGTTGAACAGAACAACAGTCCATGAAATTCTTGTTTTGACGTTGTTGTTGTGAATGAGTGCCGTCGATTGAGGTGTTAAACAAACGATGAGGTGCGTTTCAGGCAGCCGCATTAACCTGGTAAACTTGCTTTATGGTTTTCTAAAAAAGCATAAAATATATTAACTGGTTAATTTACACAAGAGTTCGTGAGTGATTCTGACGAATACATCCACAGTAATCGACACAATGACAGTCTCTTCAATTCAATTCGGTTATTAACATGAAGAAAGAAACTGTTGACATTGTTAAGGGGCTATGCCTGGCAGAAGGTGCATTACATCTTGAAATAAAGCAGACAATGAAAACCAGTTTTATTCAAAATTCAAAGCATTATGCCACTTCATAAACTTGCATTCTTTTCTCATTTCAACATTTTTTTCCCCAAAATAAGGGAATCATAGTTTCCACTGGAATTAAATGCAACAAATCAAGAAGCATTTGAATGCCATAATTTTTCTTGTCAAACATTTGACGCAACATTTTGTAAGTCATTATTGGACTAAACAGACATAATTTCACACTGGCTGTAGGTTTTGATCATGGGGAGGGGGGGGGGGGGTAACGACAAAATAATGTGGGTTTATTTTGTGAAAGGTGAAGAACATAAGACATAAGTGTTGAAAGGGTTAAATATAGAATTTGATGGTTCATTGAAAAAACAATGAATTTGGTAAACTCAACAAATACGCTTTAAACATCAAAATAATCAAATTAAAAGACTTTTTCTTTCTTTTTTTAGAATTAAGATGTCACTAAATTGCAGTATGCTCTATGCATAAGAATAGATTTTAATTTCACAATCTGTTAAATATTCTCAATTTCACATTTATTTTATCAAAGGTGCAATTAAAGATGTATTTTATTCTTGTACATTTACCAACACAGCCTAAGTTCACGGAGTGATTGACATTTTATATGGTTACTAAATTTAAAAGGTTTAAATGCGTATGTGAACATTTTTATTTCACAAAAAGAACAGGAATTCTTGTCCGTCATTTATCCCCCATAAACAAGATTCGGAAAATTCCCCAGCATTTGGTAATCAGCAAAAAACTGTTCTGGAAACGATGGTTTCTTTCACTAACAAGAGAACAAGAAAGAAAGAAATTTACGAAACCTGTATCAATCAAGCAGGATAAAATGATATGAAAAGAGCTTAGTAGCTGTGGTAGATGATTCTGAGTGGAAAACAGAATTCAGTTTAGGATGGTTAAGAGTCATAATGGATTTCTATAGATTGCTTTGGAAGTCTGTTCAGTATCATGTAGTCGAGGGGAAGTCACGAGTAACAAAGAAAAATGGACGCCCATTGATTGAATCTAATCTAATTCAAGCTTGAGCGTAGGATATCTAAAAGGTCTTATTATGATCAAAATGCGATAGGAAATGGGAAGAGAATCGTCATCATTTATTCTACAGGGTTGATAATAGCCACAAAGATCAAGTGGCATTTGAGACGCGGTTCTGTATCGGTTACACCGTGCAGAATGAAATCTATCTAATTCTACGCAAAGTAAACGCCAGTGCTGTGGAGAAAATGAAAATTACAGAATAAAATGAAGTAACACTGAACAAAATAAAAAGAAGAAATTCAAGCCATAAATGTGTAAACCATTACGTTGTATGAAGGCGTATCAATCACGACGTACTCTTCGGATGAAGCCTAATCCAAGCCAATCAGAATCAAGTATAACAAGACAACATATCTGCTACACAGGATTTAAATAAATCCTGAAAAATGACAAACTGAGGAAGAGATTCTTTTTTAATGGCATTTGACTTTTCATATTAGACATACCTGCGTGACGTATATTACAAACATAAGAAAGCCGTAAACACTAAATCTTTTTTCTCAAGTCGTGACTGTTTTCATCAGATCACCGTGTTCAATTTACTGTGAAGACAAGCCAAGTCAACATTAATCATTTTGGTTTGGTTATATTACTAGAAATTTAGACATAATTCCAGGTAAATGTACTTGAAAATTTGCTGCTACCCACTCTTTACAACAAACTCAATATATATTACATCTAATAAAGTTTAATATTTTAGAAATACTGTAAAATATTTTATTTTCGCTTGGAATTAATTTTTGCTGAAAGAGTGAATTCAGTGAAAATATAAAATCCAGTAAATAAATAAATTCCATACAAAACAACCAAAAATCAACAGAACAAATCCAGTATGTAAATTTATGTTTATATGTTTTTTTCAGTATTTTTTGTTTATTTTGGACTAAAATGTTCTTGATTAAACTTTTGTTTTTTTAATGCAGGTTTATTTGGTGAAAGATTTCATAGCTCAAAAGATTTCATTATGTTCGAAAATAAGACAAATCTTTTATGTAATTGTACCCCACATCAACGCTTATCAGTTTTTATATTTTACTTGAGCAGATTCTTCTTACGGTAGATCTTTTTCAAGACATTTTAAACAGGTTATAAACTCAAAATAAAATTCAGCTCACCTGCCATTATACTATTATCCACTTTTTTAATGTGGCAACAAACTCAGATGGCATCACATTAAACATTTATATTTACCCTAAATCGTTTTAATTTTGTCACATTTTGTTGCAGTGAAAATGTCACAGGTGCATCAACTTGCATAATTTTCCCTGAATAAATGCAAACAAATCAAATCATGTTAATTACTAGCAGGGAAAAATTAAACAGCTTATTGTATTTTTAGATAAGAATTTATCAAACTTACACAGAAGGCTTTTTAGGTTTTCTTCACTTTACCACTACCATATCTAATAAATTGATGGCATTTTTCTATGAAAATTCTTGCATTGGCAATGATTAAAGCACATTTATTGATTAATGTTTTTTTTAGTTTCTATTTTATTACCTTTTGTGTATATTTTATTAAAATATTGATGGTTCTTAAATGTTATTGGAATTATCACACGTAATTATAGTCTCTTTTCAAACTAAATTGGTGAAAGTCTGAGCAATGCACAACTAATTCATTTAATATTCTTTCAGAATACATGTGCATTATTTTGTTATTTTAATTATGTAAAACATTCATTTTTATGTTAAAGCATCAATTTCAATAAGGGTCTTTCCTAAATGGGGATAAATAAACTACTAGTGGTCAATATTGGGTGGACAGCAATGTCTTGGTGTGGTAATGGTCATCAGTGTGCTAATGGTCATTGGTGTGGTTGGTAGTGGTCAAAAGTGTGATTGGTAGTGATCAAAGATGGTGTTGGTATTGGTCATTGGTGTGGTTTGTAGTGGTAAAAGGTGTGAATGGTAGTGATTATTGGTGTAGGAGTGGACAATAGTAGCGTAGTGGTCATTAGTGTAGAAGTGGTCAACATTGTATTGAAAATTGTATTTTGTAGCAGTGCAATTTTTTTTCTTCCTGAGTTCCATAAAATCAAGCGATCACAAACATTTTTGACAGTGCATGTTAAATGGTTTATAATATTTTATAACAAAAATGATGCTATTCATTTAACTTCAACTCTGCCTTCATTCAGAAGCCAATCAATTAAATATGCAAATGAGCTACATGTATAAAAACACGAAAAATGTCCAGAATTAATATGCTTCTACTATAGTGTAATACATGTATAGAAGTAATGGATAACACTAGGCATTTGAAAGCAGTGAAATTAACAATAAACTGAGTCTGGAACACAAGTTTAATATCAATGACATTGATAACCATGATTAAATCATATTTTTGTTGTAAGACACTAGAGTCTCATCAATACTGGGAAACCATTTTAATCAGAGAAGTTTAAATTATCAGCAGGACATTTGAACAAAGGGGTAATAAAGATTAAAGTTAAGACAATAGATATAGATTATTGATAGCAGAAACAGACAAGTATAATAAATTGAGGTAGACATCAAGGTGAGGTCATCATTATTATCAATTTCATCCATCATCTGAATCAATGAATGAAATGAACCAATAGCAGCTCAGTACTGAATCTGATAACCAATCAGAGGAAATTATGAAAAAACTAAGACAACTTGAGTCCAAATGACCAATAGGGATAAAGAAAGAGTGTTTATTTAATTTTTATGCATTTTTAACCACAAGGAGGGAGAAGCATATATGTGTAAATAATGTCACAATATTGAGAAAAATCAGTGAATTTTCCTAGACATTGAAAGTAGCTAGAGATGACAGAGTGAATGGTGATTTGGTCAAGTATACAAGCAGTCTCTCAGCTGAGATAGCTCCGCTGTTAGCAATGCACATTTCAATTAAAGAACTGAAGATATCATTAGAAAATGAACAAATCTGAGAGCAGTCCACATGTAGTACCTATAAATATAATATCAAAGCAATCAACTAGACAAAAATATTCATCAAAATTAGAGAATTAAAGATATCATCACGGAATGAACAAATCTAAAAGAAGTCTACACTAAGTATCAAAGCAAAAAGAATTGTAGTTTTCAAGAAGTCAAAAAAGTAAAAAGTAGACACGGGTGACGATGACATGGGACAATCACTCATATGATAAGCTCCACTCGACAAAGTCAACAGTGGAGCAAAAAAAAAAAAAAATTAGATATATATATATTGACATTTTTGTTGTATAATATTCATACTAGATCTTGCAAAGGAAATATTAATATTAGTACTCTTTTGATTAACTTCCATTATATCATCATCCTCTACTGATTCGTCAGAAACCAGCTAAATAAAACCAATAGAAAAACTCCTTTTATCAAGTGCAAGAAATATACTTGCATTAGTGAATTTTTGTTCGGCTCTGTTGTTACAATCTTTGAGTATGCCGATAAGTTGCATTATGTCATTCCAAAGCATTCTGTTTTTTGCGATAGCGGGATCCTATTCAAAAAAACACACACTTGATTTCTTCAGGGAATTTGCCTCCCTTGGATTCATGCCTGCCATTTCAGCTACTACTAATAAATTATTTGATTCTGTGCGAGTCTACAGAACTATGGCTATTACACCACAAGGAATACACATATACCTACAAACGAACCACAGTCTTGCCATGATAGGAAAACGATGATTGCTTATGGAAACTAACAACATCAATTGAGTAATGAGAAATTGCAAATGATCATTTTCTACTCTTATATTTCAGCAGAGGGAATTTGTAGGTTGAAGGCTCATTTCTCTAAATTTTGTTTCTATTTTTAAAAATGTTCCGTGGGAATACCCTGCACCTGGGTCTTCCATTTTTCAACATCATTAAAGAAAACAGCATTACTTTTTCAAATATTGAAACCAAATGAGTTTATTGTTATCTTGCAGTTAGATTCTATCAAAAACACATACTGATACACTGTTGGCGACTGATGGATTGGTCTACAACTGGTCAGTAGTAAATTATCCACATGTAAAGTCACATCTGATTGGCCCAATAATGCAACACTATACATGATTGGCCGGTTGTGTGAAGTGAAATTTGTCATCAATCAGAATCTTTCATTTGTTGACGTGATAATTTGTAATTAATAGTTACAATGACAAAACATATCTTACTTAATATCCAGCAAAAAACTTACGATTGTTTGCAGTGGATTGTGATAGATTTATGCATAAAAATTTATGCAAATGTACACTGATATATGAACTATTTATGCAAATGATGCTTCTATACATGGAAATATATGCAAATGATATTTCCATACATGGAAATGAACGCAAATGATACTTCCATACATGGCAATATATGCAAATGATACTTCCATACATGGCAATATATGCAAATGATACTTCCATACATGGCAATATATGCAAATGATACTTCCATACATGGGAATGAATGCAAATGATGCTTCTATATATGGCATTATATGCAAATGATACTTCTATACATGGAACTATATGCAAATGATACTTCCATACATGGCAATATATGCAAATGATATTTCTATACATGGACAAATATGCAAATGATACTTCTATACATGGAAATATATGCAAATGATACTTCCATACATGGCAATATATGCAAATGATACTTCGATACGCAACCCTACATCATAACAGATGATTTGCAATGAATTATGGGTGACATGGAATTCCAAGACATTCTTTAACCAACAAAACATTCACAAATTCCCAAAAGAGACATAATAATGGGGAGTAATTTGTTATTCAAAGATTATCTGCTGGCCAGTTATCATGAGTGGACAGGCTACTACCTATTCAATCCCATCAATCAATTTGTTCACTATAAAAACCCCATAATTATGTGTTTTCATGTAAAGTAATATTATCAGACTACCATTTGTGAATTCTCAAAGGGAATAGCTTAATGCCATGGGTTCATCAAAACAACAAGGATTCGAAAAGTAATTCCACATCACTTAAGAATTCCAACCTGCCTGATTCAGACAATAACTGCGGAACAAGTACAGACTCTTTTTAATTTCCATGATTATTCTAAATCTAATCAGTATTCCAGAGGTTTAGTCAATTCAGATATGAAATATTTTATCATTTAATGATATGAATAGCAACAAAAAATGCATATTATGGAAATTATTTCAGCTTTTATGGGAAATTTAAAGGGGAATATTCCAAACCCTGGGATGGAATGCATGGATAACATTGTTATATTTGTATACACTTTTAATCCTCTTTCGTTTCCTATTATAATTCTAATCTCTTAGTGTATATTGGTTGTAAGATTAGTGTAATAGCAAAATTTAAAATAAAAGCTGGCTTATAAATTTCAATTTTACAACAGTTTATTAAACTTCTTGCTGACTTGAACTGAAACAACATTGAGTATTGAGGTCCAAAGAAACAGGGACAGAAACAGGGTGACTCTTCAATAAATAAACAACGTAACAATCAACCAAACATCAGATTGAAGGCCAAATAAATCAAATAGATTGAAACAGAAAAGTACGACTTTTCAGCCAATACTAATAAACATGGACATCTCGTTGCTTATCAACAATCTTTGAAATACCCCAACCATATTTGCTTTATGAGGAGCACATCTCAAATGGAAGCTTGCATATACCAAAATTAAAATACAGAATTTCGACAATACATGGTATAAGAAAGGGACACTTATTTAAAAAAACACAGGATGACAAGGATAAACATGAATAATTTATTTATTAATTTGAGAAGAGCTACACAATCCCTGATTATATCCCATGATGCACTACTTCCAATCCCATGATGCACTGCAAACTATCTCATAACACGTACCATATTACAATTCTAAATTATAGTGAATTGTGGGATAGTTCTGACCAAATGCTAATGTAACCTGACAAAACTATCCCACAATTATTTTGCAACTGTGGAAAGGTTTAGGGGTACCAGCATTAAAATGTTGTAACATGTGGTCCTGACAGAGACAAAATGATTGAGACCTAAAAATAAAATTCAGACTCGCCAGCAACCACGATTCAAAGCAAGGTGCATTGATATTGCCCTCCCCTTGTCAGATTGATATTCATCAGACGACTTTTTTCCATATCAGGTACACCTCAGAATAGCCCAAAGGCTAAAGAACACAAGTTTCTTTCATGTTATTTAATACTATTTGGGAGTTATCAACAGACATCATTAGTTTCTGCTAAATGAGGTTTCTTTACATCTCCAGAGACTAGATGAAGGACATATAACAGGAAACTATGCATGCCATGTATCACCATGAAGATCATCTGAGAACACGTTTCAAGATAAAGAAAATATTTTAATGTAGCAAACAACTAACATTAATTTTTTTTTTTAACGTAATATCACACTTAGGAGCTCAGATACCACCTACCCCTGCCCCAAAATTAAAAACAAATGGAATATTTTATATCAAAGAAAAATAACACTGACAAAGTGGAAAAAATTGAACATTTAAACTGAGTTGTTGTTCTGCATGTATTCTTTACTCATGGCAATGCAAGAATATTATTTTGTATTGTATTACAAAAAGTAAGATTCCTGAATAAAAATAAAAGATGATATTAGTCAACAACATTCTCTTGAGTTGAATTTACATCCTAATTCACTGTCATATT
This sequence comes from Saccoglossus kowalevskii, assembly GCF_978046115.1. Lineage (NCBI taxonomy): Eukaryota > Metazoa > Hemichordata > Enteropneusta > Harrimaniidae > Saccoglossus > Saccoglossus kowalevskii. Next base: position 32,143,833 of record NC_140657.1, read on the forward strand.
CCCTAATACTTTTTTTTAAGAGGAGATCAATGCACAGAGATAATTAATTAGCAAACTTCAACGTAATTCTATAACGACAATTTAAATATCAAAACACCCTAAAAATATCAACCTGAGATAGCACTGGCAACGCAGGTGTAAAATTGCCGTTACTTGGCAAGTTACTGTTCTATTTAAACAGCGTGAACAGCACTGCATGCACCGAGTAAGTAACTCAGACAATAGCTCTAATAATGATTGATAGCCAGCCAGCATTAGATTCAATTGAATATAGAATAAAACTGTAAAATGTAATAATATTACACACTCTGTGCACAGAGAACCAATTGGTGAGAGTGAATCTTAATGGTTCCATCCTAGGCAGAAAATATGCAATAATATGACGAGTAATAATGTCGTGATGGCAAATCTTACCACCTTATCTGGTTTATTGCTGACGGCAGTTCCTGGAACTCTACCATACTACTTAAAATCTAGGTAATATTGGCAACTGCGGCTGTAATTACGATACTGACCTAGAGGCTAGGGAGATCTAATAAAACCCCATGACTATTGGCTGTTAGTGTCCTTGCTATCTTGTGTTTTAATATCACAGAGTTGGTTAGTTAGAGACCAAATTAAACCTAATGCAAAGAGTCTGGCTGGAGGCAAGGCATGGCAGGTAGTTGTCAATGATACTCCTCGCTTTAGGTAAATTTTTTAGTTCTATGCACATCTCAGGAAAGCAGCTAGCTTACAAACTTGTATATATTTTGAATTTAACTCTTTTACTCCTCAGAAGATTAAGTTGAGTTTTATTTTTTAATTTTATTGGCAAAATAATACAGCCTGATGTTTTTTTAATTAATTAGGATTTGATTTTCATCTACTGTTTAGCCAGAGAATGATGAATATATTTTGAATATGGTATTAGTTTAGAAGCTTTACGTCAACCATCCAATGTTAATATGAATAGAGAATTATTAAAACACACTGCACAATTTCACTCATATATTTTACTGATCAGTCATTTTCAATTTTGTAAATTAATTCGTAAAGTGATTTAAACTAATGAGCTGGAAAAACAGCAAGGCCGAACATCTGCATATTAAAATACCGAGAGCTGACCATTGGTTCATCCATTTACATGCGTCTTATGATTGACTCGCATCATAAAATTTTACGTTCACTCGCAAGTCGTCAATACTCCTTTCACAGAATGTGTTAAAGTGCCGGAATTTAAAATACGATAAAAAAATGATTTAAGGGTTATTTTACAGGTAATAAAAGAGAGCTGTTTCTCATTTTCATCCTTATTAGCAACAATGAAAACCCTGTAAATTGTAGAAGCTAACTAGTTGGGAGTGTCTAAACACTTATTTATGAACTCCATGTATCCAATTCACACAACAGTATATTATCACAATGATCTCTTCAGAAAAGCACCCCTAACTGACGGTGTTTGAACCCTGACCTATGCTTGGCTTAGTTCTTAAAGACTGTTATTTTTATGTGGAATATTTGTTTTCTGGCAATTCAAAATAACATACAGAGCAATAGCTGACATGGATGTGCATGCATGCACACACATACACACATACACACACAAACACACTCACTAACACACACACACATATACACATACACATACACACTCACACACACACACACACACACACACACACACACAATCACACTAACACACACACACACACACATACTTTTAAAGACATTCTCTTGTCTAGAAGCTCTTGTAATTTCCATGTTTTCATCAGCTAACTGATCCTTTGTGAGCCTATTTTTGTTTATACCATAACACTTAGACCCTTCTTATAAAAACACTGGCTTTTTAAATGGATCTGCCCAGACTGTATTGTTGAAAATTGTCTCCCCACTGGAATAATAGCTTCTCTTTAGCATGAGACCACAAAACATGGCTGCCATCTTTACACTATTCACATCAAAGTCACAGAGTATATTTCAGCTTTAGAATCCACCACATATCTTTAAAATCAGCCCAACATTAGTTGGGGAAGAGGGTGAGTTTATAACTAAAATAACACACAAGTAAAACAACCCATTTTGGGTTTATAAAATGATATTTTAATTTTTGTAATTGGTATTCAGGTCTCAATCGAACACTATGGAGCACAGGGTTGGATTTCAATAGACAGATCACATAAATCATATTACTTGTGACATTAGAACTTTTAATAACACTTTGTCTTTCAGCTACGGTGTCTGATATGGACAACATACAGATTTCATACTGCGATATTAACCTACCAGCGGGAATCAGTTGCCATGGAAACAATCCGCATAACTCTGGTGGATAAATAAGTGATTTTATTGAATACAGAAGAGGGGTTGTTACGGAGGGTAAGACAGATAGGAATTAATGGGTAGTAGCATTCTATGAGAATTTAGGAATATTTGTGACAATCCATGGAGGAAAGGAAAAGTATTGATAGCTATATTTCAATTTTTATTATTCATTTCTTTCTTTGAAACACACAGAAATAAAAGTTGGCACCAAACAATGGTACAAAGCGTTTGTGGTGAAACATGCATGAGGACACTTAAGTGCTCTCCTTAAACTATAAGATAAGATGAAAACTGTCCACATCCCAACAGAACAGCTTGACCACAGCAGATATAACCGGGCATTGGATGAAATGCGAAAGTAATTTACGAGTCAGAGTGAGGATAGTTTATCTTGCGTTGGGTAGCAGCGTACAAATTCCTCGTATAAGATCCATTGAGAGTGTGGCTTTCGAGGGGGATCTACGATTTCTTCCTTTCATAGGACAACAAATGTAATGTTAGTAGACAATGAATACAGAAAGCAGTCAATGCCTAAATAGCTGATGCCATGAAGGGGGATTGTTCTCGAGTCATTTGATACTCTCGGGCATTTACTACTACAACGAAAAGAATGCTTCCACTATTTTACAGCAGAGCGCTAGAGAACAAAATGTTTTCAGTAACAACAAATCGCGGTAAATAACATCCTAACCTCTACTTGTAAAGCAGGGAATGCCCGGCTGGATATTCTGTAAGGGTCAGCTTTCTTCTGGACTCTACTTGGCTAATTTCAATTACATCTCACTTTCCAATGCTTGGTTTGATACAGTGTTCTTGTCCCCCGGAGTGTTTTTTTCAATCACCCCTCAATGCCAACTCTAGTACCTTTTGTTCTTTGACGTTTAATTGGTTTTTGCCGAGACACAGTCTATCCTTTAAGAACCATACAGAGTTCTTTATCAACCAATTACTACTCGGGCGAGGATTGCAAGACACCGAATCAATACGAGTTGCAATTTTATAATGGGTCAAAATTTGGTGCATACAATATAGCTAACCAGGTGTGCAGCCAAGCAAATAACTATTTCACCAAAGTTTGAGAAAATGCTACAGCGAGTGTATAAGAAGAAGAAAAGAGAAAGAAACGGGCGGCTTTGTCTGGGTAGAACATCAGGTGTGTGTTTTGCCCTATCAACTCCTGCTGTATAGTTGAGCTGTATTGAGCTGATATATACGCATAGACCTATTCAACAACCCACAGTGAAAGCTTGTGTCGTTATCCGTAATCGCCAAATTATGTAAAATACCCTTTTTATCATTTTGTGTTGCATGGATGCAATCAGAACACCGTGTCAGTCGCCATGAGGACTGTGCTATAAAAAACAAAGTCTATTCAACATGGGTTAGCGAAGTACGTCATAAAAACTAAGATATAATTCAGGGGAAAAATTATTTCTTCAGCTGGCAGAGAAAGGGAGAGGGTGAAAAAACAATGGGACAATGATCAGTTACAATAGTTAATTAAGCCTTGACTTAAAGATTGAAAAATAATATCAAGAGTTTTAGCTTTTCTGATCTGAATACCACATCTACACTGAACTAACTGTGAACCAGTTTAAAAACAATGCTCTTTCTAGCACTCACCCAGAAGTGAGGAATGGTCAAGAGACAATGGGTACATTGGTCATTTCATAACGTGTACTCAACACCAACAATATGATAACTTGACAAATTGCAGACTGTTTTGTAATCAAGCTTTTTTTTTGAATTGCGAAGAATGTATCATCTTCAATCCGATCAAAATCTGATGTAGACAATTTTTGTTTTGTATAAAACAGCAAGTATATAACATCAAGTAATAAAAAAAATAATAATAAAAAAATATAAATATAATTTTTTTTTTTTTTACAATGGGGCCTATATCTACATTGGTCTTTAATGAGATTGCACCATCTTCAAACTGAGATATTTTATTAAGCTTCTTTTTTCAGGCACAGCTGTACATTATTGAGGACCACAACCATTTACACAATGACAGATGGTCCTATTACTACTGGAACTCCAAACTTTCATATCATATGAACATTCTTGGCTGCATATGAAACACTAAGACCTTAACACAAAGACAAGTGAAACAGTTAGGAGTGACCTTGGAGCATTGCATTGTACAAAGAATGGCAAGATCAATACACTCCCTATATTACTCTATTTTATCACAAATATTTGCCGAGGGCATCCGCCTCTATCGGGGCCTATAGGAAGTGGACATAGACATGGCCTGGAAATCTAACAATAGAGACTTGTAAGAAAGTAAAATGCCACATTAGGGCTACACCATCAGGTCAACGCCGCCATGTCCTACCGAGGTCAGATACTTCATTATTCAGCTGCTGAGGAACTTTCTCATTTTGTGATAAATCAACAATAGAGGGATTCTTCATCTCCTTGTAACCATAACAACAAGTCCAGAGAACAAAACAAGATGGAGGTCTATAATTTTTTTTTACATTTCAGTTGCACATTAATTGTCACACACACACACACACACACACACACACACACACACACACACACACACACACACACACACACACACACACTAAAGCTTTTAACAACATTAAATATACAAAAGAAATGAATTGGATTGTATTTTGGATGTAAAGTAAAACGCAAACGAGACAATATTTTCCCAAGAATCTGACAAATCAGCTTTATTAGCATTTAATAAAATTGTTCCTAAATCTACAATGTGATATTATTTGTTTGATCCCGCTGAGAAATGTACATCTTGTTTACTTTTTAATTATTTTTGGATTCCATGCATCATTGCCTTTATTATTATAAATTATAATAGATCAGCTGGAGCCCACAAAGGATACCATAGTCAGTGAACTAGAATTGGTTTTCACACCTACCAGATAAAATTACTGACAGATCTATTTGTTTTTCGACAGTGTTTTTCAAAGTCAAATTTCAGGTTCATTAGCAGTATATGAAAATCAGTTCTTGTATTTATTGGTATTTTTTTTAATACTGATGAAGTATATGGCAACACACGTCATGTTGGTAGAACAAAACATTAAATATAATTACATGGTGTGAAAGTGAAAGATGGTTTACGGAAAAAAAATTATATAGCATTTTAGATAGCATGTTTTTGGGGGTGCATCAGAAAAGATTCAGTTTCTTTTTTTTTAGTTTCTAAAAGAAAACTTAATTTTAAATGACAAATTCAATTAAACACTGAAAATTGACTCAGATTTTGTACAATGGCTCCAAAATTAGGATCCATTTCCTGAAATATTGAAGAATAGAAGAAAAAGCAGAGAAGAATTTGAGTGATAATATCTTGTGAAAACGTTAAAATGTACAAGAAAAGAATGTTATATATTGAGTTTTCTAATATTTGTATTCATGACACTTTAGCATAGAAAACAACTCAGGTTCTCAAACCGACTATTTATTGTTACTCAGAAATGACATTTAATAAGTGATCAATTATTTATGAGCTTTTTGATTCAACAATCAGAACATTTTTTTTAAACTCTATATTCTCTTATCATATAGGTGAATACTGCTGGGTGCCAGAGAATTAATTATTCATCAATTTTATTAGGAAATTGCACTTCCTGGGCTATAAGGAATGAAAGAATACTTGCCCTGGCAACTATGATTAATGGATCCTTGCAGCTTGGGAAAATACACAAAGCATCCCAACATGCTAAAGAAAACATTCACATGGAAACCAAAGTCTTGAGATGTACCATTAACTCATTGGGAGAATGGTTCAATGGGATCTCAATTACCATGACAACTAAAAACAGAAAACCCATGAAAAAAACTTTTCTATCTGGGCTAATAGAGCATTTCCATTCGAGAGATATTTTTCCAGATTTTTGTTATCTTGCAATGACACACATAAACAGTTTTTTTTTCAATTAGTATCATTCATTATGAAACGGCTTGACAGTGTTCATGACAATACAATTACATCAAAGACACTATCAGACCCTATACAAAGAACCCAAATAACATTTTGCTCAGAGCAACAATATTTTTTCCTGTTAAACTTACATAATAATGGTGTTACACAAAAAGGGCAAAGATAAACCTAATTTCAGTATATTAATGTGAAGTTCACTTTCAAGAATTAAGATATCGTGAAAATACATGCATTGACCATGCTGTACATCAACATATTGGTGTTCTGGTTCAATTCTTATCTATAGTATAGATTCCATACAAACCAACACACAAACCATGCTGTACATCAACATTTTGGTGTTGTGGTTCAATTCTTATCTATAGTATAGATCCCATACAAACCAACACACAAACCATGCTGTACATCAACATATTGGTGTTCTGGTTCAATTCTTATCTATAGTATAGATTCCATACAAACCAACACACAAACCATGCTGTACATCAACATATTGGTGTTCTGATTCAATTCTTATCTATAGTATAGATTCCATACGAACCAACACACAAACCATGCTGTACATCAACATTTTGGTGTTGTGGTTCAATTCTTATCTATAGTATAGATTCCATACAAACCAACACACAAACCATGCTGTACATCAACATATTGGTGTTCTGATTCAATTCTTATCTATAGTATAGATCCCATACAAACCAACACACAAACCATGCTGTACATCAACATATTGGTGTTCTGATTCAATTCTTATCTATAGTATAGATTCCATACAAACCAACACACAAACCATGTTGTACATCAACATATTGGTGTTGTGGTGCAATTCTTATCTATAGTATAGATTCCATACAAACCAACACACAAACCATGCTGTACATCAACATATTGGTGTTCTGGTTCAATTCTTATCTATAGTATAGATTCCATACAAACCAACACACAAACCATGCTGTACATCAACATATTGGTGTTCTGGTTCAATTCTTATCTATAGTATAGATTCCATACAAACCAACACACAAACCATGCTGTACATCAACATATTGGTGTTCTGGTTCAATTCTTATCTATAGTATAGATTCCATACAAACCAACACACAAACCATGCTGTACATCAACATATTGGTGTTCTGGTTCAATTCTTATCTATAGTATAGATCCCATACAAACCAACACACAAACCATGCTGTACATCAACATATTGGTGTTCTGATTCAATTCTTATCTATAGTATAGATTCCATACAAACCAACACACAAACCATCCTGTACATCAACATATTGGTGTTGTGGTTCAATTCTTATCTATAGTATAGATTCCATACAAACCAACACACAAACCATGCTGTACATCAACATATTGGTGTTCTGGTTCAATTCTTATCTATAGTATAGATTCCATACAAACCAACACACAAACCATGCTGTACATCAACATATTGGTGTTCTGGTTCAATTCTTATCTATAGTATAGATCCCATACAAACCAACACACAAACCATCCTGTACATCAACATATTGGTGTTCTGATTCAATTCTTATCTATAGTATAGATTCCATACAAACCAACACACAAACCATGCTGTACATCAACATATTGGTGTTCTGATTCAATTCTTATCTATAGTATAGATTCCATACAAACCAACACACAAACCATCCTGTACATCAACATATTGGTGTTGTGGTTCAATTCTTATCTATAGTATAGATCCCATACAAACCAACACACAAACCATCCTGTACATCAACATATTGGTGTTGTGGTTCAATTCTTATCTATAGTATAGATCCCATACAAACCAACACACAAACCATGCTGTACATCAACATATTGGTGTTCTGGTTCAATTCTTATCTATAGTATAGATCCCATACAAACCAACACACAAACCATCCTGTACATCAACATATTGGTGTTGTGGTTCAATTCTTATCTATAGTATAGATCCCATACAAACCAACACACAAACCATGCTGTACATCAACATATTGGTGTTCTGGTTCAATTCTTATCTATAGTATAGATCCCATACAAACCAACACACAAACCATCCTGTACATCAACATATTGGTGTTGTGATTCAATTCTTATCTATAGTATAGATTCCATACAAACCAACACACAAACCATGCTGTACATCAACATATTGGTGTTCTGGTATAAATTCCAAATATGCATAAATGACATTTACAATCGTAACTATAAAACAAACTTATTGCTCAAAATCACTTGGTATATCGTTTATGTCTGACTACTGAACATGTTTTCACTTTCACTTATTTTTATTCACAATAAAGATTGTAATACACCACCATCAAGTAAAGCCTGTAAATGTTTTCAAGAACATACAAGGATCACAAATAAGCGACAATTATCACATGAAAATGAGGAGTACCATAATTATTAGTTAATTTTTAGATCACAGATACAGGTATATGTTACAATTCGAACTACGATAAATCTCCCTTGATGCAAATTTGATTCAATCAATTCATTATCAACCCATTAAAATGCTTGACTACTGACCAATCAAATTAATTGTTACAACTAACCAATCATATAAGCATACAAGCACCAGGATGTGTGAACTTTAGGGGTCATACAAGCACCAGGATGTGTGAACTTTAGGGGTCATACAAGCACCAGGATGTGTGAACTTTAGGGGTCATACAAGCACCAGGATGTGTGACCTTTAGGAGTCATACAAGCACCAGGATGTGTGAACTTTAGGGGTCATACAAGCACCAGGATGTGTGACCTTTAGGGGTCATAGAAGCCTGAAGGTTCATGCATGTCATAGACACCTTAAACCTTACCATAGTCCACACAAGTTTTTGTACTAAACATTATCGCCATGAAACATGCTGAATCAACAATTGTACATTGCAAATATGTTGCATTATGGTAATACAATGTTTAAAAACAATTGTAAATAACAATATTTTGGACCAGGTATTTCCTGAAACTTTGCTAAATTATTCCACCGAAAAAAAAAGTTTTGCATACCCAAATTAGTTTTTCAAATTGTGCATTTTCCCAATTTCAATTCCGAAAGTCATCGTTTCCATGGAAACTAATTCAGGTATCTATCTTTTTTATAGTTTCTCTTTGTCATTCATTTGATGAAACTTTCCACTCAGGAAAATATTAAGAATTCATGGTGCATTTAAAATTTGCTTTGGTAACACTGCTGAGACGTAAATGGCTCTTGAGGGTCACATTTTGTAAACAGTGATCCCCGTTTTGTGGACCTAGCATTACGTTATGAAGCATGACTCTGTTTTGACTCGCCTATTTACTTATCGACTGTGTTTTCAAACAGAACACAAGTAATATAATGAACTTTTAAAATAAAAAACAAGAAATGAACCATACTCACACACAATAAATTCCCAACAATTTGTTAGAAGTAGAGCTAAATCCAGTGTATTTTAGTCAAAATGGAAGGGATGAATTGGATAGAGGGGGGGGTCTTCCTTGTCACTATCAGTGATGAGAAAGTCTTGGGGGGTCAACATATATTTACACCCAGCAGGACAACTTCCAACAAACCAATAAATCAATCTGGCAAAATTAAGTATACATAAATAAACAAGCAAAGAGAAATGGGGCAAGTTTCCATCAAGACAAACAACATGTATGAGAAATACCACAGATGCTTGCATCACTTGAGAAAATATTTAACAACAAACATACATCACCAGTTAGAATTCTATTCATTATTCTAATATTTTGCCCACATAAATTGAAAGAACTAATAAATTAAATCAATGTATTTGGTTTAAAATGCCTGAAATAAATGAAATTGGATTTACACTGTGTCAATAATATTTTTGTCCTTGTGACTAGATATATGACATTTCTTGAATAAGTTGTATTTATTCACACCAAGAACAAACAATTTCACTAAAAGACATCGCAATACAGAAAAAAATAAAATCACTTCCAAAATCAATCACATATATGAAAAGCTTGTGAGAAATAAAGCCAATTAGATTTCATTTCTCAGTAAATTGAGCTATGTTATGAAGAGTGAACGCACTAGACTAATGTGTCTGGTCAGTTATATGCCAAGGTATACAGACAGTTAACGAATACCTGCCAAATAGATAATATCACTCAAATTATGATTAAATGATGAGTTTTTGTACAACAAGAAAACGAAAATCAATAAACAAATCAACCATATTCCCTAGTTAACATGGTAGTCAGTAACAACGCTCGAACAATCTGACCGTTATTGGTTGCTGATGGCTGGAGGGTAGCTGTCGTGCTGACTTGATTTACACTGAATCTATTGCTTAATAGTTGCCATGTCACACACAAATACTAGCAATGTGTGGCGTATTACAACATAAACTCATTAATTATTGATTCACTTTCCATCAAATTCATATCCTTTTTATATGATGTAGATGTGAGTGTTTACCATTATGGTTCTATCCCTGCAGGGACTAGCAAAGCCATTCTCCATAAAACACAAGCAAATGTTTCCATGGAAATTGGCAAGTCTGAATATTATTTCCAACAGCCCCAGGGTCGCTTTATATTATAACATGACATTGCTGTGTAAGTGACTGAGTCGTGTAGGTTAGACTAGCTTCAATTTACAACCCATGCGGAGAGTGATCTTACCTTTTAATACATCCTGACAAACTACTGTTCTCACAATACATTACTAAATCCATACACAGCATGTCTTCTCTGTAAATGCCCTGGGCACTATCATTTTAGTCTTCCTTGTCTATCTCGTTTTTTTTTTACTTAAAGAACGGAAAAAACATTTTATTGCCCATTAGTTAAGAAAATGCATTTAAAACTAAACTCGATATTTTTTGGTACTTTGGGGCCACGAGGGCAATACAAGCAATTCTGATCTTTTTCCATACACCGCTCTATAGTCTTACAAATTGATTTTTCACCTGCGAGAATAAAAATTAAATACGCTTTAAATTATAAAATAAATAAATTAAAATGCAGCGCAAATTTGGGAAAAAAAAATTCATCAGAAGACGCATTTGTTTGATAATTTTGATTGTTGTTAGTATACGGATTTAAAACTGTTATATACACATCAATAGAAATAATGGCATCGATGAATCATCTCAGGTTTCTATATTTTCACACCTGCGTGAAGGAAAATACACATAATGCATAATTCATATATATAATTAAGACAAACTTAAAAGTATATTGGCATTCTAGCACCCAATATAAACCTATAAACTGCTAAATGCCCATCTTAAATAATGTTTATTCAATACTTAGAAACATCTAGCGAGTGTATACCTTTAACGTTTGTTTTTATTTACCTAATACAGTAATTCCACTGATAAATAAATCAGTGTGAATGAATAATTAATAAAATGCAACACATTTTTATTATTTTGACAATTTTAATTTCACAAGAAAATTTTCAGAAGAATCCTGCATGAGTTATGTGTGATGTCTTTAAACAAAACAAGGGGTCATATTGACTATATCACAATGAATTCCATTCAATTATTTTCTCATGGCAAAAATTCAACAGATTCCCAATATAAAAATAATAAGTGATAATTCTGAGAATTGTATACATTTTATAATAGAAAATAAACAAATTTAATTCTGAAATAATATGAAAGATTCCAAATTTAGCATTATTTACCCATGTTAATTTTTGAGAGGCAATTGGCAACTATTTGATTGTAAACTATCGTGCACAAATTTGGAAGCAATTTTTTAAACATATTTTTCATATTTTTTACCTTTAGTATGCATTAGCTAAGCAAATAGTGTTCCATTAAAGATGGGAACACAACAGAGAGAAAGTCAACCCTGGGTACTACGGTATGTAAGAAATGCAGAAGAGGGAATATGATAAAAGAGCAGATTAGATCATATTGCTGATACCCTGTCTAATTTGACCACTTAACAACAAATTTTTTGATCAAATCAAACCCAAATAGCTCATTTTAAAACATTATCGTGTGTTTCAAGAATGCAACATAAAAAGGCAAAGTAGAAGTGTTGAGGAAATTGCAAGTTTTTTGCAACATAATTAGCAGGCAAATTTTCTCTAAAACATGACTACAGATGTAGACAATATGGAGCTGACTGATTGGTTTCCATGGTGATTTCCCTGATAATTACAGTTACTGGTGTTTTTATTCAAAGACTACATAGAGTACATATTATTGATGTTTTTAAAAAAAAATCAAAAAATATATTGCATGAGTTCTAAGATTCAATTTTAAACTATGATGTATTTCTCAGTTGGGAAGTAATGCATCATCAAATATTATGCAAATTATAATCCAATATTCAAATTAGTATCTTGCCATGTATTGTGGGTATTTTAAACCTTGTGCTGTAAATATGTCAGCACGAGTCAAGATGGGAAGAAACAACGCTCACTGATTTCTGATGAAATGCCCAATGTACACATTACATACATGTCTTGATCTATTTCAAAAAACTACCTCCAGCTAAGCCGAGGCAAACAGATACTTTGTGGCTCCAAGACTACTGCATTATAATTAACTCAGGACAACCCAAAGAGAGGAAATCAACTTCCAAGCTCACCTATTAGGGACACACCAATAATATATAAGTATTCGTATTCAGGGTACAACTTCCAAGCTCACCTATTAGGGACACACCAATAATATGTTTTTAAGTATTCAGGGTACAACTTCCAAGCTCACCTATTAGGGACACACCAATAATATGTTTTTAAGTATTCAGGGTACAACTTCCAAGCTCACCTATTAGGGACACACCAATAATATGTTTTTAAGTATTCAGGGTACAACTTCCAAGCTCACCTATTAGGGACACACCAATAATATATTTATAAGTATTCAGGGTACAACTTCCAAGCTCACCTATTAGGGACACACCAATAATATGTTTTTAAGTAATCAGGGTACAACTTCCAAGCTCAGGACATGCCAAAAAATATACTCTAAGAATTTTGGTGTAAAGCTCAGCTATTAGGGATATGCCAAAGATATATTTCAAAAATGTGGGCATTAAACTTCCAATTAGGGACATGACATTAATATATTCCAAGTATTTTTGGGTACAACTTACAAGCTATTAGGAGAACACCAACAAGAGCAATAGTGTCAGCTTAGCAAATAGGGACATACCAAAAATATTCTTGATTATGACAGAGTATAATTTCCTTGCTTGGTTATTATAGGGACATACCAATTAAATAATCCACTGGTGTGCAAGTGATACATAATTATTCTGTTCCAGAATTGCATGCATTTTTACTGAAATTTAATGCAATGTAATTTTCCACACAAGTTTTGCAATTTTTCTGTACAATTTTTTATATATTTATATTCTATTTCAGAAAAATTCAATAGAAAAGAGGTTAAAACAGAATTTCTGTAGAAGGAATATACTCAATGATGTTTGAAAGCTCACTAAACTTCACACTAATAAAATGCAATTTAGAAACTGCCACGACAATAAACTTCAGTTACCTGAGACTGGTATAAACTAAAATTTTAAATATAAACCAGAACACAATATTTAATGATTTCAAGACACATTTCATAACACTAATAATGACATGAAAAATAAGACAACAGCAGCAGTGCCAAGACGACTGATTTATTACATCTTGTCTCCCTGAACAACAACATATATCGGCAAATCTATATCGTTTACGTTATCTTGTCATCCATTGTTATCAGTGAATCTGATCACCCACGTGATAAAGAGACAAAGAAATGCAGATATGCGGAATGCTTGACGAAGACGAAAACATACTGTATATGTTGGTGAATAAGAGTTGGAATTGATAGGCAGGGGACATATTATGTAATTTTAGATTAAAACTATTCCTAACAGGAAACACAGCCGAGTGTAGTTCTTGTGTGAATGTTGGTGCATTCTCTTCTCTAACATGTATATATAATGCCAGTCACTGTAATAAAACTGAAACCACTCATTGGTAAATGGGAAAACTTTAATTTCAGAAAATGTGTGTTTTAAGACATTAATAGTGTATTATGTGTTTTTATGGGAAAGTTCCGTTTTGTTGATAGTATTTCTCCAGGAAAGATGTGCCTATTGTCTGAGTTGCCGTCAGTGAGTCTCATTTGGTTGACTCTGTTACTGACCTAGAAAAAATGTGCTTTTTTCTCCTACAGTAAAAATCAGGAAAACCAGCAGGCTGACGGTAATTGCTAAAACAGTTCTAGTTTTTGTTTCTTCTCAAATAAATGGATGAATTTAGGTTCATTTAGACAGCTTTTGTCAATTTTAACTAAAATAGAGTTTCTTTGAATATGAAGCCTTGTTTGTAAACTACCGGTACCCACTGTTTTTTATGGGTCACTTGCAAGAGCCTGGATGGCGAGTTTTTCCTGACATCAATTTTGCATCATACAATCACCGCTACACCAAACTCCAACAGTGACGCAATATGGTTGAAAACCAGGTAATCACATGTCATGCTATTTCAATATTCAGTTGCATCAACTAAAATCTGGTGTTGGCAGATTCTTTTTTTTTCTATTGACGTGAATAACAGGAATGATTCGGCATAAATAATTTCTTGAATTTTACGCAACTTTTTAGATGTCTGTTTAGATTTTCTGTCTTATTTCTGAATTTACGAGTTAAGGCGAGTTAAAACTGAAAACACATTTTTTGTTATTAATTTATACTCAACTAGTTTAATAACAGTTTTATGTTTATCCTGTGACTGAGCAACAATCATCAAACCAGAAGCCGTACCACACTCCACCCCTTACAATAGTTTTATAACAGTGTTACAGTGAACCTGAAATCTGACAGATATTTTGGCACAATGTTTTATCTCAACATGTGTGCATTATAAAATTCACCTTCTCTTTGCACCTAAAATTGTTGATAAAGGATTAGGTGAAAGTAACAACAGACTAGCAACATGGCTAAAAATACCAGAAACCAAAATGCCAGTCTTGAAAAAAAATTTACATTCACGATCATCATCCGACAAACAAAAATGGTCTCATGATTTCATCTTTGAACACATTCCTCAAGAATTATGCCACAAAAACCTGAATGTAGATGTGTCCTCCCTTTTAGCTTGCATATATATTAAAATTTGGATGATAATAGAGATATCTCATGATAAATGTTTTTAACGACACCCCTGAACACTCCTCTTGTCTTTCACACCTAGAAGTCATTTATAATACCACAGGAGAAATCTAATAAATTGTGCACACTTTGCCATCGGCATAGGACCAATTTTCTACACTCCTGCTAGGTTAACCGATTAAAAATAAAATACAACATTTCTCAGGCAAGAACCCCACAAAGAATCCAATTTATGTGTATCACAACTCTGTTGAGTACGGTAAATTGATTAAAGTTCACAAATTTCACACGATGGCGAAAAAAATCATGTAATTTTCAGTGGGATCTTCATGAAGCCACCTTAAAGTACCACATCGTGTGTTACAATTTTGTGTAAACAAGCAATGTTTTCTACATGCATGGTGTACGTTGCATACAATTTATTTTGATCATTTTTGGACTTCAAAATCAAAAATATTCTAGCTTCGAAAATTCAACGATTCATATAATTTTCTGCATGACATTAATTTTGATGATAATAATGACAAATACAAAATGTTTAGCAATCAAATTAATTATATCTGAAATTTAGGAATTTTAATTTACAATTAACTAAATTGGATACTACATGCATTTTTTCCATTAATATATAAATACACAATATATTAAAATTGGCAGGGCTTGGTTATTTCTATATTTCATTATTACGCAAGAGAACTATTTATAATAATGAGCGTGGTCTGGTATTCCTACTTGCCATCGCCAGTGACAACTATCAATGATTAATGACCCTAGCCAAAATCCAAAAAGACCATAAAAACCCTGCCTTTTAACTTTGGATTAAAACCAAAATGGTGGATTGCGAAGCCCGTTAATGTTCAATTAATGGAGTAAAGCAGCGAGTCGAAGAAAAACTAGCAACTCCCAAGTTGTCTGTCAGATTTTAACAACCCTCGGTATTAATTAATGTCGGGATTATACAGCTGTAATGGAAGGGTAGAAACAGTAGATTAAGTTAGAGCACTCGGCCAGAAGATGTAATTTTTGGCGAGATTAATTAAGTTCCAGTTGATAGCTTTCAATTGGCTTCTTAGTGTAAAGTATGTGAGGTACAAGCAAGGGAGTTCAGTCGCTGCAACTATAGTAGAAATAATCCAAATAAACCAGAACTGCAATAAATGATGGAGTTTACTTTTTTCCTAACAAGCCTGACAAAATGCCGCATTTTTGAGTCTATTATATGTACAATTACTCTCCGAAAATGTGTCTATTTTGACCTCAATTCATGCTGTTTTTAAAAAAAAGTGCACAACTGGCTGAGTGCACACGGTAGTATATGTATGACTGGAAGGCTGGCTGGCTGGCTGGCTGGCCACTAGGAATTGGACATCTTCTTCTTCAACCCTGGCTTCCCAAGGTTAGGTCAGAAAACTAGGGCAGGGGACAATAAATCATTTCCTAGTGCAGACTTTCCATAGACAATCAACACTTGAACCAGCTTTTGAACAAGATTTTGCACAACATTATCAATTGGCAAACTGGAAAGTGCACAACATTTTGAAGTGATAGAGCCGTTATTCACTAGCTACATGTACGTGTAACCAAAGTTTAAAACATTATTTTTATTTTTTAGCAGGCTTTTAATATATATATATGAAATGCAAGATGTTCCAATTGGAAAATCCATGGGGAGTGATGAGGGGGCATGGAAAACTAGAGTTTGAGATGAATTCACTAACATTTGCAGGTACATGAGCACAGAAAAGTTCACAAAGCAGGTCATTACGCCAGCATTTGCCAGATAACATTACAAAATAGAATGAAAATTAAAATTTTTCAAGCGTGTTTTTTTTAGCATTATTCATTTTACGCAACAATAGTCAAGAAGAAAAGCAAATTTTAATATTCAAATTAATATAGAAATAAAACACATAATGCCGTAACATAATAATTAACAGTGTGATCAGAAAACAAAACAAAAAACAACTTTTGTAGTTTCCCTTGTCAGAGTATTTTGTTAAAAATAAAATCTGACAAGAAGCTTATGAAGTTTCTTTTAACTAAAAAGACACGTTTTAAAAAACTTTACTTCTAAAAAATTGCATGAAAACTGATGGTCTATTATATAGACTGGAGCAAAGTTCTAATAAAATTCAAAAAGAGAACACAACACAGTTTACCAAACGAGAGAATAGAGCTACTGTTTGTTGAGTGGAACATTTGGTTTGTTTGCCACAAATGGTGTAGATTTCGGTTGGTTTTGCTTAATCCAAGAGAAAACGGTGCTTTGACTAAGTATTTAGTGAATGGAGTGAATAGTGTTACATTCCAAAGTAGAGCCTCACAATGGCTTCCTAGAGTACACAACATCATACAAACTTAACTTGGCTATGTATCTATACATGTGAGCACGTGTGAGCCCAAAAAAATGCTACTAACCCCCTCAAATTAGTTTATCATGACGATGCTTTGTGCACAACAAAAAAAGAATAAATTTAAAAAAAAAAACATGTCTCAACAGAAACACAGAACATGAAAATTATATTTTTTAACTAAACATTTTAATATGAAAAAAAAATTTAAATTTTGGCTCAGACCACTTGGCTATATAGATTTTTATCGTAGCTGACCTGACAGTTCAGCTGGCAGTCAGCAAATTTCTACTTTGCTATTTATTTTTATGAGGCAAAATTGTTTGAAATTCCAACGAGTTAAATATTCCATTATGGCAAGTGGCTGAGAAAACGTTGAACGCTCTCTGTTCATTGCCAGAGAAAATATTAATTTGGAAAGCTGAGTGCTGCACAGAAATGGTTTTGATAACCTTCACCTGGAAAGGACAGACAACAAATACAGGCGGTGTGTACTTTACCAACTACGTCTCGATTTTGCACAATACTAGCTGTTATGAGTATGCAATACACCAATGAATGCCTCATACAAAACAAGCAATGTTTGGAAATTGCAGAAGCAATCTGGTTGATGGTAGCCAGACATTTACAACAAACACAGTACTTTGTTTATTTCAACAAGGAGTCAGATCAGCAAAACACTCAGTCGCCCTTTGCTTATCAAATGCATCTCTGCGTACAGCATTGAAAGCCTGCTAATTCCAACACTGTATTACTAATAGCTTACACAATCTAGTAAAACTCATAACAGAACTCTTAAAATTAATGTAAAACAGGGGGGCCAACATTTACGTCTCTCCAAACTATGCCCTCTGTCAACCTCTATCAACTGCAGGCAGTGTTTCACATTTCCATATGAGCTCGCTAACCAAAACACTCCCATAGACTAAATCAAATTTTCTCATGATTCTCGGGCAAAGTAGATTACTATCGCTTGCTGAATGTTTTGCCAAAAGAAGCACTCGCATTGCAACTAAATTCAATCTGTAAATTCAATTGCGTTCAGCTTTGTCTTCTGACGAACACACTCAGTACAGGGAGAGGTTGGCTCTGCCTTGTCTTTGTTACACTGCTACATAACCAATATTGAGGTCAAACAAAATTACTACATTATGAAAGGCAGGAACCATCTCTTGGGGTTGGAAGAAAGGGATAAAAGCTACTAATGTCCGACCATTAGTCTTAATGCACAGTGTTCACAAAAAGCATTAAGTACGGGCAGAGAAGAGACTCAAACACGGCAGATACTCCTTCCTTGTCTCGCATACGCATCCCAGTGGTACTAAAGCATCTTTAGTAATCCCAGGCACTCTGACTACATTTGAAATTAACGCAAAAGAAGGTATTATTAAATGGAAGAAATTTAAATTTATGATCGAATGATAATTATTGAAAATTTAGTTAGGTTTTATTTACAAGAGTCAAAACAAAGCTGGCATATCGCCAATTATATAAGCTGTATTGTATTATATCAGACAAAAAAACCTTGAACATGTTTTTTGCATTTTGTGCAGCTGTAAAACTACAAAAAAAGAAAACAGAACCTTCAAATTTGGTAATCTAAAATTAGCTATGAGAAAAGCACTCGATAAGCCAGCGTCTGAGAGGTTTACTATGGTAGATAAAACTAACCAAACAGTACCCAATTTGTAAGTCACAAATTGTCAGGTCTATAAAGGTGTTATCACTATGGGTAAACACTGCAATCTATGAAGAAATTTATCACCATATGTACAGGTAAACCAATGTGCTTTTATTTTGTTTTCAACGGCTTAGCTCAGGAATATGAACGTCCTGGTATCACCAAACACTGTGGGGTCCCTGAGCAGCAGGTATGGTTTGTTGATACTGCATATGATAGTGTACAATGGCTGCTGGGGTTCCATGTCTAGCTGTCTGTCTTGTACACTCGCTCAATTCATCCAGCGGTTGAAACCAGACTTGACAAGCTAAACCTGACGAATGCCACTGTGAATCGCTTCATATTTAATTAATCGGACACCCCTCCTCCCCCCTGGCTGTCAAGCTCGCTCGCTCTGAGACAATCATTATACTGACTGACAGCATTCTGAGTGACCAAACGAAGTCCTGCTACATTACAATAACAATATGAGTATTCCCAATGTGGTATGTAATAAACCTTACTGGATCCATTCAGCAGTATTCAGTATCCAGCTCATAACAACATGTTTAAGATACTACATTAAAACACTCTGCAAACCCTGCACCTAGGGAACAGAAAAATAAAACTCTACATACACAACCAATTCCAGCAAGTTTAATAGTATATTGACTTAGAATAGAAAAACTACTGCTACGGGCAGTTCATTTGAAACTACAAGTAAATTGCGAAGTAGATCTAAATATGTCGATCAACTTTTCCCCAGCAGATTATCCTTGTATTTGGGAAAAAGCAATAAAAAAAAATGCCAGGAGTAAAAAAGAAAACACACAAGTGAATATAACCAGAATACTACAGAATAAAAAATGAGAACGGCTGAAAGCTAAAAATGTTTCAGAGAACAAAATGAAGTGATTGGCAATGTGCGAAAGGATACTATTTGTTTTGTATGCAATGCAATCATTCATCACCATAACCGACACATTTCTTCCCATTTTTATGACCACATAAATGTCAAAATTACCCAACACAGTCTAGTTAATGAAAATAAAAAACACAACAAAAATAAGTAATGCTCGTTTATCAAATATGCATGCATAGATACCTACAGGTACGCATCAACTCTCGGCGTAGGTTCATATTCCTTTTCCCCTAACAATATTCAGTTATATATTTTATGAAGTAAACGCATATTTTAATTAGGGAAGATATTTTTTTAAATATGAACAATAAATTATTAACACAGCAAATCCCACAACCACCACCTTTGTTGTATCACAAATATACAGCGTACTGTCTTATTCAGTACAGAGAAAGAAATATTACTATTGTGGCTAGAGTTTACATGTACAACACTTGTGTATGGCAAGATTTCATTCAAACCAGTGACTTCCACACAAGCCATGATCAGCTTACATGTGCAAGGCTTTAACTCAGATGCACAATTAATAATCCAACATGACTTTAAGTTGCTCACACAGATGAAAACAAGGCATTTGTCACTTGATCAAGTTCGCTTGACTAGCAGCCATTTTCATGTTAAATTCCAACACACTGTTAGACATGCAGATTGCTGATGCTTTGTGAAGTCTGAGCATGAGATGATCCATGGTCCACCAGTTGTAAAAACCCAGTACAGGAAAGCTTGAAGTGAAAGTGGAAGGGATCGTGCATGTGCACATGATTTGTACCACCATAAATCTCAATTCTACTCCGAGAGTGCACAACTGATGCTGCCCGAATAAGCTTATACTCTAAAATTGGATTTATCAAAAAATCAATACAGGTTTAAATCTTGCATGACTGAATTTACGCCATATAATGCGATCAACACGGAATGGTCATAAGCAGTACAACCTTAATAGCACTATCAGTCCAAATAGCCAGTTGATCTGATGAGCGGTCATTATAGCCACACGTTTATTATGATACATTGTCCAAACAAATGCCCTTATCACACAAAATGATCATTTAGTACTACACTGAAATCTTCAAATGAAATACCTGGCTCATAAAAAGACAACTCTCCATCAGTTGATAAAACAAATTCTAACTAAATAATTTTGAAACATTTACTTAATATTTATCACAAGAAATCAGCATATTTCAAAAAATTTTTACAAAATTTCATGCAGTTGATAATTTACTAAATAATAAATATGCTTTGTGCTTCAAAAAAGTTTGAGCAATAAACAGGAATGACAATTTCAAGGGAATTACCTTGGCCAATGATGTGAACAAACAAAACAGAAAAATACTTGCGACAATTGCTGGATGAGTACAATATAAAACTAAAAAAAATGCCATTATAGCTAAGTGCCTAAACAGGAATTTTCACTACATGTACGAGTCCAGCAACTTTGTTTATGGTACTTCTAATCACATTTCTGGACTATATAAAATGATTTTCAGTGCTTTAGCGCATTAGACAGCAGTTTCCCACAGGTAATAATTGTCTGCAGTTAGGGCAAAGATGTTAAAAAAAAAACATGTTAGTATTAAATGCCATGAAGGAAATATCGCAAGATCTTTTACTGTAGTTGGCATGTTTCCAGAACTACTGTACAGTGCAGTGAGTCTGTCTTACCAGATTGGGTAGTAAAAAGCCTTGCAGTATGCTACCACCAATCCCCCAAGAAAAAAAAGCTAAAATGTCAGTAGTAATTGTACATTTTTTTTAATTTTGGTTCAAAGCAATTTTGAATAATATATTTATGAACAAGGTTATTAAATATATACAAAAATTAATTACGGCATTTTTCAGATTAAAAACTAGCAGATAAAAGTAAATTTCTACCAATAATGAATTCAGCTTTATTATTAAGAAAAGTGCTATATCAAAATGAGCTTTGTCAAGTTTCAATACGACAGGAGGCAGAAAGAAATCAACACCTACATTGTATGTTGGTTTAGGCACTAGCATACTAGGTCTTGTCAATGTCTAATTACAGACCAAAGACTGGAGTAAGTTGGGGCACCTCTCTTGTTCATCAATCAATTTGGGTACCTACAGATTAATAGTTAGCGCTGCAAGTGTTTTTGTGCAAAATATGCTTGGATTTAGGAAAAGATTTAACAGTAAAGGTGATAATAGTCTCGGCTCAAAGATTAAAGAAATATTCCAAGTTGTTTAATTTTCGCAGCTACGAACATTCACTATTTGATAATTTAATTGCATTTGGAAAGACAATTTTGTTTTTCTGCAGTTCACTCTGAGTTTATTTAGAATTTTACCACTGGGTGTGAAAAACGGCCCACTTTTAACGCCGGCTTGCTTATACTTAAAACTTGACAAACCAACCAATGTGGGAATCAGTCCCCGCATTTATGTTTGGTTTGGGGGAAACTTTACTAACAGGATACACAGTCTATTAACTGTATTTTTAGCCGTATTAACTTTTGACTGTTTTTGTTTTTAGTTCTTTTATACCCATTTACCTCTATTCAGGTCATTCAAGGCTAAAACCATTGTACACACTTAGTATTTAGGGACAACAAAAACACACAACAGATGACTTAGAAAAACATCGTCTTTGTTAATGAATTTCTTAAGGGGCTACAGATGGGGGATAAACTTGTAAAATGGGAAACTGTTTTTTTTCAAACATTACTTCACATTGACCATATCATAACTGTTGAAATCAATTTTAAAATGCTTCCGAAATTGAATTTCCATCAATTCTATTTTTATAACAAGTTTATACATGCTATCCGATGATTAACAAACAAACCTTATATATAACATCCTGAAAAATACCTTATATCATAAAAACTATGTATATTAGCCTTGGTCAATTCCGGCATCTAATGAAGGTACAGGTAACAAAGTTCAATTCAAAAAAAAAACTAAATTGAGATGCAAATTAAAAAGAATTCACATTTGCCTGCATGTATGACCTTGTGTTTCCATCTGGCAGCAACTTTTACACAGTCAGAAAACAGAACTTCATTGTCTTAAAACTTCTGTTGGATAATTAAAGCTAAACTGCATGGAGTGGATTGCAGAAATTAATGTCTGTTTTAACAAATATTTCATGGTACACATAGAGTTGTATAAATCTGTTAGACCAGTGTGACACGGGGCCTTAGACACTCCACTATATTCTCATTGGCTCAAATAACATATGGCCATACAGTCTCAACAAGTTCTCTTGAAGTGGAATTAGCACAATAGTGATTCAAGTTCAAAATAATCATCATAAATCAGTCAGCAACACAAAGTAAACTATTTTAAAACTGGATTGTTCCCACAAGGACAGTCCTTACATCAAATATGCAAGAACAACAACAAAAACTGTTTTCTTTGTGGAGAAAAAAAGAAGAAAACCTCGCAGTGTTATCGGTGTTTGGGATCTATTGCTTATCCTTATCTGGACTATGAGTGAGAAAAAAACATCTTCACCCAGAAGGTTATTCTGAACTTAACTTTGATGGCAGAGATAAATGGACATTAATTAGAATTCCTTGTAAACTGAGCCTAAAATATATACCCACACTGATCGGGTTGCTGCCATCCTTCAGCAGAGAATTATGGTTGAAACTTGTATTATGGTTGAAACGCTGCTATTAAAATCATTCAGACAATCTTTTTACCATCATTGGACTATCGTGTTGAGTGTGTCCTGGCAAACATTCACACAAAATCTCTTCCTAATTCGGGAAATTTCCAAAATTTTCACACTTCCAAATATACACCTTGAGAAAAGCATGATAAAAGTTTAAATTTTGTTTATATATATATATCTCATCTCCACAGTGGAAAACCTTGCATGTCTCGTTTGCTGACCCTGCAAACTGGTTGACTTTTTGTTTAGCACTCTGATGTTGATTGATTGTTGGTTTCATCAGTAATTTCAAAAAGTTCAAACTGACAGTGGTCGGACATTCCAAGCATACAGATAACCTAAAAACTATCTGTGATTCAGAAACTGAGTTTAGTAATTTTCAGTCTGGGACATTACAGTTTTAACATTAGACATGTACAGTATTAATTCCAATGCACATGGGATCTGCACACAGACAGTTGCATGGCTTCTCTTCCTAGCAACTTAAATGTGCAGTAACAATTATTTGCCTTTTTCATTCACGCTAAAGTTTCTTTGGTTTTTTTTTTCTTTGATGCAGGATTCAAGCAGATAAAGCAACTTTGTCACGTTTTGCGAAAAACAAAACAGACTGTTCTAAAACCAAATTGAACACATATCTTGAAAGCTAATAGAAAATCCAAAATGTACACAATGACGAAGCGTAGTCGGCAATCCATCCGGTATCACAGGTGCCGAGTACGACCGCCAGCAATGCCGGCCAAGCAGACAGAACGGCGACAACTTTCAGCCCAACTGGGTCGGAAACTGCAAATTCGTGTATTCGTATCGATATGTTCCTCCAACGACATATTGGTCAAGTAACATCCATGTTTTATTACTGTGACTACACCGATCATAGCTGCATAAAGAACGGTCTGTTCGCTCGGCATGGTTTCACAGCGCAGAGCAGAGCCGGGGTCCCAAGCACGGCGTTTTTCGAATATCGAAGAAATCGATGGTACAATAAATATGTAATCATTTGTCTGTACTGAAATGCCCGCTGGCCTGACAAGTTATATCAGTTGAGACACACGAGCACGGGTATTCAGGATGAAAAACATGACAGGCCTGTCTCTGTTAGGGACTACCTTGTCAATGAAAGTGAATGGATATCGACAGGCAGAAACAAACGACACAGTCCTGACATGATCGCGTCGCTTGTTACACACTCTGACAAGCGCGGCGATCATTCATGACAAAATTTATAGGGAACTTCCCCCACCGCAATCCATCGTTCCCTGCCAATTCAGGGATTATTCATGGCCCGCTTTCATTAGGGAGAACTATCTAAACAATATTTAATATACAATATATATGATTGACTGCCTCATTGTAGTAAAACTTTATTTCAATAATTTGGAGGGAACGGTTTGAAAACAGGACTGAAACCAACATGGCGGCTGCCAATGGAGCACAACGTGAAATCAGCTGCACTACTACAACCAAAACAGAGTAAAAACACTTACCTGTTTTCTCTTTGATTTCGCATAGCACACTAAATAACGCTGGCTTCATTCGGTGACAGTTTAGAGCGTGCTTTCTGTGGACAGAAAGAGAGAAATTGCATTAAGGACCGTCGGGTTTTTGCAATTCGACATCTCGGCGTGCCTGCACTGCAGAATTATCAACAAACTCAAGTAATTTCGAAGATCTTGTTCAAATGCACACTTACTCGTACCTTGCCTGCGCTTCGTCAAGGCTCTGGTCGGTAATGGTCATGATCTGTTGCAGGATGTCACCGATTTCTTGTTTTCGCGTCTCCTGTTCAGGTCCTTGTTGCTGTTGATCTGTAGCTGTTGGCATGTGAGGAGCGGACATGATGCCGGGGTGTACAACGCTCTGTCCAACTTGAGCCATCGTAGCATTTGCCAGTGATTGCATATGTCTTTGTGTTTCCTCCATCAACTCGCACAGAAATCTCCCTTCCACTTTCCCTGATTGCTTGCAAAATACTCCACCAGAGCTCCGTAGTCACTTCAAATCCGCCCGCTCGATGGCCGTCAGGGCCTTTTATAGTCTGTATACTGTGTAGTAAAGTTGGTAAAATTGAAGTGTTTTTATTCTGTATTTTGATGGAGGGTGGGTTGAACACAGCTTGACGTCTCGCCACTATGCCACTCAAATGAACGGACGTGTCAGCTTCCAAGCCAATAAGCTCCACCCTTTCATTTGATTGACAGTTGCCATGACAACTCATTAAACCCCTTTTATGATGTTGATAGAGTAAGCTATATAAAACGCAGTTCATCCCTGTTAAATTATAACATACACAGCCTGGTAAGAGTATTTTTTTTTTTTCACGTTAGATTTTGACCAAAGCGTATATCCAGATTTCACTGCTGTCCCAATACAAGGCACACATTTCTCTAGTACGCACATGCTTCTGTGAACTCCAAATTAAAAGAGTGATGAAATAAATCGCAAGTCGGCGCTCTGTTGTATTTTATTTATTTTGTCGACAGATATAACAAAGCAAATAAATATAAATCATTGCATGTAAAAGATAATTAATGTGTCCGTGGTGCGGGCAGTGTGAATCTACCTGAACTCTAAGTTATTGGTAGAATTTTATTACTGAATCATTTCTTCATATTTTCAAGTCTCAAAAACTGTCATCATTGGAAGGCCGATTATTGAGTGACAGTTGTAAATTATGAATACAACTATATTAAAATTATATTGAAAGATTAATAATTTTGTGAAATGGTAGATAAAACAACGTGGATGTGATTTCTCAATAATTTACTTCATTTAAATAACCTGAGAATCGTGTATTTGCTACGCAATGATTATGGCCAACTAAATACGACGATGATCGTGATAATAAACCTTTCTACCAAACTTTACACGTAAATCGTATTTTACAAAGACACTGTTGTATTTTGGGGCGTATGTGTTCCAGTTATCACGTGACTGTGTTATTTTTTGACAGATAATGTATTTTACATGTAAAAGAGAGTAAGAAATAATTTATGATTGGGAAATTTATGAACCGTTTTATTTTATTATTCATTAGAAGGTTTCCTTGTCTACCATAATGTACTGTGTTGTTTTATTAGTTTGCTCAATAAACTTGATACTCACACGTTACAAAAAATGACGACTATTTTTTTTATTCCAGCCAACATTTCTTTGCCCGTTCCCAATTCTTGATGTCCGGATTCCGGATTGGTGGGCGATCGTTACATTTACTGAGGCAGCCATATTGTTCAATTACAAGACGATGGGGAGACATGTTCAATCGTAAAGATGGCGGACCAATGTTATTGAATGTTGATTTCGCCTGTCTACATTCTCGTATTGAAAAAGCGTGTTCTCGGCATCACACAGTCTATGAACCGCGAGAACACTGATAACACACATGGATGTTTACTGATGTCGGAGTTAAATGCCGATAGTAGGATATAATTAGAAAAATATCCACCAGCTGATCGAATCTGCGTGACCTCAGTTCTTACTGACTGACTGACTTTAGTTGTCATTGGTTCTCATTTTTGCAATGGCGCTTATTGACGACCCGGCGTTTATCATATCGCATTTACGTCATGCATATCTGACTAGTGATGACACTGGAATGAGTGAAATGGTCATAATCAATGAAGAAGTCGATGGCAGAAGGAAAGACAAGGTTCAAGATAGAGGTTACAGTTCAGAGGTTAACAGGGCGATATTGGACGAATATGGTAAGAAAATGATCTCGCTATAAAAGTTGCTGTCTGAGATGTTTAGTTGGTGAAATTGGGAAATTATGGGATGGTAGGAATGTGCGCAGATGAATCTAAAGTATCATCCAAGAGAAACATTTTCAAAATAAATGTTTTAAAATTATAACATATTACTCCCAGGTAGAACTTAGTTCTTAGGTGATGATAATTTTAAACTCGGTGCCGTTGTCGGTTTGTAAAAAGCAATTCTGTTTGAAAACTACATACATGTACATAGACCAATCATCAAATACTAGTACTTGTGATTAATGAAAGTGGAAGTGCACATACAAGTTTTGTGTAAACAAACAATATATTTTAGATGCATTTTAATCATCGCAAGAGACCTATGTTGAACATGATGCCATGCGCTGACTATGGTACTTTAATTACATACCCTATATATAAAATATGTTTTTGAAATGCAGTCCATCACCCCCTTGGCCATTTTCGCCGATTTTTATTCGCCTGAGCGATTCACGTCCCAAATTTTGGTTCTCCGGGCGTCTCTAATAAATACCCCATCTAACCGCTGGACTGAATTAGCTAAATTATGAAAAATTCATAGAAGATTGGGCGAAAATCGATCGTTTTTGGCCTCAACGTTTTTTTGCTCGGAAACGCAAGGGCGATAGGACTCGATTTTCAAGAACGTAGGTCGCTCGGATCGGACGGTTTCTATTGTTTCGAGTCTGTTGTGTGTCTAGAAACATAAAAACTTTGTTTTTTGGTGAATATAGAACATGTTCTGTTCCAATAAAGGATTTTGATATGCAAATCAAACAATTTTAATAGTTCCTAATTGTAACGTCTCCCATATAAATAGTCCTCTACTCCCCAGAATTTAACAATGGTACTAGCCCAGAATTGCTTTCTGTTCAGCGCGTCTTTGATTGTAGCAATGTTTACGCCACTGTACGAAAATACGCACACTCGCGAATTTGACAACATTCACCTGAGCGTTTTAGGATAGTGGGAATAGAAGCAAATAGATGGAAATGCCAGTTACATCACTCATGAAGATTGATGATTCGATTGCTGGCCGGGATAGATGTATAAAGTGTTCATTTCTATGCAATATGTCTACACATGCGATTCTCAATTTCGATGTGTAAAATCATATCGCTGCTGTGGACGGCGAGGCCGACAGATTGTTTTGGTTTTGTGGCTCACTTGGCATGGGCAACTGATTTTTAGGTTTCTGTTTTTGTTTAATATTCTGACGTTTACTTGGTCGTATTTTCTATATACCACTCAGACGCTGACAACAAGTGAGTAAAGGGACCAGGAGATAGTCAACATGGGACTCTGAAGGCCCCGGAGAAAGCGTCATCTTACAACATTAATGAACGAAATTTACAATCTCATTCTTCCGAACAATCTGATATTTATGCTGGATAACAAAGTATACAAGTACTGTTTACGATATACTGCAAAATGGAAATAACATACCTATTTAACCGTTGTTGATTTTTTTGACAAAATTCCAAGACAACAATCGACAAAACAAAAACACTTCACAGTCACTGTAGCCACACCAGTAAGAATCAAAGAAAGCATAGAAAGAACTCCTGTGTGCTGAGAATATTGAAGACACATTAAAAATTATTTCAAAATTACTTGTACATGAGATATTGATGGAAAAGCTGAAAACTAATTATGTAAATCAGGTATCTAATATGAACAGAACAGAACAAAAAAATTATGAATTATTATGCTAATTAGAGAATTAATATGAACAAATTTTAACCCAAAATTAATCAGGCCTGTCTATTGTTCTAGAGCATTTATGTACCAAATTTTATTCAAATGTGATGATGTTAATTAATTATGTTAATTAGGTGATTAATAAGCATAAATATTTACCAAAAACTAATTGGGTCTCTGCATAGTTCTCTTTAAAAGTTTCATTAAAATCCAATTTGGGGTTATTTATATATCAGTGGAACATTATGCAAACTAGGTAATTTATATCCAATTAAAACTAATCAGTCCTAGAAGATCTATGTTGCAAGTCTCATTGAAATATGATGATTACAACTTGAAATATCAAAAGCTGAAAATTAATTAATTATGCAAATTAGGTAATTAATAAGTACTCATATTACCCTAAAAACTATCAGGTCTGTGCAGTGTCCGATGACATCTATGTACCAAGTCTCATTGAAATATGATGATTATTACTTGAGATATCAGGCAAAAAGCTGAAAATTAATTAATTATGCAAATTAGGTAATTAATATGTACTCATATTACCCTAAAAACTATCAGGTCTGTGCAGTGTCCTATGACATCTATGTACCAAGTGTCATTGAAATGTGATGATTACTATTTGAAATATCAAAAGCTGAAAATTAATTAATTATGCAAATTAGGTAATTAATATGTACTGATATTACCCTAAAAACTATCAGGTCTGTGCAATATCATATGACATCTATGTACCAAATTTCATTGAAATGTGATGATTACTACTTGAAATATCAAAAGCTGAAAATTAATTAATTATGCAAATTAGGTAATTAATGTGTACTGATATTATCCTAAAAACTATCAGGTCTGTGCAGTGTCCTCTGACATCTATGTACCAAGTGTCATTAAAATGTGATGATTACTATTTGAAATACCAAAAGCTGAAAATTCATTAATTATGCAAATTAGGTAATTAATATGTACTGATATTAACCTAAAAACTATCAGGTCTGTGCAGTATCATATGACATCTATGTACCAAATTTCATTGAAATGTGATGATTACTACTTGAAATATCAAAAGCTGAAAATTAATTAATTATGCAAATTAGGTAATTAATAAGTACTCATATTACCCTAAAAACTATCAGGTCTGTGCAGTGTCCGATGACATCTATGTACCAAGTCTCATTGAAATATGATGATTATTACTTGAGATATCAGGCAAAAAGTTGAAAATTAATTAATTATGCAAATTAGGTAATTAATATGTACTCATATTACCCTAAAAACTATCAGGTCTGTGCAGTGTCCTATGACATCTATGTACCAAGTGTCATTGAAATGTGATGATTACTATTTGAAATATCAAAAGCTGAAAATTAATTAATTATGCAAATTAGGTAATTAATATGTACTGATATTACCCTAAAAACTATCAGGTCTGTGCAATATCATATGACATCTATGTACCAAATTTCATTGAAATGTGATGATTACTACTTGAAATATCAAAAGCTGAAAATTAATTAATTATGCAAATTAGGTAATTAATGTGTACTGATATTATCCTAAAAACTATCAGGTCTGTGCAGTGTCCTCTGACATCTATGTACCAAGTGTCATTGAAATGTGATGATTACTATTTGAAATATCAAAAGCTGAAAATTAATTAATTATGCAAATTAGGTAATTAATATGTACTCATATTACCCTAAAAACTATCAGGTCTGTGCAGTGTCCGATGACATCTATGTACCAAGTGTCATTGAAATGTGATGATTATTTCTTGAGATATCAGGCAAAAAGCTGAAAATTAATTAATTATGCAAATTAGGTAATTAATATGTACTGATATTACCCTAAAAACTATCAGGTCTGTGCAGTGTCCTCTGACATCTATGTACCAAGTGTCATTGAAATGTGATGATTACTATTTGAAATATCAAAAGCTGAAAATTAATTAATTATGCAAATTAGGTAATTAATATGTACTGATATTACCCTAAAAACTATCAGGTCTGTGCAGTGTCCTCTGACATCTATGTACCAAGTGTCATTGAAATGTGATGATTACTATTTGAAATATCAAAAGCTGAAAATTAATTAATTATGCAAATTAGGTAATTAATATGTACTGATATTACCCTAAAAACTATCAGGTCTGTGCAGTGTCCTCTGACATCTATGTACCAAGTGTCATTGAAATGTGATGATTACTATTTGAAATATCAAAAGCTGAAAATTCATTAATTATGTAAATTAGGTAATTAATATGTACTGATATTACCCTAAAAACTATCAGGTCTGTGCAGTATCATATGACATCTATGTACCAAATTTCATTGAAATGTGATGATTACTACTTGAAATATCAAAACTGAAAATTAATTAATTATGCAAATTAGGTAATTAATGAGTACTCATATTACCCTAAAAACTATCAGGTCTGTGCAGTGTCCGATGACATCTATGTACCAAGTGTCATTGAAATGTGATGATTATTACTTGAGATATCAGGCAAAAAGCTGAAAATTAATTAATTATGCAAATTAGGTAATTAATAAGTACTCATATTACCCTAAAAACTATCAGGTCTGTGCAGTGTCCTCTGACATCTATGTACCAAGTGTGATTGAAATGTGATGATTACTACTTGAAATATCAGTGGAAAAGCCGAAAATTGATTATTCATTATGCAAATTGCACAGATTTTTCCCAAAACTAATGAAATCTGCGCATTAGTCTGGAGCATCTATGTGGCCAAGTTTCATCAAAATCCAATGAGTTATTCTTTAGATATCAGTGGAACAGTCATGGAGCAGCTAAAAATCAGCTAATTATCATGCAAATTAGGTAATTAATATGCATGGATTTTTTGATTACGTTGATACAGTGTAACAATGTTGGCGCAGGTGATCTCTTACCAGTGTGCAACGTAGCCATTAAAATAAAACATGATCATATACACTGCAATTACAAGACTGGTAGGAGGTAATAAATTTGGGGCGAAAGTATCCAAAAATCAGTTTTTGGCTGTTGCCATGGCAGCTGTGAGTGAGAATTTCAATTAGTGACGGTCCAACCTGCCTGTCAAGTATGAACAAAATCAGCCAAGCCAAAAAAAAAAAACACAGAGCAGTTGAAAGCCGCTGGTGAAAAGTTACCCCAACTTTGAGTTCAAGTTTCTCGGTAATGAAAATAGACATAAAACAACCAGTAAATTTATGCACACTCAAGCTGAGTAGAATGAGCTACTTAATCCTAGAATTGTAGTGAGAAGGTATACAAACATTTTTTTGGCTGTTGCCATGGAAAGGGTGGGCCAGATTTTGTTTTTAGATTTTACAACCTAACTAGAGTGAAGGTGTGACTTGCCTGCCAAGTTTGAACCAAATCGGCCCAACCCCAAAAATCACAGAAGAGTCAAATTTCTCGGTAATAAAAAAAAACAAAATAAAAACAATTTTTGGCTGTTACTATGGCAACGGGAGCCAAATTTTTTTTTCTGATTTTACCTTATAACTAGGATGATAGTGTGACCTGCCTGCCAAGTTTGAGGGAAATATGCCAAGCCAAAAAAATCACAGAAGAATTATTACGTGAAAACACTTGAAATCACACACAGATTTCAAATTGATTTCAATCCTAGTGGAGCGGATCGCCAATAGTGAACAAAAATGTTTGTAAATATTACTAACCGCAAAAGACGCTCATCACGAAGTGACTTGTTAAATAATGTTAAATAACTAGACTAAAAAACTCAGTCTACCTTGCTTTAACAGTTCTGATTGGCCTATGTTGCACTACGTTACAACCAAGGAGCTTGATTTATGTGAATATAACTTCAAGATTACACATGAAAGTATGTTACAGCTGACATAGCAAAGATTGCATTCAAAATGGGCTTGCACAGACTGGAGATGACATCATTGACACTTTAGTATATCAGTTAAAAGTTTAAATCAATTCTTATTCTAGATCAGAGGTGGGAAAAATAAAATATCATTAATTTTGCAGTCTTTGATAGCTCAGAATGTTATGGGACAGTGTGAATACCCAGAGGAACAGCAAACTGTGCATTTACTCTACACATGAACATGGCAACTTTTTGCTTGTAACAAAACTGCAGCAATATTCTTCTCAAGATAAAAAACAGAATGGTAATACTGCCACGGTGCTTTGTTTTACTGTCATACTGATCTAACAACCACTGTCATTATTCTGCCTGCTACAGTAGTTTGTTTTACTGTCATTGAAGACTTTTTACATCAATTTAGTAAATTGTTTAAAACTTGTGTGTACTGGTAGATATATTACATTTGTGACTATAAAGAGAAGTACTATGATACAGTATTGTGATAATTCACTGCAGTATTATAGTTTAAACTATAATGCATGTACTCTTGCATGTACTCACGAATGTGGCACACTGAGGTGTGCTAACTGACTTACTCCCTGACCTCCAGCCAAACATTGAGGTTACCAGATGATAACATATCAGGAACCACCTGTTATTCTCCACAAGGGATATCTTATTTCAAGTTTCAGGAATAAAAAAGTTAATGTACTTTTAGTCAACCAGAATATTAATTTACGTTTTGGTCAAATATGTGTTAACTGATTTATTAACTTTTGGTTCAAAGCATTCTCTTCCTGAAATTTATTTCCGCCTTGTGAAATGACAAATGCTTGCAGAACAAGTTTGCCACAAAGAGGCTGTGTTGTACGACAATCGTTCTGAAGGCATGACAAACTTATAACATTACACATACATTTTTGTTAACGGATCAAAATAACTGACTGATGTTGATTTTGTTCACATTTTTCTTTACTCAGAGACTCATTCTTGTGTTATGATATATATGTTCTGAAATGCTTGGCTTTGGACATCATGTTTCTAAGGTTACTGCAGTTATTGCTGCCATTGTATTATCAGTTTTTCTGTGAAATTGCTGCCTTTTAAGCCAGAAAGGCCACTCTTTACAGTTCTAAATTTGAGTCGACAACTCAATGGTTCTCGTCCTCCAATTTTTATTATATACATCTTTTAATAAATTTTCAATTTCAGTTATGAATATGTGCAATTTATATCAAATACATTTATGCTACATGTCCTTCACAGCAGTTTTACTGAAATAATGCAGTTTGATATTGACCATGGCATTTCTTGTAATTATAATACATAATATTATAAATTAGTATTATTAGTACAAATGATGTTTACAGCAAGTGCTGGAATATAAATATCAATTTCAATCTTCCTTGCGACATTGTAATATTCCTGGGAACATTATTAGTCCCCGTTCGGATGCAGTCTGAAAACGGGGACTTATGGATTGACCTCTGTACGTCCTTGTGTCCATGCATGCTCCGGACCTGTATCTTAGACATGCCTGGACGAATTACATTCAAACTTCACACATACATCATAAATAATATTATACATATACACATCAATTTGTTTCAGGGTCTGATTCAAGATTGCCAAAAGGTGGCCATTTTGTGCTAAAAAATCATCAAAATCAGCATTTCTCAGCTGTATACAGATGGATTTTGTTCAAACTTGGTACAAACATAGAACCTTTATAATAATAATAATAATAACTTTATTTAATTAAGCGCAACAAATCCAACATATGAAGATCAAAGGCGCTGATACAATAAACAATCAGTCAAATATTAAAAGCACATTTAAATAAGTGCGTTTTCAGTCTGGATTTAAAAATGTCTACTGAAGGACTAGAACGAACAGACAGAGGTAATTCAGTAAAAAGTTTAGAACCTAAATTTTCAAAAGCATGGTCTTTGTATAACACCTTGGACTTTTTACTACTCATCTGACGAGTTTTAATAAAAAACTTTGATTCAGATCTTAAACTACGACTTGGTACATAAAATTTGATTAATTCACATAGATAATTTGGGGCAAAACCATACAAAGATTTATACACTAGTAAAAGTAATTTGAAATTGATTCTTTGTACAACTGGTAACCAATGAAGTTTAACAAAAATGTCTGTAATGTGGTCATATTTTCGAGCGTCATTTTGTTTTTCAGATAAGATTCAAAATGTCCAACAAGCAACCATTTCGTTTTAATAAATGTGGTTCTATATCTTCGCTAGCCAAGGTCTAAGTTTATTTGGCCAAGCCTCTAAACAGACCTTGGCAGAACGACCATCAAATATGTGTATTCTAACAGCGCCCACAGTAGTCAGTTGCGGCTAATCATTATCCAATCAGTTTGCGTGTTACAAATCGCTCTTTGGCATTTCATTTTAAACAAAATGGCGGCGCCCATGAATCGTGATATTTGTGATGATAAAATTGCGAAAGTTTTCGGTGTCCTCATAGGATGTCTTCATAGCGACAAAACAGGAAGTGGAATTTTGTTTTATATTTGGTACGTCCAAGCTGATTGAGCGCCTTGTTTCGAGGCACGCCCAATCAGATCTCAATGTTTAAGATACACAATTAGCCTATGCGATCCCGCACGGCATCGTGTAGAGGCCTATAGGTCGAAGACACAAGACCGTGCGATATGGACGATGGTGGTTCTAGTGCCATATCTGTGACATGCTTTAACTGATTATGTTCAAATTTTAAATATTCATTATACATCATTTCATACATATATTCAAGTATATTGGTTTGATGATCTGATCTGATGAAATGGTGGCCATTTTTGTGCTAATAAATCATCAAAAATCAAGCATTTCTGGCATTTCAAAACAGGATCTTGGTCGTTTATGGATGGATTTCATTCAAACTTGGTAAATACATTAGACATTATGGGTCCCTGATGCATGTCATTTTGTTTTTAGCTCCGCTGTCGACTTTGTTGAGCGTGATTTTTATTTTTGCGACTTCAAAGCTACAAGTCTGAATGCTTTGATACTTGGTGTATCTAGATTTGTTCATTTCATTATGTTACTTTTAATACTATAATAATTTTGGTGAATAATTTTGTTATTTTTGGTAAAAAGTGATATTTTCTACTTCTTGTTAAAACCGCAAGTCCGATTGCTTTGATATTACATATATAGGTACTACATGTGGACCTTTCTCAGATTTGTTTAATTCTCTAATTTTGATGAATATTTTTGTCATTTTTGGTAAAAAGTTATATTTTCAACTTTTTGTTGAAAACCGCAAGTCCAATTGCTTTGATATTATATATATATATAGGTACATTTACTACAGGTGGACTTCTCTCAGATTTGTTCATTTTGAGATGATATCTTCAATTCTCTAATTTTAATGAATATTTTTGTCTTTTTTAGTAAAAAGTGATATTTTTGACTTCTGGTTAAAAACTGCAAGTCTGATTGCTTTTATGTTATACATATAGGTACCTCAGATAGACCTCTCTCAGATTGTTCATTTCATGATGATGTCTTCAGTTCTCTAATTTTGATGAATATGTTTGTCATTTTTGGCAAAAAGTGATATTATAGAATTCTTGTTAAAAACACCATGTTCGATTGCTTTGATACTATACATATTTTTCATTTTCTAATGATAACTTCAGTTCTTTAATTGAAATGTGCATTGCTAACAGCGGAGCTATCACAGCCGAAAATGACCGACCGGTGGCCATTTTGTTGTTGCAGAGCAATGTCTCTCAATAAGGTCAAGTAACTGAGATTTGATAACTAACAGGGACTGTGCCATGCATGGCTTGGGTTTTTTAGATCGAATTCAAAATGGTCGGTTGGCAGCCATTTTGTTTTAATAAATGCTGTTCCTGAGTAATATCTGTCAATATGGACAAGCATTCATTTGACAATCAGATATGACGATATTACTACGTGTATAAATTTGCTAACTAATGTCGACTGTGCCATGCATGGCTTATTTATTATTTAATCACACGGATTTAATTTTAAACCCTAGTCAGAATAAACAATGTTTCTTGAAATATTACAATGTTGCAAGGGAGATTATCAGATCAGTTCATTTCAGCACTGGTGACAATCATAAAAGTTAAAATTATCATTTCATAGTACAACTATATCATGCGTCATCACAATAGGGAACATCATGCGTCATTACCATAGTGTGCATCTCATAATAGCATTTGTGCCATCTACTTATATTTGTTTTATACACATAGGATATGGAGAACAAGACAACTTTGCTGAGTCCTATGAGATTGAAAGCAGTTTTGATGTTGGAATCAGAAGACGATCAAATACCGCTGTGAGACTAGAAAAATTAAAACAACAACGCAAAGCACAACCCAAAACTAAACATGTGCAATGGAAAGAAAGACCAGTGCCATTTACGGGTAAGTTAAAGTGGCTCAAAACTTCTTCCCAGTAAGAATATTTTATTTACATTTTTGTACAAACAGTTTTTGCTACAACTGTAAATGCATTTATTGTGAACAGGGTTTAGCTATTTTTGCAGATCAGTCAGTAAAATTATAGGTCTTAGAAAGGTCTATGGTAAAATTAAATTCTTGTAAACATGTAAACAAAACTCTTGTTTCCCTGCCAACTATGTGAAACCCAGTGAAATTGCTCAAAATATCAAAAAATAGTGAAATTAAATGCCAGTAACAGTATATGTTAGTGACTGAATTTTATTCAGAAAGTGTATTCTACCTGTTCACAGCTACTTTCACATTGTCCATTTTTTATTGCAATGTGATCGGAAAGTATATTCATTTGCAGAGAAAGTATTTCCAATAATAGGCCAATCTCAGTTCTATCATTAAATATTCCGTTAAGTTAACACATACTACCCTGAGTGATGAGACCATATTGGTGTTTCAGTTTGTAGTTCTCATGTGGAACATATACAAAAGCTTATTTTGTGGTGCTGTCTGTATGTTTGTCAGTCTGCCAGAATTCCAATTTTCATGCCAAGATTTTAGCTTCCGTTTTCTACCTGATTATGTTGATTTTGTATTGTATAGATCCATTATGACATCGACCCTCCCCCCTCTCTCCATACACATATGGAATTGACACTCAGGCACACTCTTATAAGTGGATCTACTGGTATCGTCAGGCACTCCCATCATGACATCAAATTATGCAAAGACTGACAGCAAAGTAGCATCATCTTTCTAACGGGGAGAGATACCGTGACCCCAGGGCACCAATCTTCCATATACATTTGTGCTATTGAATACACAAAGAGATAAAAGACTGGAATAAAAACGATATTGTTAGGTGATACTAG
This sequence comes from Saccoglossus kowalevskii, assembly GCF_978046115.1. Lineage (NCBI taxonomy): Eukaryota > Metazoa > Hemichordata > Enteropneusta > Harrimaniidae > Saccoglossus > Saccoglossus kowalevskii. Next base: position 32,182,340 of record NC_140657.1, read on the forward strand.
CAGAGATTTCAATTTCTCTTTGATCATTGCAAGATAATGTTAAAAAAAGAAACTTGTTGGCCATATGTAGGCAAGTGCATAATAGACATCTCACATATGCTCAGTGCATTTTGTTTTTATTCTTTCCAAGGTCCTCATAAAAGAACCACAATGAGGCAGATGGTTTGTACCCTGAGTCTCTCATTTAGCCCTCATTTTGCTATTTTTTGTTATACTATCCTTTCATGATCAAACTAGTCCATCTTGCACAAAATCTGTAATATAATGTAAAAAATTTGCATTTGAAAATGTTTGTGGTAGTTTTATCATATAACTTATAAACCTTAGAAGTAGATTAATATTATATAATTCTTGTATTAAATTTATTTTTAATCCAGGTCTTTAATACATTGTCTTCTACACAAATGTAGCTTCCATACGTTATGTTATCAACACTGGTATACAATGTGTAAAACAATGGTCATTGTAGCAGTACATTGTGTTCAGAATAGTGACATATACGACTCATGTAAAATGCTTGTTTGTTATCACAACCATAGACTTGAAGGATGGATAACGACTAATTTGTAAAATCTAGTTAAATTGAAAAGCACTGCAAACCCTTGGCATTTTTTCTGAGTGAAATGTTCAATCAAATAATTTACAAAGAACTAGTAAAATCAGGGGTTACCCTTACTTGTTTCTATGGAAACAATAAATTCGCAGTCAGCCTTATTCTGACAATCATTTTGAATTGAAAATTGCCAAAAACCTTACAACCGAGGGTTATCAATCAAACAGTAAATTTGGTATGTTGTTTTTTTTCAAACTTTCAAATAACCTGTCATATTTCATTGTAAAAAGTGTAACAACCATGTTCATTCTGAACTCTTTGAGTACCAAATGTAAACTGTACACTGTACAATTACGAGGTTACCTCAAAGTATGCACAAAGACAGTGGAGGTTGATGCGATGGTGTACTGTCTGAGTGCATACTTTGAGGTATCCTCATAATAACCTTATTATACATGTTTTCTCCCAAGGATACATCATGGGAATACCGAAATCTAAAAAGTTCAGAACAGAATCAAGCAAACGTTTTACACGCGTAATCATTCCATATTTGGAATTCGCATTTCCTAATAATATGGTCAGATGAAAATACCCTGTAAAATTTGGTTTCAAAATGGCCGACCAAACAAATTTGGTTCTGGAGCTATATCTCAGACGTTCCCTGACCCCAAACTAATTCATGTTCAAACTATATATATTTCTTAAACTTGAGAACTCACAGGAACTATGTAATGCATATTGATCAAGACCTATAAACTAAATATGTTCATTTGGTTCAAAATCATCAAAGAAATTATAGAAAAAGTACATAAAAATAGGAAGGAAAGGAATTGTATTCAGAACTCTAGTTGTATTCCTAATTCTGTGTGCATATATGACCTCCTCCTTCAATAATAATAGAGATGTCAGTTTTTCACATTTTTCAATTGAATTAACTGTTACTGCTGAATATACACATTTATTGACAGTGTGGGTATGGTGAACAAATGATATATTACCAATGCCAGTGTACAAAATCAGAACACATTATATGCACACAGATGAGATGCGGGTAAAACAGGGCCAAGTGGTTGTATGGGACTGATCAAACATATTCAACTGATCATTATGGAGTACAAACAAATCCTGAATTCAGAAAATGTCACGGAAAATGTTGATAAATTATTAAGGACTTTATTATGGGGTTCATATTGCCACTGAACCATCAAACCTCAAACATGACCTCTGGAGGTCACACATCCTGGCACTTATTCACAAAGAACATCCTTGCTTCACGTGAACCTGTACTCTCAAGAATGATCTTTAGAGGTCGTGCATATCAGAAATCAACAGTAAAGTGTTTCACTGTACAATTTTGTTAATTACATAATTTTTAGCTCCGCTGTCGACTTTGTCGAGCGGAGCTTATCATACAGTACACATTTCGCCCAACCTCCCGCCCGCTTCCGGATTTCGATCGCTTTTTTTTCGCTCGCTTTGTTCAATTCGACCGCGCAATTTCCGCTTTTTTTTCGACCGCGCAAATCCGGAAGTATCCGCTCGCGCAATCGCTCGCTCGCTCAATCGCTCGCTCGCTCAATCGCCTGACAGCGCAACCGCCCGTATTTACAGTTCATTGCCTACTTTTTCATGTACAAGTGTATCATTTTTTGTTTTTATGATGTTAAAATAAGAATATATACAATCAGAAATTTATAGAACGACCGTTGAAAAAAATACGGTGGATCACACGGCCATATAAAATTGGTAAATAATACATACGCGTAGTAATAATGTCCACCATAAACAAGATCGAACCAAACATGTGAAATCAAATACGACACTGACACAGACACAACTAATATGAAATAAAACCATTCTATTTTTGGTGGAGAGCGAAAAATGTCTACTGTAGAGTACGGTATTCGTTGAGTAACCGTGTGTAGGGTGACGGTTGTCATGCACGCATGGTTTGGGTTTAACACGGGTCAAGTTGTAGTTATGTTAAAATCCGTGGCACCTATAACAATTGAAGAATATCTGCAGGAATAGTAAGACTGTGAAAAAAACGACTGATCGATTGGTATAGAATGACCGTAGTGTACAATTTGTCAAACAAATACAATACTTGCAAATGTAATGTCGGCCAGCGCCCATCTTACTTGTCCGAAGTTGTCGAAGCCGACATCACTGGAGATCGCGTTTTTTAGCTAGGCGGCTGGCAAGCGGACTAACACGTTACATAAACCTGTTGAATTACAATTATTGTTTTTATTTTTGCGCCCAATGTCTCGTTATAAAATAAAGGATTCAAATTTTGCAGGGTATTCCGTTTTTTGCGAACTCTGGGCGAAATACTTTCATGAGCTGTACGTAGTTCACTTACAAGCCAAAACAAAGTCAGCTTGGACATTAAGTTGTGAGACGCGACAAAACAAACGCTGCCAGTGATAGGTTACGTGAATAAAAGAACAAAATAAACGCAATCAAAGGCGCCGACCACACGCTTTGGAAATAAATAGAACGCGTTGCTAAGAGGAATCGCACCTGCATCTCGACGACGTCTGCGGTCATGAGCAGGGTTTGCCGCGTCTTAGAAAAATTGAAAGTTAAAAAGGAATCACTGTCGGGGAACCATTCACAATGTTTGCATGAAAAATCCCACGCGAAAGCGTTTTTTTTTTCCTGATACAAACACTATGGTACCTGAATCCCGATTAATTCATAAATATGAATCGGTAAGGGTCAATTTCCTGCAATCCTTCAAGATTAAATTTGCCTCCGAAAATCTTTCTAACGATGAGCTGGAAGATTGCCATAATTGAGTGCCACCATTTCTGTTCTAAGATGTATTCAGTATAATAATACAAATGTTCACCCCAACAGAGATGGAAATACAGTTTTAGCGACCCGAAGAGCTCATTGTCAACCGAGGCGAAGCACTACGATAAAGACTTTCCGTTCCCAATAAATAATAATAAGAAAAAAACTTCTCATTCCTGACATTATGAAATTCTTTCGTTTTTGGGGGAAAAAACCTGAAAAAAAAACTGATTTTGACAAAATAATTTAGAAATTGATATTAAGAATAATTCATAACGAAATCTATTTCATATGTATCCATACTTTTTTTTCATAATTACTGATTACACACGAATATTACAGAAAAAAATAATTTGCTATATTATCTATATTTGTGCCTTTTATTTGTCTTGAATCGTGACTGAAAGGAGCTAGATGAAATTACAAACTATGTAGTGTGTTCGACAACTCATGTATGAACAACAATTTTAATAAATATGATTTTACTTGGTAAAATTACTGTATTTTTCTACATAAAAACAAAAGAATTTTACAATGTCTTTGTTATCATAGCGTTGTTGGTAATAGTTGAAAATGATACATCCACGTGAACCTGCTTATATGAGATCGAAGAAGTCTCTGTTTTCAACAGCCGTATACATCTAACTGCGTCATCGCTAAGTTTCCTTGTGGACCACGAGCTCTGTTCCTTGTTTGCACGTTATCATGTTCACACAATCGCAGACATTATTTGTAAGGGTGCCCTTTGAAATGGCACATTTTCTCGATGTTTTAGCGAGTACTCCGCGGGTATACGGCTTGTTCTCACATCAGCATAATTTTCCTCGAGTTCACTCATCGCTTTCCCACATGCACTTCTCGTTCTTTGCTGCTAACTTTTTTGCACTCTAATATGGTGTTGTTTTTGTATTTCTAAACATCGAGTTTATTTTTGACATTCAACGAGGTCGCTTGAATTTTGAATTTGATGACGGTTCGAATTTATCCACTTTTACAGTGATCAACATTGCGTTCGAGTAGAGTTACTAGTATAATTACAAGCCTGATTTACATTTTTCTTGCGGTGTTTTTCGTCAATGTATTAAATATAAGTGCTTTGGGAAATAACATAATTATATTGCGCGAGTGAAAGAGTTTTGTGAGACTGTCACAACACGTTTTATTTATTTCCAACGCGCGTGGTCGGCGCCTCTGATTGCGTTTATTTTGTATTTTTGTTTTCAAAATGTATCACTGGCTGCGTTTGTTTTGTTTTCCTCAACAAATTAACTGTTCCGAGATCTTTCATTTTTCGTTCGGCTGCTGCCAATCCAATAATTCGTCGCCGCATGTACTCAGACAAGCGATTAATCGTCACAGTCATTATACTAGTAATTTAAGTCCAATTGATTTGTAGAAATTCAGCTATGCGATAATTATATGTGCAGTTTTGTTTTGCGCACCCAGACACGAGCAAAAGTTAACCAATAGATTTTCTGAACTACAGCATTCGTATTACTTATGCAAATTGAGTAAGGGTCATAGTGTGAGTTGCGTTCGAAAATAACAAAGTGTCAAATTATTTTGAGCGCCGTTCGGAATAAATTTAGTCAAAATCACACACAGAAACACACACACAACACACAAATACTAGTACTCAATACATATCGCGATTGACCAGTTATATAGCTGCTTGAACTACACAAGGACGTAAATATGTAAATACAGGTCACAGTTCGACTTGCGTAGCAAACGTTACAATGTGTCAAGTGATTTGAAGGCGTCTTTGTTCCAAAACAGAGAAGCAATAGGCGTTGTGTTTTGAATCGTCATTAAAACCTAAATTTATTACGAATAAAAACTTAAGTTTATACATACAATGTACGGTCATTGTTACTCCAGCGGTCGGCTGGCAAGCGGACGATGTTTCTGAAGCCAGCCATAGCAGGATTGAGCGAGCGAACAAAAGCGAGCGAGCGAGCGAGCGAACAAAAGCGAACGCGAGCGAGCGGAAAAAAAGCGGTCGGTTTCCGGTCGGAAAGCAGCGAGCGGTCGGAAATTAAGCGATAAGCGGTCGGAAAAAAAGCGATAAAAGCGGGAGGTTGGGCGGAATGAGTACTGTATGAGTGATTGTCCGTCGTCGTCGTCGTCCGTGTCAATGTTTTACTTTTTCGACTTCTTCTTGAAAACTACAAGCCTAAATGCTTTGATACTTGGTGTATATGTACCTTGGGTAGACCTCTCTTAGGTTTGTTCATTTCATGTTGATATCTTTAATTCTCTAATTTTGGTGAATATTTTTGTTATTTTTGGTAAAAACTGATATTTTCGACTTCTTGTTAAAAACCGCAAGTGCAATTGTTTTGATATTACATCTATAGGTACTACATGTGGACCTCTCTCAGATTTGTTAATTTTGTAATGATATCTTTAATTCTTTAATTTTGGTGAATATTTTTGTAATTTTTGGTAAAAACTGATATTTTCGACTTCTTGTTAAAAACCGCAAGTCCAATTGCTTTGATACTACATATATAGGTACTACATGTGGACCTCTCTCAGATTTGTTCATTTTGTAATGATATCTTTAATTCTCTAATTTTGGTGAATATTTTTGTCATTTTTGGTAAAAACTGATATTTTCGACTTCTTGTTAAAAACCACAAGTGCAAATGCTTTGATATTACATATATAGGTACTACATGTGGACCTCTCTCAGATTTGTTCATTTTGTAATGATATCTTTAATTCTCTAATTTTGGTGAATATTTTTGTCATTTTTTGATGAAAAATGATATTTTCGACTTCTTGTTAAAAACCGCAAGTCCAATTGCTTTGATACTACATATATAGGTACTACATGTGGACCTCTCTCAGATTTGTTTATTTCGTGATGATATCTTCAATTCTCTAATTTTGGTGAATATTTTTGTCATTTTTGGTAAAAAGTGATATTTTCGACTTCTTGTTGAAAACTGTAAGTCCGATTGCTTTGATATTACATATATAGGTACTACATGTGGACCTCTCTCAGATTTGTTCGTTTTGTGATGATATCTTCAATTCTCTAATTAATTTATTTTGGTGAATATTTTTGTAATTTTTGGTAAAAAGTGATATTTTCGACTTCTTGTTAAAAACTGTAAGTCCGATTGCTTTGATACTATTCATATTGTTCATTTTCTAATGATGTCTTCAGTTCTTTAATTGAAATGTGCATTGCTAACAGCGGAGCTATCTCAGCCGATAGGCTGCTTGTTTTAAAATATACTGCTTGACCAACAGCAATGATTTGTATAACTTTCAAGTCACATGGGGAGTGACCCAATATTATGCTTGAGGTTATCTCATCCTGGATGTGTAGATAAGGTTTCTGTTTTAATATTTAACTCGTTGCAGATCATATTTTAGATGTTACAGCCAGCGTAATAGATGACTGATTTGGTCTGTTTGTCCCAAGGGTGTCGAGACACTTCTGCTCTCAGGATTCACATTAAGCTATTTCACAGAATCGACTGCATATGTATGCTAACCAATTATACTGCTAATTGGTCAACTTTAAATGTTCTGTCATGTTGTAATCTTGACTTAATTGATACATACTGTGCATATCAAATAGATGACTGAGCAAACTTAAGGCTGCGGACGATACACATGCCACTTGTATTCACATTTTTGTTCCCCAAAAATATATTTAAAATTTAATGGAATTTAAAATGAACTTGATAATCAAGTATAATAATACATTGAAGTCATGAAAACATTTATTCTTAAAGACTATCAAACGATTTAAAATCCAAATAATACACTTTTATTGGCTACAGAAGCCATTAAAGTCTGTCTATTACCCATGAGTCATTGCATGTTTTCTTCTATTATTGGCCGATTCGCTGCCATGCATCCGTTAAAACATTGTGATTGGTCAAGTTGTTTTTTGAACGGTCATCTAAAATTTATAAAACATTTATAAATATTTCTTTTAAAAAACATTTGTGTCTTTATGAAATCCACTGTAATGTGGCAGTTAATAATGGAATATGGATGTTACAGGTTTTAAGCTGATCATTCACTCAGCAGTCATCCTCCAAACAAATACATAATTCATTTGATTCAATAATAGATCTTGGACGCAAATATCTGCCAAGATTTTGTTGAAAGCAAGAGAACCATACATATGTTTGCCTCATCACCATGACAACCAATTATCATTGCTACATAGATGAGTTGAACAGTGGATGCTATCAACAGGAGAGAGTGGAAATCTCATGATTCTCTCACTCCCAATGAGATCAGTTTTATCTAAGGTCTATTAGATAGCATTCATATAAATAAAATTTCACAAAAGTCACTACGACTCGCAATATTTTTGAATGTTTGTCTTTTTTTAAATCAAAGCCGTTTACAGTATGCTATCGATTACAATGCCTGTTTTCTTCATGGCACAAGTAGATTTCTATATACATGAGATCTTTAATAATTTCCTGGTTGTATGGATTCCTTTCCGGTTGTGTGGATTCATTTCCAGTTGTGTGATACTTTTTCTGGTTGTGTGGAACCCTTCCCAATTGTGTGGAACCTTTCTTGGTTATGTGGAACCTTTCCATGTGTGGGACCTTTCTCTATTACCGTATGTGGGACCCTTACCTGTGTGTGGGTCCTTTCTCTGACTATCAGTGTATGTTAGAAATCTGTACTGCATGTAGTTAGGTGAGATCTTTTCTGGTCACTTGTAAGTGGTATTATGTCCTTGTTTACAAGCTTGTCTGATTGCCTACTTTTAAACATAATGAATGGCGAATTTGCATTTTATTTCTCTTACAGATAATGACAGTGGTTTATTTGAGAAGAAAGAACTTGTAAAAAAGACTTCTAACAAATCTGCTCTAACTCTGTTGTTAGAAAAATTCCCACATCAAGCGAATAAATTATACAATGACTACACCAAGTTTGATGGACGAGTAAGTATAGATTATATATATATACAGATGAGAACATATCACATCACATACCGAGGCTGTTCATCTGCTGCTACATAATTAACAGAATACTCATCTTTCTGTCTATATCATGTTGTTGACAACACATGGATCAATGTGTATTTTCTTTCTACTGCGAGATCTTGCATTATGCTTAAAATGGAATGTAAAAACAGGGCAAACAAAGGTCATAGCATTGTAATGGTGTCAAAACATTGTGTGAGTTGCAACAAATGGGGTAATATTTTTTGGAGTATGACCACACTCAATATACACATTATACAATTTTAATGGAGTAAGGGTATCTCAATAAAATATCACAATTTCGATGTTGAGCTATATAAAAGAAATTTAAGTTCAAAATAAAATAATTCTATTTTTGTGGCAGACGTTCGGTTTTTCTTTATCACACAGTATGCGAAATCTTGCATTGAACAGAAAACGAGCCATTGTTGGAAAAATGAGACCATTCTCAATGTGCCATGGTTGAGTGTCTCATAAAGGTATAATCTTGAATGTCTTAATATTTCACATTCAGATCTCTAGTGCATGTATTAAATGTTTGTAAAAGGTTCTCTCCCATTTTTGCCCTATTTGAGGCCTTGCAGAAGTCTGAAATATACAACGTATTTTGACATCTCGGTCAATCATCAGATACAATTTTATCCTCACAATCTACACACGATGTCCTGTTGCACTCATTTAATGCGATCGTTATATCACCAATGCATATTACTTGTTTACTTCAGGCCACATAGGTTGACTTTGATGTTGAGTGTGTTTTTGTAACACCTATTCTCATTGGTGACATAATCTCATGATTCATCATTTCCAGCCAATTAAAATATCTGATTCTACTTGCAAAAGCATTTGTGTTATAATGTCAAGTAGTTTATCATGGGGCATTTTATGGTAATTTATGTCATAAATCAGAATTATGGCAATTTGATTGACTCAGATCTTCAAGAAACCTCATTTTACTTAATTTGTATAGAGACATAGGAACATACCACTACTACTCCAGCTATTAAAAATGTAGAATCATTTTAATATTTAGGTTTTCTTTTTGTAGTATTTTTTGTCAACGGGTTGCTATAATAAGTTCTTTATTGATGTATAGACAGATTTCCTTCTTACTCAATATATACATTATGGGACTCTAATTGCACATCATTTTGTTTTTTGATTGGTTTCAAAATAGCCGACTGGTGGCCATTTTATATAAATACCATTTCAGAGCATGCCATATATCTTACATACCAATCATATACATGTAATATATTTATTGACACAACACTGACTTGGAAGTACAGCAAGTATGGCCACTAAAACTAAAAATAACTACTAGCAACATAAATAAGCAAAAAAACACACAAATAAACTGGCTCCTGTTTGTATCAAGTCTTGTCATATGAGTATCAGTCATAGGAGCTAGTGAAGACATGAATGCCATGGATCGGCTGTCACACCACCACCACCAGCAAGAAGTATAACACCACTCTACTGATGTAATCTACCATCATACTAACCACACATTCAAATAGGTCATTGCTTTCATCTGCAATTGCATGAAATTGTTTGTTTTTTTCACACAAAATCCAATGTCTGGTGTTCATGAAAGTTGAAAACTTAACATCAAGGGAGTATGTCATTTTTAATGATTTACAAATTAATTTCATTATTAAAATTGTACAGTGCATGTTATAATTTTGTATTTTACACACATTGTATGTATTGAATGGAGCTAAATTGAAAACATTGACCATCACTTGGAATATACTTATGTGAATGTTACCCCAATCTCCTTCAGACACTGTTTAATTTTTTATTTTCTTGCTAGATTCATCTTAATAGTACCAGTATCAACGTTAAACGAATCAACATATACCTTACAATGCTTCCACCTCACGAGAGATCCTTCCCGATGACAGTTTTCGTAATCCCATCCGCTAAAGTTCTGGATTTGATTGGTCTAATTTGTTGGCAATACAACAATGAAGGATTACAGCCAGTTCTAGAGTAAGTACGTCTTTATAATTTTCAGCAGTTTGCATTTAACCCTTTGGACACCATCAGTTTTTCTTTCAATAATTTCTTTGCTAATTTTGAACCAAATGAACATAATATCCCATTTGTCTTGGTCAAAAGTTTTGAAAAAATATGAAAACAATTATGAAGGTTTATTTTGTGAAAGGTGGCAAAACTTGACTTTGGTGCCAAAAAAGGTTAATTTATACAACAGACAAATTTCAGAATCATTTGTTACATGTGCTGATTTTGCATACAAAGTGTGTAGCTGACTTTACATGAATATGCAGTTTTTTCAGAAGTTTTATTTATGCCTGCTTCATTCGGTTTTTGCATTTCTCAACAAAAGTTCTGGGAAAGATTAGTTAGCAAAAAGTCTGTCATCCATCGCTGTTTCTTTCTGAACTCAACTATGCAAAAGTTGATCTATTCCAAACTGATATATCGTTCATTATTATGTAATTTGCAAAGAAATTGGATGACCACATGTGCATAATTGTGTCATTTTCCTTTTATAGCAGTAGTTATCACAACTAATATTTAATTTCTATTAACTGATAGAAACATTTCTAAGACTGCAATAAATTTATTATTATTAAAAATATCTTTGACCTTGACATGCAATTCCTCCAATGGATCGTTCTCACATTTGTTTATTTGATCTAAGAAATCCAAAATTATTGGGCATTTATTTTAGCATATGTATGAACACCTAATATTTATACCCCAATATTTTAACTGTCCCTTGCTTGTTATATTACCTATCCACATAATGTTCTTTGTGTTCATTTTATCTGCCTTTTCCAACATTTTCAAAAAACTGTAATAGTTCCCCAATGTTAATTCTCCAAACATCAAGTATTTGCAAATGAGTGTTGCCTTTCATTAAGAGAGTGAATGACAATTCATATTTGCTGTCTGCTTAGAACAAATGAGTGTTGCCTTTTAGTGAGTAATGAGAATTCATATTTGCTGTCTGCTTAGAACAAATGAGTGTTGCCTTTCATTAAGAGAGTGAATGACAATTCATATTTGCTGTCTGCTTAGAACAAATGAGTGTTGCCTTTTAGTGAGTAATGAGAATTCATATTTGCTGTCTGCTTAGAACAAATAAGTGTTGCCTTTCATTAAGTGAGTAAATGAGAATTCATATTTGCTGTCTGCTTAGAACAAATGAGTGTTGCCTTTCATTAAGTGAGTAAATGAGAATTCATATTTGCTGTCTGCTTAGAACAAATGAGTGTTGCCTTTCATTAAGTGAGTAAATGAGAATTCATATTTGCTGTCTGCTTAGAACAAATGAGTATTGCCTTTCATTAAGTGAGTAAATGAGAATTCATATTTGCTGTCTGCTTAGAACAAATGAGTGTTGCCTTTCATTAAGTGAGTAAATGAGAATTCATATTTGCTGTCTGCTTAGAACAAATGAGTGTTGCCTTTCATTAAGTGAGTAAATGAGAATTCATATTTGCTGTCTGCTTAGAACAAATGAGTGTTGCCTTTCATTAAGTGAGTAAATGAGAAATCATATTTGCTGTCTGCTTAGAACAAATGAGTGTTGCCTTTCATTAAGTGAGTAAATGAGAATTCATATTTGCTGTCTGCTTAGAACAAATGAGTGTTGCCTTTCATTAAGTGAGTAAATGAGAATTCATATTTGCTGTCTGCTTAGAACAAATGAGTGTTGCCTTTCATTAAGTGAGTAAATGAGAATTTATATTTGCTGTCTGTTTAGAACAAATGAGTGTTGCCTTTCATTAAGTGAGTAAATGAGAATTCATATTTGCTGTCTGCTTAGAACAAATGAGTGTTGCCTTTCATTAAGTGAGTAAATGAGAATTCATATTTGCTGTCTGCTTAGAACAAATGAGTGTTGCCTTTCATTAAATGAGTAAATGAGAATTCATATTTGCTGTCTGCTTAGAACAAATGAGTGTTGCCTTTCATTAAATGAGTAAATGAGAATTCATATTTGCTGTCTGCTTAGAACAAATGAGTGTTGCCTTTCATTAAGTGAGTAAATGAGAATTCATATTTGCTGTCTGCATAGAACAAATGAGTGTTGCCTTTCATTAAGTGAGTAAATGAGAATTCATATTTGCTGTCTGCTTAGAACAAATGAGTGTTGCCTTTCATTAAGTGAGTAAATGAGAATTCATATTTGCTGTCTGCTTAGAACAAATGAGTGTTGCCTTTCATTAAGTGAGTGAATGAGAATTCATATTTGCTGTCTGCTTAGAACAAATGAGTGTTGCCTTTCATTAAGTGAGTAAATGAGAATTCATATTTGCTGTCTGCTTAGAACAAATGAGTGTTGCCTTTCATTAAGTGAGTAAATGAGAATTCATATTTGCTGTCTGCTTAGAACAAATGAGTGTTGCCTTTCATTAAGTGAGTAAATGGGAATTCATATTTGCTGTCTGCTTAGAACAAATGAGTGTTGCCTTTCATTAAGTGAGTAAATGGGAATTCATATTTGCTGTCTGCTTAGAACAAATGAGTGTTGCCTTTCATTAAGTGAGTAAATGAGAATTCATATTTGCTGTCTGCTTAGAACAAATGAGTGTTGCCTTTCATTAAATGAGTAAATGAGAATTCATATTTGCTGTCTGCTTAGAACAAATGAGTGTTGCCTTTCATTAAGTGAGTAAATGAGAATTCATATTTGCTGTCTGCTTAGAACAAATGAGTGTTGCCTTTCATTAAATGAGTAAATGAGAATTCATATTTGCTGTCTGCTTAGAACAAATGAGTGTTGCCTTTCATTAAGTGAGTAAATGAGAATTCATATTTGCTGTCTGCTTAGAACAAATAAGTGTTGCCTTTCATTAAGTGAGTAAATGAGAATTCATATTTGCTGTCTGCTTAGAACAAATGAGTGTTGCCTTTCATTAAGTGAGTAAATGAGAATTCATATTTGCTGTCTGCTTAGAACAAATGAGTGTTGCCTTTCATTAAGAGAGTAAATGAGAATTCATATTTGCTGTCTGCTTAGAACAAATGAGTGTTGCCTTTCATTAAGTGAGTAAATGAGAATTCATATTTGCTGTCTGCTTAGAACAAATGAGTGTTGCCTTTCATTAAGTGAGTAAATGAGAATTCATATTTGCTGTCTGCTTAGAACAAATGAGTGTTGCCTTTCATTAAGTGAGTAAATGAGAATTCATATTTGCTGTCTGCTTAGAACAAATGAGTGTTGCCTTTCATTAAGTGAGTAAATGAGAATTCATATTTGCTGTCTGCTTAGAACAAATGAGTGTTGCCTTTGCTTAAGTGAGTAAATGAAAATTCAAATTTGCTGTCCGCTTTCAACAAACATGAGTCTTCTAACTTGCTTATTATCAACAAAACTTTGTTTAAATTTTTGGTGACTTGGCTAAACCTGATGCATTGTGTCATTTATCGACTAAATGGTTATTTGTTTTGATTACAATAAATCCTGTCATGCATTCTGCCTCAGGGTCGTACTAAACACAACTTACCTGCAGAGTATGTAATGTTTGGCTCAAGCATGAGTAACATTGTTGTCCCATGAATTCAATAGGGAGGCCCCTAATTATTGAGTTATGTACTTTTCTATATTTACCCAAGTATAAACAACAGCAAGGACTCTGCACATGAGCAGTGACTGAAGGGTAGTTTCATTGAATAGAGAATCTTGTGTGGGATTCAGTGACTTGATGACACCTTAAATGATGTTGAAATCACAAACAAATCTACAAAACTATTCTGTGATATTCGGTTCTTAGCAAGCCTATAAATATCACAGCAGTTGCATTTATTACAGTACACATATTACACAACAAATGTCAAAGGCTTCAACAAAATTTTTATCACAATACAACTTTAAAGGACCATGTTGTTAGACCATAAACATTCAAGATTAGTTATTCTGAAGTTTTTTTTTTATCCAGCTATAGCCCCAAAGTGGATATATGTGATGATTATGATGTCACAGCTGTGATTTGATGACATAATTATCATAATAAATGGCATATGTTGAGATTTAGACAAAGGTCAGAATATAAAAACCAGGATTACCTAATGTTGGTTTTCAATATGTCTGTTGTCATTAGATCAGATTCTTCATATCACCATGCATCTGTAGATGAGGATGCCAGCTTTGTCACACCTCGTCTTCTGATGGCTCATGTTGATTTATTTGGGTTAAATGTTACAGCAATATTTTAACGCAGTAGGTTTTTTGGTTGACCTTTGACTCTGTTTGTTATATATATTACATTTTAAATATGTTTTTATTTTACACTGACTATTGATATTTAAAATGCAGTGAATCTTTCTATGTAAAACTTTTAATTACAAGGTTGAATTTTTAAAAAATAAATAAAATAAAGTACCTGTTTATAAATAGTATATGATAGTTTTAATAATTGTATCATGGTACAAATACATAAGTCGTATTTGCACATGACAATTCCTGCATATTCTTTTAATCTCAGTGCAATAATCATGACATGTCTGGTATACATACTGTACATTTGCTTACTGCAATAATCATGACATGTCTGGTATACATACTGTACATTTGCTTACTGCAATAATCATGACATGTCTGGTATACATACTGTACATTTGCTTACTGAAATAATCATGACATGTCTGGTATACATACTGTACATTTGCTTACTGCAATAATCATGACATGTCTGGTATACATACTGTACATTTGCTTACTGCAATAATCATGACATGTCTGGTATACATACTGTACATTTGCTTACTGATAGTTAGCACATATCCAATATGGTGCTGGTGAAAGTCAGTCTTTAATATTGAATACCCTGCTATTCAAGGCAGTTATTTGAAGTAAAAATGAAATCTGAATGTGTGTGTTTACAAAATCACAATTTAATGCCAAAAAAAACCCGAGAAACTGCTTCACAATATTTCTGAGTACCCAATAGTAAAGTTTGACAGAAGTAATGAGCAAAATTACTTTATGCTAAATATGATTAGGAATGATCATGGGAAAATCATGACATGGTACATTTTTGTCTATGCCTTGCAAAGTTATCACAATTACTGTAAAATCTGTATTAGAAGCTGCGGCTTCTATTAAAATGCTACAATGCAACAGAGGGTATGCGACTTCAATTAGAGCATCTACACATATGAGAAATTGTGAATGTTTGGTGCTCAACTGCTCAAAAAGAATGGGTGCGACTTGTATAAGAGGAGATGCGGCTTCTAATACAGATTTTAGGGTATTAAGCACCCCTACAAAACATTATGGAATTTCACAAGCGGTTAATCTGAAGAGGTTATTGTTTGGACCTGATCTAATGTACAGTAATTGTTATCTTACATTGTTCGGTAAAAGTACGCTTGAACCAATCTTGCTAATTCTCACTGTCAACTGTTCCATACAAGCTATCAATTAATATGTGTAACCATAGTAACTAAAGTTTATCTTTGGATTAACCGCATAACTGTAAACGCGGGCTAAATATGTGAGAATCCTTCACATTCATAGTTTTATTAGTTTTTATTCCTAAACCTTAGGTTAAATGCTGCTTGTATTATTTGAATCGTTGTAATCTGTGATACTGAGAGATGTCACGATAATACATTTTATGATGTATGGAACAAAGTACAAATTATCCAAGTATGTAAAATCTTGCCAATAAACCAATAAAATGGTTGATAATATAAAGACAGCAAACTAAACCGTTATAAATACTTCTGTTATGAGAGGAATACGATTTTTTGTTCTTCTTTGATTCGTTTTCCAATATTTATAGCTGAGCCACTCAAAGGTTTCGTAGTTACAAACATTTGCAATTTGTTTCTGTCAGACGAGTTTAAAGTGCAGAATTTTCCCAAGCAGTATCCTTTTCTCATATTCGTTTAAATAGGTATATTTTACTTACTTGATCACTAAATCTTGCCTAGTAGGTAGACAAAATAGAAAGCCATTGTTTTTTATTAACCAATTAGTTGTTGAATCATTGTTGTCACCTTTCACAAAATAATCACACATTAATTTTTTCCAAAATAATTTGATCAAGATCTATAGCCAATGGGAAATTATTTCTATTTGACTGCTATTTAGAAATGAAAATTCATAAAAGTTTGAAAATATTGCAACAAAATGTTGTTTAAAGGATTAAGTCAACTTTTGTCTCCGTTTACAAAATAAACAGCCTAATTTTTTTTGTTTTGATTTGTTCATTTCACAATTCTTTTTGGTGAATACTTTTGTCATTTTTGGTATGAAACGATATTTTTGACTTTTTGTCAGATTGCTTTGATATTACATATATAGGTACTACATGTGAACCTCTCTAAGATTTGTTCATTTCGTGATGATATCTTAAATTTTCTAATTTTGATGAATATTTTTGGTAAAAAGTGATACTTTCAACTTCTTGTTAAATTAAGGCTGATTGCTTTGATATTTATATATACCGGTATAGGTACCTTAGGTAGACCTCTCAGATTTGTTCATTTCATGATGTTATATTCAATTCTTTAATTGAAATGTGCATTGCTAATTTGCATCTCAGCCGAAAGGCTGCTTGTTTTTATAAATAAAATGATCAAAATAATTATGGAAATTGTGTTTATTTGGTTCACAAATAAAAATTTGAAAATTACATAAAAATACACAAAATGTACCACCATTGTGAAGCAGAAAATAATGGTATTCTAATGATTATGATTTTATTTTTCCCAGGCACTCATTTGCATTTGTAGAATTTTTATAAAATTTTATTTAAAAGATATACACAGAAATTAATTTAAATAGAAATAAATTGTTAGATCATCTGGGTAAATTACTTATGACGCAAAGTTGAGACACTTATTTGTCAATCATTTTTAATATATCTATATCTTATGACAGTTATTCATTCTCTCTACTATAATATTACCACATACATTTGTATTACCAGCTTTCACATTTTTCATCCATAGAAATGTTGATGTTTGTTCATATGACAACGCCTAGTTACCAAATTAATTAAAGATGAGATCACCAGACATATAACATTCTTTATGTCTTTATAATATTTTTATAATAAAAAAAAAAACATGTTTGCCATGTGATTGGTCAATATTTACTATTTCAATAACAAAGTAACTTTTTGTCACCTTTCATGAAAAAGAACATGATTTTTTTTTTTTCAATATTTTTCAAGAGATTTTGATCTAGACCTGTAGCCAATTGGTAATTCTGTCTGTCTGTCTGTCTGTCTGTCTGTCTGTCTGTCTGTCTGTCTGTCTGTCTGTCTGTCTGTCGTTCTAAAATTGAAAAAGAAATTACAGAAAAATACACAAGAATGTACAAAAATGTACCAAACTTTGGCAGGAATAGTGTTTAATGGAGATATTTGGTACACGTTGTTTTATTGTAGCAAGTGTCAAAATTATTCTCAACTAGCATTTGTTGCTAAAAATAGATCTGACATAACCATGTAACCTTTTTTGCGTGAACAACATGCACAGATGATAATGACCATTTCAACCCCAACTGTGTAACTAAGGAAGTTTACTGCTTGATCAAATTATTTCAACATTTCAACTGTTATAAATACGTCTACCAATGCTATAGTGATATTATAACCTCTTGCAAAATGATTTGTTAGAGCAGTAAAATGTCATATCAACAAATGCGATGAGTGGTTTCACAGTGAGTAGCTTTCACGGTGAGTAGCTTTTACAGTGAGTAGCTTTCACGGTGAGTAGCTTTTACAGTGAGTAGGGCTTTGCCGCAGTACTAGTAACTGGTCCTTTCATCACAATTGAGAATTATTGTTGCTGGGAAAGGATTGACCAGCTTTGTTATTAGTCCAAGAAAATTGTATAGCTTGGAATGTGTCTGAACCCCTCATTAGTATGCAAGAATGTAGGAATGTACCAAGAAAATTGTTTTTCTGGAGTAAATTGTGGTGTATTTTACTTATGAAAGGTCAAAAAGTGCATGGAGATTTTATGAAAATGTGTGGATGTTAACAGAATGATGTCGTGTGGTCACAGTTGCGCAATAAATGATGGACTATTTTGGGCGTAGCTATAAAAGTACTCACATGTGTGCATGATTCCAATAGTTTGTGCTGTGAAGAAACTCCACTAGAAAATATGTATTGTGTAATTTGTAATGAGAATGTATTCAAATAGATTTATTTTTATGAATCTTGTTTCTTTTCAAAGTGTATTTATATAATAAAAAATGTTTATAAAAATGTTTTTTTTTATACTTTTTCGATGGATTAAATTTACAAATATTGAGTAATTTTGTTATTCCATCACTCGAATTATGTGTTATGAATTTCTGATAGTTTAGGCTTTGTGTTCTTGCGAACGGGAAGACATTAAACTGTTGTACAGTGGACGTTGATAAAAGCGAATGTATTTCGAAAGTTGTGAAATCATGGTACTGTTTTGGCATTATACGACTTGCAGTTCCTTTTTGATGGATTTTATGTGACTGACCGTGTTATCGAACTGTATTATTATGTAAATGTGCTCGGGAAAATCTGCAAGCAATGTTTAAATTGCCATTTTCACGCTGCGTATAGCGTGGAGTCGTCATCTAAGTATGCACAATTGTTCGTCTCGTGTTTCCCGGTGCATTTAGAAATCCCTTTTGAATTTGGGGGACTTTGTGTGACTGACCATGGTGTTTGTAAACTTTAGTCAAACTGTAGTAGTGTGTATTAAATTACGTTTGTGTCTCAACGAGGACTGAAAAGTGATTTCCATTTACTTCGTCTGTTATAAATCAACTGTATTAGCTTCCTTCGAACTTCCTATTGCCATCAGGATTATGTCTTCTACACTCGGCGGTGTGGTTCGTATCGATCTTCTTGTATGAAACGCACCCGAACCTGGAAATGAACGGCAAATTGGGAAAGTCTCGTCACATAATTTCTTACCTTGTTCTTGACTGCAGTACGCTTGGCTATGAACTTCCACATACCCACGCTTCTGGGAATAGTGCATCATGGGTGTTACTGCATTGATCGAGGTGAAACAAACTTGGCTGCTGTAATGCCTGTTGTTCAAATACATCGCTCGTGTTTCTCTTCCTGTCTTAGAGTTCTCTGTTTTCTTTGATTTTTTTTATTTCAATTAAACAGCGATTTGGCTGTGACCATGCATTTAGTCATTGTCGACTGTTTTTCTCGAATTGGTTGATTGTCATAGTAACAATTAAACATCCGGAGTTGAATAGTAGTCATTTTTAACATGATAATTTAATTTAGTTTAATTCTTTCAGTTAAAAATTGAGTTTCCAAAATACTGTAGAATACTTTATTTTCGCTTGGAATTTATTTTCGCTATTTTCGCTGAAGGGATGATTCCGTGAAAATAAAATCCAGCGAATATACTTTTTTTCCTATATTTCACATTAATCTCATCAAAAATCAGTGAAAATAAATTCCATACAAAACGTCCAAAAAGCCTTTTCAGCGAAAATTAATTCCAGCGAAAATAAAGTATTCCACAGTAAATAAATAACAATACGTACCCTCATGTATACTTCAAGTTTTCATTAAAACAAAGTCAAAGTTTTTGAAATTGTTTTTCTGCCTGTTCGCCAATCCATTGCTCCAAAACACACCTTTAAATACTCTTATTTTCCCAGCATCGAGATGGCTCTGCCAACTCTTGTTTATTTTGTCATTAACAACTGGTCTTAATCTGTAACACCATCGTAAAAACAATTGTGCAGTTGCTATGGCAGGAGTTCCTAAATAAGACCCATGCTTTGATATTGCCCCCTTATCTATTACTTCGACCAAGAAATGTTTGACCATTTATAGAATAGGCTTTGCATCACACATTCCTGTCATATTGCTTAGTGACATACTATAAGTAATTATTCTATTGGTGTTGCAGAATAGTTGAATAGTGTTTATTGAAATAATTAATTCCAATATAGATAAATTATAGTTTGAAACATATGTATAACTACTTCTAAGCATTGGAATAAATAAATTTATATAAATAAATCTATATGTATGCATATGTATTCTACTAATGTGTTGCAAAACAACAAATTAAAATTGAAAGAAATTGCATCATAAAATATTCCATCAGTGATAATGGTGGGCTTATTTCACAGTCAGTGTTATTTTTGAAAATATTTGTTCACCAATTAGATATAATGTCACAGCTTGTTTGCAAATTTTTAAAAAATCCCAAATCACTCAAATTTGTTTACTTTGTATGTGTACTATGGTTGTATTTGAGGTTTTTATCGTTTAATTGTGTATATATTTTAATACATATTAGGTACACTCACAAAAATATTAATTAGAGAATTTATTACTATCGGTAACATCTGGGCGGAGCAAAACAACCACTCCAATGTAAAGCAGTAACAATACCACACCACCATCGTCATCACTTCTCTTTGGTAAAGCTAGGTTCACACTATAATTGCACCTACCATCTTATTGAAATAGCCAGGTTCATGCAATCATTCCACCTACATCTCTTTGGTAAAGCTAGGTTCACACTATAATTGCACCTACTATCTCATTGGAATAGCCAGGTTCACGCAATCATTCCACCTACATCTCTTTGGAAAAGCTAGGTTCACACTATAATTCCACCTACCATCTTATTTGAATAGCCAGGTTCATGCAATCATTCTACCTACCATCTCTTTGGAAAAGCTAGGTTCACACTATAATTGCACCTACTATCTCATTGGAATAGCCAGGTTCACGCAATCATTCCACCTACATCTCTTTGGAAAAGCTAGGTTCACACTATAATTCCACCTACCATCTTATTTGAATAGCCAGGTTCATGCAATCATTCTACCTACCATCTCTTTGGAAAAGCTAGGTTCACACTATAATTCCACCTACTATCTCATTGGAATAGCCAGGTTCACGCAATCATTCCACCTACATCTCTTTGGAAAAGCTAGGTTCACACTATAATTCCACCTACCATCTTATTTGAATAGCCAGGTTCATGCAATCATTCTACCTACCATCTCTTTGGAAAAGCTAGGTTCACACTATAATTCCACCTACTATCTCATTGGAATAGCCAGGTTCACGCAATCATTCCACCTACATCTCTTTGGAAAAGCTAGGTTCACACTATAATTCCACCTACCATCTTATTTGAATAGCCAGGTTCATGCAATCATTCTACCTACCATCTCTTTGGTAAAGCTAGGTTCACACTATAATTGCACCTACTATCTCATTGGAATAGCCAGGTTCACGCAATCATTCCACCTACATCTCTTTGGAAAAGCTAGGTTCACACTGATCCACCTACATCTCGTTGGAAAAGCTAGGTTCACACTATAATTCCACCTACCATCTTATTGGAATAGCCAGGTTCACACTATAATTCCACCTACCATCTTATTGGAATAGCCAGGTTTACGCAATCATTTCACCTACATCTCTTTGGAAAAGCTAGGTTCACACTGATCCACCTACATCTCGTTGGAAAAGCTAGGTTCACACTATAATTCCACCTACCATCTTATTGGAATAGCCAGGTTCACACTATAATTGCACCTACTATCTCATTGGAATAGCCAGGTTCATGCAATCATTCCACCTACATCTCTTTGGAAAAGCTAGGTTCACACTATAATTGCACCTACCATCTCATTGGAATAGCCAGGTTCATGCAATCATTCCACCTACATCTCTTTGGAAAAGCTAGGTTCACACTATAATTCCACCTACCATCTCATTGGAATAGCCAGGTTCATGCAATCATTCCACCTACATCTCTTTGGAAAAGCTAGGTTCACACTATAATTCCACCTACCATCTCATTGGAATAGCCAGGTTCATGCAATCATTCCACCTACATCTCTTTGGAAAAGCTAGGTTCACACTATAATTGCACCTACCATCTTATTGGAATAGCCAGGTTCACACTGATCCACCTACCATCTCATTGGAATAGCCAGGTTCATGCAATCATTCCACCTACAATCTCTTTGGAAAAGCTAGGTAATTCTAATAATAATTCTACCTACCTTCTCTTAGAAAAGACTAGGATATACTAACATACATTGTACTCTTGGGCACCAATGTATTTTTTTGTCATTGTCACCATACTACTGTATTTGTGCAGTATTGGTGTCTTGGTATATCATAATATTACGTCAAATGTAACCTGTCAAACATAACGTATACCTTGATATCATACCTGGGAGCAGGACAGCTGTCGCCTCCTTAGTTACCATTTTGATTTTATGCGTTAAGTAGCAACATCTTTAAGTGGGTTACTCAGATCTGTGTGAATGTTAGATTTACACAGGTTTACAAGGTCATGTCTTTCCTTTGATGCCTAACTATTCATCGGCTTTCTGATAAAAATTATTTAAACCTAATTAATTCAAAAAAATATCTACAGCACTTTTTTAGTTGATGTTTGTTCCTGAATAGCTGGTAAAATAGTTAAGCACTATCAGGTTAATAATAATCAAATAAACACTTCGCAGAATGATACATTTAACTTAGGCTTTTTAAGATAGGGGTAAGCAACTCTGATATAGGATGAGATAAGATTAAGATTCCATTCTGTTGTGTACAAGTCAAGTGAATGAATTTCACATGACTGACATCCCAGAATGCATTTCACATGACTGACATTCCAGAATGCATATCACATGACTGACATCCCAGAATGAATTTCACATGAGTGACATCCCAGAATGCATTTCACATGACTGACATCCCAGAATGCATATCACATGACTTGCATCCCAGAATGAATTTCACATGACTGACATCCCAGAATGCATATCACATGACTGACATCCCAGAATGCATTTCACATGACTGACATTCCAGAATGCATATCACATGACTGACATCCCAGAATGCATTTCACATGACTGACATCCCAGAATGCATTTCACATGACTGACATCCCAGAATGCATATCACATGACTTGCATCCCAGAATGAATTTCACTAGCTGACATCCCAGAATGCATTTCACGTGACTGACATCCCAGAATGCATATCACATGACTGACATCCCAGAATGCATATCACATGACTGACATCCCAGAATGCATTTCACATGACTGACATCCCAGAATGCATTTCACATGACTGACATCCCAGAATGCATTTCACATGACTGACATCCCAGAATGAATTTCACATGACTGACATCCCAGAATGCATTTCACATGACTTACATCCCACAATGAATTTCAAATGACTTACATCCCAGAATGCATTTCACATGACTTACATCCCAGAATGCATTTCACATGACTTACATCCCAGAATGCATTTCACATGACTGACATCCCAGAATGCATTTCACATGACTGACATCCCAGAATGAATTTCACATGACTGACATCCCAGAATGCATATCACATGACTGACATTCCAGAATGCATATCACATGACTGACATCCCAGAATGCATTTCACATGACTGACATTCCAGAATGCATATCACATGACTGACATCCCAGAATGCATTTCACATGACTGACATCCCAGAATGCATTTCACATGACTTACATCCCACAATGAATTTCACATGACTGACATCCCAGAATGCATTTCACATGACTTACATCCCAGAATGCATTTCACATGACTTACATCCCAGAATGCATTTCACATGACTGACATCCCAGAATGCATTTCACATGACTGACATCCCAGAATGCATTTCACATGACTGACATCCCAGAATGCATTTCACATGACTGACATCCCAGAATGCATTTCACATGACTGACATCCCAGAATGCATTTCACATGACTTACATCCCAGAATGCATATCACATGACTTACATCCCAGAATGCATTTCACATGACTGACATCTCAGAATGCATTTCACATGACTGACATCTCAGAATGCATTTCATATGACTGACATCCCAGAATGGTATTGTTTGAACGTAAACATTCTTTCATAAACATAATTGAGCTACATTATCACCAAACAAAAAAGAAAACAAAAATAATGTGAATAAGCAAAGCATTTTGTAATCATCTCACAATTCACGTGACTTCAAATGAGATCTTCATCTCGTATTACACCAGTTGTATACGCTTTATATTGTTATGAAATATAATAATAAATCTTCTGCTGTAACCAATGGAGTTTCAGATGACAATAATTATTAGCAAATTGCAAATTATTGGATTTTAAAAATATATTTTCATATAAATATATTTGTATACATCACTATGAGTCCCATATCAAACAGGACAGGACACGGCGACTACCACCCTTTAAGGTGATTGCACGAATACTTCGGTACTGTTCTTGCATATTGTCACTGTATGATGTATTCAAACATTCCCTTATAACATATTGCTGATCCACAGATAGCCCAAATGCATAGGAAAAAAAAAAAGGGATAAGAAGTAGAAAATGTTTTATGAAAACATGAATGTCTCAATAATTGTTACAAAAGCTCTTATTGCCACGAATTTACAAAACTTTGCTGACTGTAGTACCATATTTATGTCTTGAAACTTCACTCCATTCTACCCCAAGGCATATTGTTTACAACTTGAAATGGATGTACCACAGACGATTTTTCACCCAGCATGAAATCCATCATTAATGCTCAAACGTTCTCCTTTCTATAAATCAACGACAGAGACATTGAGACAACGAGTTGATAATTTATTTATTTTTGACTCACTGGATATTTTTTACTGTTTGACGACGAGTGTAGTCAGCAGGAGTAAATAATTAATTATCTTATACTTTATGACAGGTTATATTACTTTGTACCTGCACTAAATACTTGTACATGCACAGTTTAGTCACATTTGATTGTTATTTTGTCTTTGATACCTTTCTCAGTTTAGTCACATTTGATTGTTATTTTGTCTTTGATACCTTTCTCAGTTGTGCTATACAGCTTGGTGCTTTTAGAAGTTCACATGTACCAAAAAAACACAAACTGATATTCCAATAGTTTTTTTTTTTGGTGTTACACATTGTGTAACAATGTAATGACTCAAAATTTTGCACATTGTGTAACAACGATATTGTCTCAACATTTTGCACATCAGAGTAACAATAACAATGACTCAACATTTTGCTCATCAGAGTAACAATGATAATGGCTCAACATTTTGCACATCAGAGTAACAATGATAATGACTCAACATTTTGCTCATCAGAGTAACAATTATAATAACTCAACGTTTTGCTCATCAGAGTAACAATGATAATGACTCAACATTTTGCACATCAGAGTAACAATGATAATGACTCAACATTTTGCTCATCGGAGTAACAATGATAATGACTCAACATTTTGCTCATCAGAGTAACAATGATAATGACTCAACATTTTGCTCATCAGAGTAACAATGATAATGACTCAACATTTTGCTCATCGGAGTAACAATGATAATGACTCAACATTTTGCTCATCAGAGTAACAATGATAATGACTCAACATTTTGCACATCAGAGTAACAATGATAATGACTCAACATTTTGCTCATCAGAGTAACAATGATAATGACTCAACATTTTGCTCATCAGAGTAACAATGATAATGACTCAACATTTTGCTCATCAGAGTAACAATGATAATGACTCAACATTTTGCACATCAGAGTAACAATGATATTGTCTCAACATTTTGCACATCAGAGTAACAATGATAATGTCTCAACATTTTGCACATCGGAGTAACAATGATATTGTCTCAACATTTTGCTCATCAGAGTAACAATGATAATGACTCAACATTTTGCACATCGGAGTAACAATGATAATGACTCAACATTTTGCTCATCAGAGTAACAATGATAATGACTCAACATTTTGCACATCAGAGTAACAATGATAATGTCTCAACATTTTGCACATCAGAGTAACAATGATAATGACTCAACATTTTGCACATCAGAGTAACAATGATAATGACTCAACATTTTGCTCATCAGAGTAACAATGATAATGACTCAACATTTTGCTCATCAGAGTAACAATGATAATGACTCAACATTTTGCTCATCAGAGTAACAATGATAATAACTCAACGTTTTGCTCATCAGAGTAACAATGATAATGACTCAACATTTTGCTCATCAGAGTAACAATGATAATGACTCAACATTTTGCTCATCAGAGTAACAATGATAATGACTCAACATTTTGCTCATCAGAGTAACAATGATAATGACTCAACATTTTGCACATCAGAGTAACAATGATAATGACTCAACATTTTGCACATCAGAGTCACAATAATAATGACTTAAATTTTTATGAATTGTTAGAAGAAAAACTAAAATCACCAAAATAAGTAGATGCTCACTTGCCCTGATTCGGATCAGACTTAGGTCATTGTTGACCGTTGGTCGTTTACTTGTTCTGCTCTCTACAACCATTGGTTTAATGAAGGTTTTATAATAATTTCAGGATAACAGTAACATTTGAAATAATGACTGTCGGAAATTGTGCATGTTGATTTTTTTTAATTTTGATATCAATGCACAGTTATTTCATTAATTGCAACTGAATAAATACATTATGTGCAATATACAATCTTTATCGATGTCATAATGACCTTTCACTTTGACCCCCTAAAATTGTTCATAGCAACATTTTTTTTAACTGTTTCCATGTTTAAGAACATTAACATTTCTCACAGTTGCTTCAATTACTAGTAGCGTTGTGGTTGTCATATTAAACCAATGATTGGGTGTTCCCAAGTTCATAATCAGGGTCTGTACAGTCCTACAATAAGGTATTTACCGCTGCCGTTGTGATATCTTATTTTTCAGTGACAAAGTGCACACATTTCGAAAGTCATGAAATTTGTAAGGTGTCGTGGAAAGTTCTGTAAAATAACAACATAAAAAGCCATTACAGTTGTTAATGGGTTTATTGAAATCAACATTAAAATGTAAAGAAATGGGTCTTTTTGGCGTTCATCATGGGTCACCATAATTATGACATTGATAAAAACAAAAAACACAGAAAATGACCAAAATTAGGATGAAATAGTTCTTGGAAACTCCTGGAATATTGAATTTTATTTTCGCTGTACAAACCTGATAATGCAATTACTGTATAGGGCTTAATTATTTGCTGTTTTTTTCAGCTAGATGGGCTAAATTACAACAGCGTGAATATTTATATTGTACAATGCAATGTATTATTTGCTTCACAAACCAATGAATTTGAATTCCAGTGAATATCTCTGCAACCTCAAAAAAAAAAAAAAAAATTATAAAATGAAATACAGTATGGCCTCTCACACAGTCCCATATGTGAAATAGGGTTTGTGTACACTGTATCTGTACAGTTAACACTTATCACAGAAAAGTCAGGAGAGATAACAGTGACATTGAATATCCAGAAATTTGCAAAAATGTTTATGAACAGAGTTGCTGCAAGCTAAACAACAACAAGCTAAAAGTAGTTTATAAATTAATAAACGCTGCTTGAACTGATAAATATCATATATAGAAGATAATATTTGGTAATCGTAGTCCTAAATAACTATTAAAAATAGCTAGACGTTTCGAGCAATGGCTCTTTATCGATAGCATAGAAGAAAATGTTAAAACGTACAGGTAGAACATCGTACCAGCTAAAAGGTTGCTTAGGGGGTGTGTGTGTGCAAAAAACTTGTGACTTGTTCTATAACGGATGTAACTTTGCCAAATGTCTGTAGGTGTGTTTTTGGTTTAACATCATTATGGGACACAATTATTCACCATATTTGCCAGTAATATGTATTACTGTCAATTTAATGTGAGGCTTAAATAAACCTACTGCTTTTTGAGCACCATAATTTTTTTTGTCCTAATTCTGATGCATTTTTTTGCTAAATCTTGTGTTTGTTTGTTTGTTTGTTTTTTTGTGTTTTTTTCAAATTCTTTAATTTTGGACCTATAATTTTCTTTCAGCTACAGATCTTGATCACAGTTTATGGGGGAAAAAGGAAAAAAAAATGAAAATTTTTTATCATTTCTTTGATAATTTTTTGTCAAATGAACACATTTTTTTCATGATATATAGTGGATAATATTCAGTAATTGTTGTCCTTAAATAACTCTTCAAAATAGCTAAATGTTTCATTGTAAACATGTCTAAGTTGCAAAATTGTTTTAAAAATAATATGAAAAAAAAGTGGGTAAAAAGTATTTTGTGAAACGGAATAAAATTTGTATTTGGGGTTTAAAAAGTTATTCGGAACTATCTCTCGGCATTACCAATACTTGATTTAACAAAAACAAGACGTCATAGTTTTGTATGTAAATCTATCAGCATAACAGCAGGTTATGAATTTGCTCTATTACCCGTTGGTAGTGCATACACTTATGTAAATTACAGAGAGTAATATATTTAATGATTCAATATTCAACAAAAATATGCTTCTGTTGGAGATTACAGTATTTTTTTTTGTATTTCATGGTAGGGCAGTAGTGCAAGGCACACAAACAGATCTAGTCTGGGGTTATTATTATCCAAAAATAGTAGCCCAACCGGACTACTAGAAATTTACAAAATATTAGTACTTTCCTGTTTGAATTTCTCTATGGTTGTCCTACACTAATTGAGCATTATTACAATATTACAATATTACTATTACCTTAAAACTGGTTGCCCAGCTGACTTCCACAAAATTTGTTTAACTTTGAGTCTTGTAATAATGGATAAATGTTCAGTAACTAGATATACCGGTAACTTTATTAGCGTCGTCCTTAATTGACAAGTTTTCTCACGTGAGGAGCTCTTGAGATATGTTGTTGAGTTGATGACATCATACTATTTACCTAGTCAATAACAAATCTAGATAACGCTTGTTGACACACACACACCTATCTGATAACCAAGAAGTCCTCCATTGACCCAATAGTTGAATATTAACTTAATACATACCAACGTTTCTTACCAGTTATCAGTGAGTCTGCAATGATATTGTTTTCAATGTCATGTATAAAGTAGGGCAAGGACTGGCATTGATCTTCCAATCACAGTGTGCAATTCCAAATCTGGTCTTACTAATCAATATGTTCTATGTTATCATAGCAACCACAGTTGCTAAGATTTACCACCTTATAAATACTCTGTTTAGCATGAGACGGTTTCCATAGCAATACTTAGCAGTGACTCCAGCACTTTATGTGAACCATTCGTATTGCGTAAAAATGGTGCTGATTACCCTGATGTTGAATAAACAATTTTATTATAAACATAATTAGCATAGTGTTCTTAAAAAAATAAGAATGCTTTATTCCAACCATTCAGAAAACTGACTAATGGACATCCATTTGAAAATATTTGTCTTGTTCAATTCCAAGTTGTGTAGCCTGACCTCATCAGTGATTATTTCTACAGTGGGAACAAATCTGTCTACTCCAATAGAGTGCATCTCAAAATGCCAACATTTGATTTGTGGAATTCCCCTTTGATATAAGACAAACTCAACTATTGTAGGAATTTTAAGTCTGCTCTGCTCCACTAAAACACATCGCGTTCATTTTGCAAGCAACAAATGTTATATGATTTTCCTCCCAAGTCATGTCATTTTGTAGCAGTACATATCATGTGCTTGCGTGTACGTGCGATGAGTTATTTCTGCTTTATTATCGTTTGATTGAATTGTGAAATGAACATGCATGTCATACTGTTTGTGCTCATTGTGACAGGATGCGATGGTGCCATCAATTAAATGACACAACATCAGACAGATCCAATTATCTTAAGACGTTGTCTTCAAACGATGAGATTTATAGCTTTCAGCGAGTGGTAGTCAGTTTTACATTAGCCTAATTACATTATCTTTTCAAATTATTTGTTTTGAATGACAGGATATCAACGATCTGACACTGTTTTCCCATAATTAACCCTTTGAACGCCATTATTCGTCAATATTTTAGCTCAACATTTTGCAAATTTCTTTTTTAAATTCAGACCAAATGAACATAATTGCCCATTGCATGTAGATCTGATCATATTTTTCGAATGAATATAAAAATAATTAGACAGGTTTATTTTATGTGAAGTGACAAAAATTGACTTGGCATATTCTCGGGGGGGGGGGGACATCCGGGCATTTTCAGCGCATGGCAACCATCACGGTGAAAACAAAAGCCGAAAACTCTGAGAAAACGGTACTTTGGGATGGTTGTTGAGACTCCCCTGAACAGTGTAACAAGATTACCTCTGCGTGTGTAAGGCATATAAATTTGATTGTTCAGGATTACTTCAAAGTTGAGTTCCTGTTGTTTTTTCGAATTTTCACAAGCTCTTCGCTCGGCGTTCCTCAGCGAGCGCAGAGCCCATAGAAATACATGGTACAGTAGTGCGCGTCTTAGCAACATAGAACTTCTTGTGACGTAGCTTCGCCCCTGGATAAAGGAATAATTAACACGTGGCAACTGTGTAACTGGTATACTGCCTTCTGGTGGTTAGTGAACACTTCCTTGTGGTCAAATAATTCAAAAAATTACAACTCAGTAGAATCACTGAAACTGAAATAAAATTCAAGATTCATTCACTCAATAATTATCAAAATGCTTCATAGGGAAAAAGGCGCTGTTAACTTTTTGCTGCAATTTCTTTTGATACTGACCTTGTGTGGAATTGTCCTTGCCAACAACTTCAACTTATTAAAGGAAAATTGAATGTGATGACAATTTTATGGTTTTCTCATTTTTAACCACTATCTTGTGTTTGTTTTTAGGAAGGATGTAGATCGCTACAGTTTGCATATCGCTGAAGATGATGGAGAAGTTGACTCAGATTTCCCAGCCTTGGACAACAGAGAAGTGATATCTAAGTTTGGATTTCATACATTGGCATTTGTGGAAGCTCCCACTCCACCAGAACCAGATAAAAAGGCTATACTAGTGCAAATGTTAGTATTTATAATATTGTCATCACTCGTCAGTTATTGAAACCCCATGACATGCCTGATATGATAGATTGTGTGAACAAAGTTTGTGATACAGAATTGAAAAACTGTTAATATTTATGTAAATTAATCATTCTTAATGTTATGGAACTGTATTGATCAAGCAATGAGTCTGCCCTTTTTCTGCCTTGTGCTTTTTGTATAGTTGCTATTAAAATGCTGCGGTGAACATTTCAGCATTTGAAGGAGGGGGTTAATCTCAGGGATGGAGAGAAATGAAGGTTGTGTATACGAAGTGCCTTCAATAAGTTTTGAGACTTTTTTCATAGGGACACTTTTTGTCCCTCGAACAAGCACAAAACTCTAGTCCCCTTCAAAGTACTTTCCTCTAGATGCAATGCACTTATTGTCTCAACCTTTGTCACAGCGTCTTTCATCTCATCAATGGTTTCAAAACAACTTCCTCTAAAGTTTTCCTTGAGCTTGGGGAACAACCAAAATTCACAGGAAGCAAGGTCTAGACTGTAGGGAGGGTGAGGAACTGTCTTGGTGTCCATCTCGGTCAAATAGTTGGAAACTCTGATGGCATTGTGGACTGGTACATTGTCCTGGTGGAAATGCCACTGACCCAATTTGAAGAGCTCTGGCCTTTTGTGACAAAATCTCTTTCGGAACTCCCTCAAGACAGTTCCCACACTGACTTCAAACTCTACAACACTCATCGGTTCTTATCCATAAGAGTACAAGTTTTCCCCACCAGCTCTGGTGTTTCGACTTCCCTCCACCTCACACACCTCTCATCTGCACCCTTAAACTTGTTGTGCCAACAAAACACCAATGCTCTGTCAATGCAATTTAATCCATAAACAGTCTGAAGCAGTTCATAACGCTGAATAGCGTTCATTTCGAGCTTAACACAAAATTTTATATCATATCGCTCTTCCAAAGTGTCCTCCTGTTTCGACTGCATTTTGCAAAAAAGTCAGCTGTGATTTAGTAGGGTCCGTTTAACGTCCATATACAGCCATCTCTTTCAACCCGGAATAAATGAAATTGGTAAATTATCTCCTCAGACATACATGTATGGTAGTGACATATCAAAATTATATGATTATAACTGCTCCTATGAAAACAGTTTCAAAACTTATTGAAGGCACCTCGTCCATTAGTACAGGGATCTGGAGGTGAGATTGTACAGTCTTCTGAGAGAGGGAGGTGATATAGTACAGCAATCTGAGAGAGGGGGTGAAATAGTACAGCCTTCTGAGAGAAGGGGAGGTGAGGTAGTACAGCCATCTGAGAAGGGAGGTAAGATAGTACAGCCATCTGAGAGAGGGAGGTGAGACAGTACAGCCATCTGAGAGAGGGAGGTGATATAGTACAGCCATCTGAGAGAGGGAGGTGAGACAGTACAGCCATCTGAGAGAGGGAGGCGAGATAGTACAGCCATCTGAGAAGGAAGGTGAAATAGTACAGCCATCTGAGAAGGGAGGTGAAATAGTACAGCCATCTGAGAAGGGAGATGAGATAGTACAGCCATCTGAGAAGGGAGATGAGATAGTACAGCCATCTGAGAAGGGAGGTGAGATAGTACAGCCTTCTGAGAGAAGGGAGGTGAGACAGTACAGCCATCTGAGAGAAGGAGGTGAGATAGTACAGCCAACTGAGAGAGGGAGGTGAGATAGTACAGCCATCTGAGAGAAGGAGGTGAGATAGTACAGCCAACTGAGAGAGGGAGGTGAGATAGTACAGCCATCTGAGAGAGGGAGGTGAAATAGCACAGCCATCTAAGAAGGGAGATGAGATAGTGCAGCCATCTGAGAGAGGGGGTGAGATAGTACAGCCATCTGAGAGAGGGGGTGAGATAGTACAGCCATCTCAGAGAAGGGGCTGAGATAATACAGCCATCTGAAAAAGGGAAGTGAGATAGTACTGCCATCTGAGAGAGGGAGGTGAGATAGTACAGCCAACTGAGAGAGGGAGGTGAGATAGTACAGCCATCTGAGAGAGGGAGGTGAGATAGTACAGCCATCTGAGAGAAGGGGGTGAGATAATACAGCCATCTGAGAGAGGGAGGTGAAATAGCACAGCCATCTAAGAAGGGAGATGAGATAGTGCAGCCATCTGAGAGAGGGGGTGAGATAGTACAGCCATCTGAGAGAGGGGGTGAGATAGTACAGCCATCTGAGAGAAGGGGCTGAGATAATACAGCCATCTGAAAAAGGGAAGTGAGATAGTACTGCCATCTGAGAGAGGGAGGTGAGATAGTACAGCCAACTGAGAGAGGGAGGTGAGATAGTACAGCCATCTGAGAGAAGGGGGTGAGATAATACAGCCATCTGAAAAAGGGAAGTGAGATAGTACAGCCATCTGAGAGAGGGAGGCGAGTTAGTACAGCCATCTGAGAAGGGAGGTAAGATAGTACAGCCATCTGGGAGAGGGAGGTCAGATAGTACAGCCATCTGAGAGAGGGAAGTGAGATAGTACAGCCATCTGAAAAAGGGAAGTGAGATAGTACAGCCATCTGAGAGAGGGAGGTCAGATAGTACAGCCATCTGAGAGAGGGAAGTGAGATAGTACAGCCATCTGAGAGAGGGAGGTGAGATAGTACAGCCATCTGGGAGAGGGAGGTCAGATAGTACAGCCATCTGAGAAGGGAGGTGAAATAGTACAGCCATCTGAGAAGGGAGGTGAAATAGTACAGCCACCTGAGAGAGGGAGGTGAGATAGTACAGCCATCTGAGAGAGGGAGGTGAAATAGTACAGCCATCTGAGAAGGGAGGTAAGATAGTACAGCCATCTGAGAGAGGGAGGTGAGACAATACAGCCAACTGAGAGAGGGAGGTGAGATAGTACAGCCATCTGAGAGAAGGGGGTGAGATAATACAGCCATCTGAAAAAGGGAAGTGAGATAGTACAGCCATCTGAGAGAGGGGGGGGCGAGTAAGTACAACCATCTGAGAAGGAAGATAGAATAGTACAGCCATCTGAGAAGGGAGGTGAAATAGCACAGCCATCTAAGAAGGGAGATGAGATAGTGCAGCCATCTGAGAGAGGGGGTGAGATAGTACAGCCATCTGAGAGAGGGGGTGAGATAGTACAGCCATCTGAGAAGGGAGGTGAGATAGTACAGCTGTCTGAGAGAGGGAGATGAGATAGTACAACCATCTGAGAGAGGGAGGTGAGATAGTACAGCCATCTGAGAGAGGGAGATGAGATAGTACAGCCATCATAGAGGGAGGTCAGATAGTACAGCCATCTGAGAGAGGGAGGTCAGATAGTACAGCCATCTGAGAGAGGGAGGTGATATAGTACAGCCATCTGAGAGAGGGGGTGATATAGTACAGCCATCTGAGAGAGGGAGGTGAGATAGTACAGCCATCATAGAGGGATGTCAGATAGTACAGCCATCTGAGAGAGGGAGGTGAGATAGTACAGCCATCTGAGAGAGGGAGGTGAGATAGTACAGCCATCTGAGAGAGGGAGGTGATATAGTACAGCCATCTGAGAGAGGGAGGTGAGATAGTACAGCCATCATAGAGGGAGGTCAGATAGTACAGCCATCTGAGAGAGGGAAGTGAGATAGTACAGCCATCATAGAGGGAGGTCAGATAGTACAGCCATCTGAGAGAGGGAGGTGATATAGTACAGCCATCATAGAGGGAGGTCAGATAGTACAGCCATCTGAGAGAGGGAGTTGATATAGTACAGCCATCTGAGAGAGGGAAGTGAGATAGTACAGCCATCATAGAGGGAGGTCAGATAGTACAGCCATCTGAGAGAGGGAGGTGATATAGTACAGCCATCTGAGAGAGGGAGGTGAGATAGTACAGCCATCATAGAGGGAGGTCAGATAGTACAGCCATCTGAGAGAGGGAGGTGATATAGTACAGCCATCTGAGAGAGGGAAGTGAGATAGTACAGCCATCATAGAGGGAGGTCAGATAGTACAGCCATCTGAGAGAGGGAGGTGATATAGTACAGCCATCTGAGAGAGGGAGGTGAGATAGTACAGCCATCATAGAGGGAGGTCAGATAGTACAGCCATCATAGAGGAAGGTGAGATAGTACAGCCATCAGAGAGGGGGAGGTGAGATAGTACAGCCATCTGAGAGAGGGGGTGAGATAGTACAGCCATCTGAGAGAGGGAGGTGAGATAGTACAGCCATCTGAGAGAGGGGGTGAGATAGTACAGCCATCTGAGAAGGCAGGTGAGATAGTACAGCTGTCTGAGAAGGGAGGTGAGATAGTACAGCCATCTGAGAAGGGAGGTGAGATAGTACAGCCATCTGAGAAGGGAGGTGAGATAGTACAGCCATCAGAAAGGGGGAGGTGAGATAGTACAGCCATCTGAGAGAGGGGGTGAGATAGTACAGCCATCTGAGAGAGGGAGGTGAGATAGTACAGCCATCTGAGAGAAGGGGGTGAGATAATACAGCCATCTGAGAGAGGGAGGTGAAATAGCACAGCCATCTAAGAAGGGAGATGAGATAGTGCAGCCATCTGAGAGAGGGGGTGAGATAGTACAGCCATCTGAGAGAGGGGGTGAGATAGTACAGCCATCTGAGAGAAGGGGCTGAGATAATACAGCCATCTGAAAAAGGGAAGTGAGATAGTACTGCCATCTGAGAGAGGGAGGTGAGATAGTACAGCCAACTGAGAGAGGGAGGTGAGATAGTACAGCCATCTGAGAGAAGGGGGTGAGATAATACAGCCATCTGAAAAAGGGAAGTGAGATAGTACAGCCATCTGAGAGAGGGAGGCGAGTTAGTACAGCCATCTGAGAAGGGAGGTAAGATAGTACAGCCATCTGGGAGAGGGAGGTCAGATAGTACAGCCATCTGAGAGAGGGAAGTGAGATAGTACAGCCATCTGAAAAAGGGAAGTGAGATAGTACAGCCATCTGAGAGAGGGAGGTCAGATAGTACAGCCATCTGAGAGAGGGAAGTGAGATAGTACAGCCATCTGGGAGAGGGAGGTCAGATAGTACAGCCATCTGAGAAGGGAGGTGAAATAGTACAGCCATCTGGGAGAGGGAGGTGAGATAGTACAGCCATCTGGGAGAGGGAGGTCAGATAGTACAGCCATCTGAGAAGGGAGGTGAAATAGTACAGCCATCTGAGAAGGGAGGTGAAATAGTACAGCCACCTGAGAGAGGGAGGTGAGATAGTACAGCCATCTGAGAGAGGGAGGTGAAATAGTACAGCCATCTGAGAAGGGAGGTAAGATAGTACAGCCATCTGAGAGAGGGAGGTGAGACAATACAGCCAACTGAGAGAGGGAGGTGAGATAGTACAGCCATCTGAGAGAAGGGGGTGAGATAATACAGCCATCTGAAAAAGGGAAGTGAGATAGTACAGCCATCTGAGAGAGGGGGGCGAGTAAGTACAACCATCTGAGAAGGAAGATAGAATAGTACAGCCATCTGAGAAAGGAGGTGAAATAGCACAGCCATCTAAGAAGGGAGATGAGATAGTGCAGCCATCTGAGAGAGGGGGTGAGATAGTACAGCCATCTGAGAGAGGGGGTGAGATAGTACAGCCATCTGAGAAGGGAGGTGAGATAGTACAGCTGTCTGAGAGAGGGAGATGAGATAGTACAACCATCTGAGAGAGGGAGGTGAGATAGTACAGCCATCTGAGAGAGGGAGATGAGATAGTACAGCCATCATAGAGGGAGGTCAGATAGTACAGCCATCTGAGAGAGGGAGGTCAGATAGTACAGCCATCTGAGAGAGGGAGGTGATATAGTACAGCCATCTGAGAGAGGGGGTGATATAGTACAGCCATCTGAGAGAGGGAGGTGAGATAGTACAGCCATCATAGAGGGATGTCAGATAGTACAGCCATCTGAGAGAGGGAGGTGAGATAGTACAGCCATCTGAGAGAGGGAGGTGAGATAGTACAGCCATCTGAGAGAGGGAGGTGATATAGTACAGCCATCTGAGAGAGGGAGGTGAGATAGTACAGCCATCATAGAGGGAGGTCAGATAGTACAGCCATCTGAGAGAGGGAAGTGAGATAGTACAGCCATCATAGAGGGAGGTCAGATAGTACAGCCATCTGAGAGAGGGAGGTGATATAGTACAGCCATCATAGAGGGAGGTCAGATAGTACAGCCATCTGAGAGAGGGAGTTGATATAGTACAGCCATCTGAGAGAGGGAAGTGAGATAGTACAGCCATCATAGAGGGAGGTCAGATAGTACAGCCATCTGAGAGAGGGAGGTGATATAGTACAGCCATCTGAGAGAGGGAGGTGATATAGTACAGCCATCATAGAGGGAGGTCAGATAGTACAGCCATCTGAGAGAGGGAGGTGATATAGTACAGCCATCTGAGAGAGGGAAGTGAGATAGTACAGCCATCATAGAGGGAGGTCAGATAGTACAGCCATCTGAGAGAGGGAGGTGATATAGTACAGCCATCTGAGAGAGGGAGGTGAGATAGTACAGCCATCATAGAGGGAGGTCAGATAGTACAGCCATCATAGAGGAAGGTGAGATAGTACAGCCATCAGAGAGGGGGAGGTGAGATAGTACAGCCATCTGAGAGAGGGGGTGAGATAGTACAGCCATCTGAGAGAGGGAGGTGAGATAGTACAGCCATCTGAGAGAGGGGGTGAGATAGTACAGCCATCTGAGAAGGCAGGTGAGATAGTACAGCTGTCTGAGAAGGGAGGTGAGATAGTACAGCCATCTGAGAAGGGAGGTGAGATAGTACAGCCATCTGAGAAGGGAGGTGAGATAGTACAGCCATCAGAAAGGGGGAGGTGAGATAGTACAGCCATCTGAGAGAGGGGGTGAGATAGTACAGCCATCTGAGAGAGGGAGGTGAGATAGTACAGCCATCTGAGAGAGGGGGTGAGATAGTACAGCCATCTGAGAGAGGGAGGTGAGATAGTACAGCCATCTGAGAGAGGGGGTGAGATAGTACAGCCATCTGAGAAAGGTGGTGAGATAGTACAGCTGTCTGAGAAGGGAGGTGAGATAGTACAGCCATCTGAGAAGGGAGGTGAGATAGTACAGCCATCTGAGAAGGGAGGTGAGATAGTACAGCTGTCTGAGAGAGGGAGATGAGATAGTGCAGCCATCTGAGAGAGGGAAGTAAGATAGTACAGCCATCTGAGAGACTAATCTAATAACTAATTTGACAGATTTCTGTTATTTGTTGTGATGCACTTGTTACCTGCTGATGCCATTCATGTTCGATATAACATAGCGGCTTTCAACAGGCAATGCATTCATTTTTTTTTTTTTAAGTTGTTATATTATTGATAGTTGTGTATTATCAAAGCAACACAGATGTTGCATCATACCATGTTTGATATGGATATACACACACTAATTTTAGAAAGAACAAATTTTGATTTCACTATTTATTAACTTTTGGAAACCAAAATTATATCCTTTAAATTGTTTATTTTTGTGCTTTGCTGAATTTCTTTGTTATATTGTATCAACTGGGCGTACAAGTCTTGATCAAAATATGAAATATGTCTGAAAAAGAATATAAAAGGGGGTCACTGACCTAAAGTATGTCAGTTTCAAGAGTTTGCTGTACGCTAATTTATGGGTGGTAGAACATGTTCTCACTAGAAAAACTTGCGCATGTTCATTTCAAAACCAATCCATACCCTTTTGTTATGTATCTGGATCATCCTTAACACAATATGGTTGACAACAATATAGAAAATTTCATGTAAAATTAGTTTGATTGTCCATTCTTGTTCACTTATTATACTTCATACAAAGAATAATTATATATTATTCTCTAATATTTTTCTTCATTCAGCTGGGGAAAATACTAGTGTAGGAGCTGAGTCTAAGAAAAACGCCATTCTGCGTAAATAAATTCCATAGATTTGGTGTGGATGGTAACATGATATTAAGAACTTTTTCGTTTATTCTTTGTGTAATCTATGATCTGTAGAAATATGTAACATTTAAACGATGTGTTTTTAGCAAGGTGACAATCCACACTCTGGAA
This sequence comes from Saccoglossus kowalevskii, assembly GCF_978046115.1. Taxonomy (NCBI): domain Eukaryota; kingdom Metazoa; phylum Hemichordata; class Enteropneusta; family Harrimaniidae; genus Saccoglossus; species Saccoglossus kowalevskii. The sequence continues at coordinate 32,221,502 of NC_140657.1, forward strand.
AAAACAAATTGCACAGTTTATTGAAGAGGAAAATTTATATAATGAACATAACCGTAAATATTGTTTATTTGGCAAAAAACATGCAATTTGAACTTGGGTTACTCTCTTGGGCTATTTGTTACAAAGACAGAAGAAAAAATCGCCCATGGCTTTCACAGGATTGCGATTCATCCATGGTGAAATGCATCATCATGCTGACAGACGACTGGTTTTCGAAAATTAGATACTGTTTTAGTACAGTGCTAACTCACTGAAATGCACATAGGTTTTCAATTGAAAATAATTTGTAACAAAATGTTATAATTTTCCTTCACCACACAGAACAGATACAGAATTACTAGGGTTTAAAATCTGTATTTCCTGTTCAACAGGGAATAGCATGGCTTGTGCATGTAAAGAATGACATTTGCAAAATAGATTTTCCCATTCTTTATTAAGCTTTATTTGCATTCTTTTCCAAAACATCTGCAGTCGTTCCAAAACATCTGCAGTCGTTCCAAAACATCTGCAGTCGTTCCAAAACATCTGCAGTCGTTCCAAAAGTACAAATTTCTCATTATATGTGAGTATGCTTCATCATGAACATTGACTCATTCAACATTTTTGGGGTCACATTTGACCACTTTTTTTTTTTTTTTTTTTTTTTTGTGGTAGGCGACAATTCCGTACATTGAATGTCACTGTTGTCTCTCCTGACTTTTTTTTTTGTATGTGCAAATTGCTAGTGCTTTACATTTGACCACTTTACATTGGATGCAGAAATATTAGGATATTACTATAATAGAATCCCATCACTGAACACAAAAATTTGCATAATACAACAAGTTTTTCATTGCAATTTTGTGCTGTTATCTCTTATTAAATGATGATTACAAACAAAAAAAGGATGGATAATAACAATAAGGTTATCTCGAGAATACTGGTTGAAGGCATCATATCAACCTATGTGACATTCAATACAAACACTGTACTGCCTTTGTGCATACTTTGCGGTATTCTTATGATATCTCTTAAAATTACTGAGAAAAAAAACATTCAAGTTCTGAGGAATATAAAAATTCTTTAAAATTGTTATTCTGAAAGAGGAAGTGGTCGATCTCGAAATTTTCAAAAAATTTATCTAGATTAAATGATAATGTGATCAAAATTAATGTGATCAAAATTAACAAACATAATGTATAAAAAAAATGCAACAAAGTTTGGCGGGAAATATTCTGGTATTCAAAGTATGGTACTATATCAAACATAGTATTATCTTTTTTACTACTATCATTTTTCAGTTATATCTCAATTATTATTATTGATAATAGCTTTTCAACTTGTTTTTTTAAGCTTTTTACGTATTGTAATGGTAAGAGAAAACAGTCACTACTTTGTTACCATTGTCAAAAATGATAATGTTTTTGCTTTGAACATAACTGTCACGATCACACTGATAAAATAAAAGAACATTTTTTCAGCATATCAATAATATCAAACTTAGTGTAACTCTGAAACATATATTGGTTACAGACGAATGAGGCTCAACCAGTAAAAATATGCTGAAATTTTAAAAGCAATAACAAAATACTGGGTACCCAAATTTGTTTCCATGGAAACCGTGTCTTCTTGATTTCCTCCGAAGCGTTAAGCCAAACTCTGGTGGCCATTTTGAATTAAAATGCCTACCACTGAGGTTAATAATTCATAATTAGTTTGAGTACCCCAAATATTTTTTTTGGAATTTCAAATAACTAATTACAGAGAATAACTTCCCCAAATTCCTGTGTCGTGTGTAACCACGACCACCGTTAAAACCTAGACTATAAAATACATTTCCCCCAAGGTGCTTATAAAATCTTACACCTGCAATTAATCAGTCGATGTGGTAACATTTGATATGCTATTAAATATATTTATTACTTAATGTGCGTTGCGGGATATTTTGGTCTGTATTCTCATACTAGTACGTGTTCATATGCCGTAGAAAGATACAAAGTAATATTCATATTTAATTTTCACGCTATTCTATATCACACTCTCATTCCTCACTACTTGAAGTGGGCCCCCTAGTTGAGTGAAGATTAAACGTGTTAACCTACTTGAATTGAGTGTGAAATAGTTTTTACAAAATTATGTATTGTCATCTTACATTGTATAGGTAGATGTGTGTCTGAATCACATCTTAAATGTATTAGCGTAAAAATAGAACAATACCCATTGTATTTGAAAATAGAATACCATTGTAATGAAAATCTAACAATACTAATGTAATATTGATTCATATTAAATTTGTTTTCTTCACAGTAAATATTTTTTTCTCCGCGGTAATGTCCCTCAAAGTGGGTTTTCTTTGATTGAAGTAGATTCCTTGCAGACACCAATGAAAGACATCTTGCATAAGACGTTGAAGCGAAGAAAGGGTAATGTGCGAGTTGGAGGTACGTACAAACGCTGTCTTTCCTACTGGATTATATAGCATTCCTATGAACTGTATGTTCAAACATAGTGATATGTTGCACTGCATGTATCTTTATAATTAACCTGTTGAATACCAATGTCATCCTCTGCCACCTTTCAAAAAATCACCAGCTTAATCATTTTTATATTTATTTTCCAAAAATTATTTTACAAAAATTATGACTGAGTTCTCAACTGATAACGAAATTGTGGAAAAATCATTTTTTTTTTTTTAGCTCCGCTGTCAACTTTGTCGAGCGGAGCTTATCATTTGAGTGATTGTCCGTCGTCGTCGGTGTCAATGTTTTACTTTTTCGACTTCTTCTTGAAAACTACAAGCCTGAATGCTTTGATACTTGGTGTGTATGTACTAGGGGTAGACCTCATTTAGATTTGTTCATTTCATGATGATATCTTCAATTCTCTAATTTTGGTGAATATTTTTGTAATTTTTGGTAAAAAGTGATATTTTCGACTTCTTGTTAAAAACCAATAGTCAAATTACTTGGATATTACATATATAGGAACTACATGTGAGCCTTCCGCAGATTTGTTGATTTTGTGATGATATCCTCAATTCTCTAATTTTGGTGAATATTTTTGTCATTTTTGGTAAAGTGATATTTTTGACTTCTTGTTGAAAACAGCAAGTCCAATTGCTTTGATATTACATATATAGATACTACATGTGGACCTTTCTCAGATTTGTTCATTTCTTGGTGATATCTTCAATTCTCTAATTTTGGTGAATATTTTTGTCATTTTTTGTAAAAAGTGATATTTTCGACTTCTTGTTAAAAAGCACAAGTCCAATTGCTTTGATATTACATATATAGATACTACATGTGGACCTTTCTCAGATTTGTTCATTTCGTGATGATATCTTAAATTCTCTAATTTTGGTGAATATTTTTGTCATTTTTGGTAAAAAGTGATATTTTTGACTTCTTGTTAAAAACAGCAAGTCCGATTGCTATACATATTGTTCATTTTCTCATGATATCTTCAGTTCTTCAATTGAAATGTGCCTTGCTAACAGCGGAGCTATCTCAGCCGAGAGGCTGCTTGTTTTAATATTTTTTTTGTGCCAGGCGACAGTTCCGGACATTGAGTGTTACAGTTGTCCCTCCTGACTTTTTTTCTGTATGTGCAAATTGCAAGTGCTAGTGACAACACATAGTGCATTTTGCCACAGAAGTCATATTCAAGTTTGGGACTACATGACAGGGCTGTGTGGCCATCTCTCTGTCAAATGGCAATTTGTAATGTGCTATCCTGGTGTCAACCAGGCCCGGTCGAACACAAGCACCTGCGGACCTTAACCAAGGTTCCCCCAAAGTCGCATTCGTTAGTGAATGAATCTTGGCCAGTGGAATTGGCCTTCCCATTGAGTCTGTGGCACACTCACCCAGGGTAGGGGTCATCCCTTTGATGTTCAGCCTAAGGTAGGATTTGAACTTGGGTCTATCGATCATGAGTCTGGTGCAACAACCACTATGCTACCAGTGACTGGTACAAATATGCAAAATGTTGACATTACCAAATTTGTCTATTTCTCTAATAAAAGCTTTTGTTGTATGCAGAATCATTAAAATGTTTGTCTGATCAAATCAAATGTCCTGATCAAATCAAATGTCCTGATCAAATCAAATGTCCTGATCAAATACTAATCACATGATGTAATGCTGAGAGAAGTCATTTGAAACGAAACACTATTGCAGTTTTTGTGACTTAATCTGAACTTTGACATTGAAAATCTTGATAATTGTTCAATGTCTGTTGCCAAGGCTTTGTCATGTGATCCCCTGGCATATTATCAATCTATTTCTGTTCTAGGTAATTCAAGCATGATATTACAGCAGTGTTCATACAGACCTTGGGGAGTACACTGCTTCACCCCTACTCTGGGGAGTACACTGCTTCACCCCTACTCTGGGGAGTACACTGCTTCACCCCTACCTTGGGGAGTACACTGCTTCACCACTACCTGGGGAGTACACTGCTTCACCACTACCTGGGGAGTACACTGCTTCACCCCTACTCTGGGGAGTACACTGCTTCACTCCTACCTTGGGGAGTACACTGCTTCACCCCTACTCCGGGGAGTACACTGCTTCACCCCTACTCTGGGGAGTACACTGCTTCACCACTACCTGGGGAGTACACTGCTTCACCCCTACCCTGGGGAGTACACTGTTTCACCCCTACCCTGGGGAGTACACTGCTTCACCCCTACCCTGGGGAGTACACTGCTTCACCCCTACCCTGGGGAGTACACTGCTTCACCCCTACCCTGGGGAGTACACTGTTTCACCCCTACCCTGGGGAGTACACTGCTTCACCCCTACTCTGGGGAGTACACTGCTTCACCACTACCTGGGGAGTACACTGCTTCACCCCTACCCTGGGGAGTACACTGCTTCACCCCTACCCTGGGGAGTACACTGCTTCACCCCTACCTTGGGGAGTACACTGCTTCACCACTACTCTGGGGAGTACACTGCTTCACCACTACCTGGGGAGTACACTGCTTCACCACTACCTGGGGAGTACACTGCTTCACCCCTACCCTGGGGAGTACACTGCTTCACCCCTACCCTGGGGAGTACACTGCTTCACCCCTACCTTGGGGAGTACACTGCTTCACCACTACTCTGGGGAGTACACTGCTTCACCCCTACCCTGGGGAGTACACTGCTTCACCACTACCTGGGGAGTACACTGCTTCACCCCTACCTTGGGGAGTACACTGCTTCACCACTACTCTGGGGAGTACACTGCTTCACCCCTACCTTGGGGAGTACACTGCTTCACCACTACCTGGGGAGTACACTGCTTCACCACTACTCTGGGGAGTACACTGCTTCACCCCTACCCTGGGGAGTACACTGCTTCACCCCTACCTTGGGGAGTACACTGCTTCACCACTACCTGGGGAGTACACTGCTTCACCACTACCTGGGGAGTACACTGCTTCACCCCTACCCTGGGGAGTACACTGCTTCACCCCTACTCTGGGGAGTACACTGCTTCACCACTACTCTGGGGAGTACACTGCTTCACCACTACCTGGGGAGTACACTGCTTCACCCCTACTCTGGGGAGTACACTGCTTCACCCCTACTCTGGGGAGTACACTGCTTCACCACTACCTGGGGAGTACACTGCTTCACCCCTACCCTGGGGAGTACACTGCTTCACCACTACTCTGGGGAGTACACTGATTAACCCCTACCCTGGGAGTACACTGCTTCACCCCTACTCTGGGGAGTACACTGCTTCACCACTACATGGGGAGTACACTGCTTCACCCCTACCCTGGGGAGTACACTGCTTCACCACTACCTGGGGAGTACACTGCTTCACCCCTACCTTGGGGAGTACACTGCTTCACCCCTACCTTGGGGAGTACACTGCTTCACCCCTACTCTGGGGAGTACACTGCTTCACCCCTACCTTGGGGAGTACACTGCTTCACCACTACTCTGGGGAGTACACTGCTTCACCCCTACCTTGGGGAGTACACTGCTTCACCCCTACCTTGGGGAGTACACTGCTTCACCCCTACCCTGGGGAGTACACTGTTTCACCCCTACCTTGGGGAGTACACTGCTTCACCCCTACTCTGGGGAGTACACTGCTTCACCCCTACTCTGGGGAGTACACTGCTTCACCACTACCTGGGGAGTACACTGCTTCACCCCTACCCTGGGGAGTACACTGCTTCACCCCTACCCTGGGGAGTACACTGATTAACCCCTACCCTGGGAGTACACTGCTTCACCCCTACCCTGGGGAGTACACTGATTAACCCCTACCCTGGGGAGTACACTGCTTCACCCCTACTAGTAAAATAAAAAATTAAAGATCGTAGTTCACTACATTCTCGACTCCTACAATTTGTTTTTCAGTTTACAGTTACTTGTGATGATATTAAAGGATTTTCAAATTGTGTTTGGGTGTCATGTAACACACAAATGCTTCTGAACTGGTCCAGTTACCGGTCCAGACCACTTCAAAAACATTTTGGATTACAATTGGGATCTTCTACATAATGGATCTTCACTCTCTGGTCTTTATCGCAGAGCATATATGATACTGTATATTGATGTTTATTCTAAAATTGAGTGAAATGTAACTAACAAACTAACATAACATAATTGATCGGTACTGGGGGATATAAACCCATAATGCAGTGCAATCATCAGTGCTGGGCAATAAGGCCAAAAAAAACAAATTATGTTGCCCTCAAGTTCAAAAATTTAAAAATTGGGTCGTTTTTTGTTGTTGTTTTTTTAATTTGTGAAAACTAAAGGTATCGTAAATAGCCGAGGTATATGGGAATCAATCAAACGCATGCTAGATATTAAACACAAAAATCAAAGTGTTTCTTTCAGTCTTTTGTATTTAAATACAGTTCAACCCAAGGTTCAAAGTCGCCACTTATTCCCCCGGGGATCCCGGGGATCAAACAACGGTCCAGGATTGTTAACTTTTAGAGGAAACACTTTTTTACTGCTTAAAATGGTGAATTTTTAATATTTGGGCCTATTAAAAAAAACGCGACCCGATATTTCATATTTTTAGGTCGGTCTCTGAGGGCAACAAAAGAATTTTTTTTTTTGGCCTAATGGGAAATAATAATGTGATGTGTAATAACAATATTTGCTTTATTTGAAGTGCATTTCTGATAGAACAGCTTATAAACCTATAATAAATAACATTTGTTGTACACTTATTTTGACCATAGAAACATCTCTGTAATTTGCACTAGCACTTACATTACTTTGGTAATCAAGCTAACACGGTATTGGTCAACCAGTTTCTTATCATTTCTCTCTCTATGTGTAGTTGGAGGTTTTTTAACAATCATTATTTACATCATAATGTGAGTTTACTTTTTGACTGATTTAGAGTTTTAATTAATGACTAAGTTTTAATTATAGTGAACTACTATTACGTAAATATATTTTCCATGGCACCTTTTATATTCCATATATTGAAACACATGGTGAATTTTGTTGACTGTCATTTTGCAAGTAACATTTAGCATATAACGCACTGAATTTCTAACTACAACCGTGTTATATATGTGCTCAGACTACTACACAATAACGAACACACATACAGACAGACTGCAGAATTATCCATCCTGAATTTTCTCTTAGCTGATCCATCTCCTATAACTATCTATAAACAGGGACTTCAAGAAAAATAAATACTACTCTGTTATCTCTTTTACAGAAAGAAACAAGATTTTTTTCCCCTATGACAACGCTTGAAAATTTGCTTTAATGATATAAAAATTGAAATACCTCCTTTTGTGCTTTTGAAGAAAAGAGTGCTATTGAAATATGAAAAATGAGAAACCATTAGAGTCCTAATGATCTGCCATAAATCACGTTCATCAGAGTTAATCATGATCAATATTAAAGTGAATTTCTGGTTAATATCCAGTAAAAAAGATCTCGTAATTTTCTCTGCGAGAGATAGATTTATGGCTACTTTAGAGAAAGAAAGAGCCCTTTTCAATACACTGTAATAATCTTTTGAACTGTTATTAACAGTTTCATCGACAATATTTCACCCCACTGTAATTCTCGACTGCACATATTGAAAAAGATTACCCATCATCTATTGTTGTCTCGTTTCCTATAATGTTATTCATAATTTATGTAGCAGAAAATTGTTAATTAAAATGTTGCTTATATACATTTGGATGAACCATGATCAAGGTCGTGAATAATTTCAACAGTGGTGATTTATTCTGGAATCTTGCTGTGCGTGAAAGACTAGTTCTTAATTAATTCATGCAGAATTTATTATGCTAGTCATGTCTTGATTCTGATGTTTTTATAAAAAAATTATTCTAATATTTACATAACGTAAATAGTGTTTTCTATGTTTACAAATAGTGGTCATATTTCTGGTATATAATCGTACCTAGTTAATAATATATTAATAGTATTATGACATATAATCACTGACATAATCTAAAAGTAGCTATTTTATTTTAAACTGTAATTGTACTGGTTGTAAATATGCAAACTGCAAAATTATTACAAATTTGTAATCAATTTGGTAAAAAATTGCATATAAAATCGAACAGAATATCTTTTTTTTGGTAAAAAATGCTAATCATGACTTCTTCTTGAAAATTGCTAGCTCAATTGCTTTAATAGTTGGTATGTAGGTACCTTTGGTGGACCTCTATCAGATTTTTAGCTCCGCTGTCGACTTTGTCGAGCGGAGCTTATCATATGAGTGATTGTCCGTCGTCGTCGTCCGTGTCAATGTTTTACTTTTTCGACTTCTTCTTGAAAACTACAAGCCTAAATGCTTTGATACTTGGTGTATATGTACCTTGGGTAGACCTCTCTTAGGTTTGTTCATTTCATGTTGATATCTTTAATTCTCTAATTTTGGTGAATATTTTTGTCATTTTTGGTAAAAACTGATATTTTCGACTTCTTGTTAAAAACCGCAAGTGCAATTGCTTTGATATTACATCTATAGGTACTACATGTGGACCTCTCTCAGATTTGCTAATTTTGTAATGATATCTTTAATTCTTTAATTTTGGTGATTATTTTTGTCATTTTTGGTAAAAACTGATATTTTCGACTTCTTGTTAAAAACCGCAAGTCCAATTGCTTTGATACTACATATATAGGTACTACATGTGGACCTCTCTCAGATTTGTTCATTTCGTGATGATATCTTCAATTCTCTAATTTTGGTGAATATTTTTGTCATTTTTGGTAAAAACTGATATTTTCGACTTCTTGTTAAAAACCGCAAGTGCAATTGCTTTGATATTACATATATAGGTACTACATGTGGACCTCTCTCAGATTTGTTCATTTTGTAATGATATCTTTAATTCTTTAATTTTGGTGATTATTTTTGTCATTTTTGGTAAAAACTGATATTTTCGACTTCTTGTTAAAAACCGCAAGTCCAATTGCTTTGATACTACATATATAGGTACTACATGTGGACCTCTCTCAGATTTGTTCATTTCGTGATGATATCTTCAATTCTCTAATTTTGGTGAATATTTTTGTCATTTTTGGTAAAAACTGATATTTTCGACTTCTTGTTAAAAACCGCAAGTGCAAATGCTTTGATATTACATATATAGGTACTACATGTGGACCTCTCTCAGATTTGTTCATTTTGTAATGATATCTTTAATTCTCTAATTTTGGTGAATATTTTTGTCATTTTTGGTAAAAACTGATATTTTCGACTTCTTGTTAAAAACCGCAAGTCCAATTGCTTTGATACTACATATATATGTACTACATGTGGACCTCTCTCAGATTTGTTTATTTCGTGATGATATCTTCAATTCTCTAATTTTGGTGAATATTTTTGTCATTTTTGGTAAAAAGTGATCTTTTTGACTTCTTGTTAAAAACCGCAAGTCCGATTGCTTTGATATTACATATATAGGTACTACATGTGGACCTCTCTCAGATTTGTTCATTTTGTGATGATATCTTCAATTCTCTAATTTTGGTGAATATTTTTGTCATTTTTGGTAAAAAGTGATATTTTCGACTTCTTGTTGAAAACTGTAAGTCCGATTGCTTTGATATTACATATATAGGTACTACATGTGGACCTCTCTCAGATTTGTTCGTTTTGTGATGATATCTTCAATTCTCTAATTAATTTATTTTGGTGAATATTTTTGTAATTTTTGGTAAAAAGTGATATTTTCGACTTCTTGTTAAAAACTGTAAGTCCGATTGCTTTGATACTATTCATATTGTTCATTTTCTAATGATGTCTTCAGTTCTTTAATTGAAATGTGCATTGCTAACAGCGGAGCTATCTCAGCCGATAGGCTGCTTGTTTCATTTCATGATGGTATCTTCATTTCTCTATTTTCTGTGAATATTTCTGGTAAAAAATGCTATTGTTGACTTATTGAAAACTGCTACTCCATCTGTTATGATACTTGATATACGTCTACCTTGGATGGAACTCTATTAGTTTCGTTTGTGACATTAGGGAAACACTCAAGGCTCTGCTGAAACAGAAGAGCTATTTGTTTTTATTTTATATTACTTCACTATTATTTTGGAACTTTATACATTTCATGTCATATTTTCCTCTAAGGGACATTGAGATTAATACAATACATAGTATTGTATTTGATAAAAATAATAATAATTATTAATTAATTCATTATGTAATTATGATTACTTCATTGTTAAATTTTTGGTTAGAAATGTTCATACCTGAATTTTAGCCATTTCTTCTTCATGCAGAATGTTTAGATATATTATTGCAGTGCATTTTCATACCCACTTCACAAAAACATGCATCATAAGTTTGTATCCATCGATCCATTTGTTATTTAATCTATTCTAGATTTTCAATGAGCAAGGTTTTAATAGTCACGCTATGTTTTTGAAAATTGCAATGTTAAACCCCATCATTTTACCTTTTTCTCAATAATTTTTGTTAATATAGTGTTCATATAGTGTGGTCTCAGTGAATGGTTCACCTGTACACTGCTGTGTTCATATAGTGTGGTCTCAGTGAATGGTTCACCTGTACACTGCTGTGTTTATATAGTGTGGTCTCAGTGAATGGTTCACCTGTACACTGCTGTGTTTATATAGTGTGATCTCAGTGAATGGTTCACCTGTACACTGCTGTGTTCATATAGTGTGGTCTCAGTGAATGGTTCACCTGTACACTGCTATGTTTATATAGTGCGGTCTTAGTGAATGGTTCACCTGTACACTGCTGTGTTTATATAAGTGTGGTCTCAGTGAATGGTTCACCTGTACACTGCTGTGTTTATATAGTGTGGTCTCAGTGAATGGTTCACCTGTACACTGCTGTGTTTATATAGTGTGATCTCAGTGAATGGTTCACCTGTACACTGCTGTGTTCATATAGTGTGGTCTCAGTGAATGGTTCACCTGTACACTGCTATGTTTATATAGTGTGGTCTTAGTGAATGGTTCACCTGTACACTGCTGTGTTTATATAGTGTGGTCTTAGTGAATGGTTCACCTGTACACTGCTGTGTTTATATAGTGTGGTCTCAGTGAATGGTTCACCTGTACACTGCTGTGTTTATATAGTGTGATCTCAGTGAATGGTTCACCTGTACACTGCTGTGTTCATATAGTGTGGTCTCAGTGAATGGTTCACCTGTACACTGCTATGTTTATATAGTGCGGTCTTAGTGAATGGTTCACCTGTACACTGCTGTGTTTATATAAGTGTGGTCTCAGTGAATGGTTCACCTGTACACTGCTGTGTTTATATAGTGTGGTCTCAGTGAATGGTTCACCTGTACACTGCTGTGTTTATATAGTGTGATCTCAGTGAATGGTTCACCTGTACACTGCTGTGTTCATATAGTGTGGTCTCAGTGAATGGTTCACCTGTACACTGCTATGTTTATATAGTGTGGTCTTAGTGAATGGTTCACCTGTACACTGCTGTGTTTATATAAGTGTGGTCTCAGTGAATGGTTCACCTGTACACTGCTGTGTTTATATAGTGTGGTCTCAGTGAATGGTTCACCTGTACACTGCTGTGTTCATATAGTGTGGTCTCAGTGAATGGTTCACCTGTACACTGCTGTGTTTATATAGTGTGGTCTCAGTGAATGGTTCACCTGTACACTGCTGTGTTTATATAGTGTGGTCTTAGTGAATGGTTCACCTGTACACTGCTGTGTTTATATACTGTGGTCTCAGTGAATGGTTCACCTGTACACTGCTGTGTTCATATAGTGTGGTCTCAGTGAATGGTTCACCTGTACACTGCTGTGTTCATATAGTGTGGTCTCAGTGAATGGTTCACCTGTACACTGCTGTGTTTATATAGTGTGGTCTTAGTGAATGGTTCACCTGTACACTGCTGTGTTTATATAGTGTGGTCTCAGTGAATGGTTCACCTGTACACTGCTATTTTTATATACTGTGGTCTCAGTGAATGGTTCACCTGTACACTGCTGTGTTTATATAGTGTGGTCTCAGTGAATGATTTACCTGTACACTGCTGTGTTCATATAGTGTGGTCTCAGTGAATGGTTCACCTGTACACTGCTGTGTTCATATAGTGTGGTCTCAGTGAATGGTTCACCTGTACACTGCTATGTTTATATACTGTGGTCTCAGTGAATGGTTCACCTGTACACTGCTGTGTTTATATAGTGTGGTCTCAGTGAATGGTTCACCTGTACACTGCTGTGTTCATATAGTATGGTCTCAGTGAATGGTTCACCTGTACACTGCTGTGTTCATATAGTGTGATCTCAGTGAATGGTTCACCTGTACACTGCTGTGTTTATATAGTGTGGTCTCAGTGAATGGTTCACCTGTACACTGCTGTGTTTATATAGTGTGGTCTCAGTGAATGGTTCACCTGTACACTGCTGTGTTTATATAGTGTGGTCTCAGTGAATGGTTCACCTGTACACTGCTGTGTTTATATAGTGTGGTCTCAGTGAATGGTTCACCTGTACACTGCTGTGTTCATATAGTGTGGTCTCAGTAAATGGTTCACCTGTACACTGCTGTGTTCATATAGTGTGGTCTCAGTGAATGGTTCACCTGTACACTGCTGTGTTTATATAATGTGATCTCAGTGAATGGTTCACCTGTGCACTGCTGTGTTTATATAGTGTGGTCTCAGTGAATGGTTCACCTGTACACTGCTGTGTTTATATAGTGTGGTCTCAGTGAATGGTTCACCTGTACACTGCTGTGTTTATATAGTGTGGTCTCAGTAAATGGTTCACCTGTACACTGCTATGTTTATATAGTGTGGTCTCAGTGAATGGTTCACCTGTACACTGCTGTGTTTATATAGTGTGGTCTCAGTGAATGGTTCACCTGTACACTGCTGTGTTCATATAGTGTGGTCTCAGTGAATGGTTCACCTGTACACTGCTATGTTTATATAGTGTGGTCTCAGTGAATGGTTCACCTGTACACTGCTGTGTTCATATAGTGTGGTCTCAGTGAATGGTTCACCTGTACACTGCTGTGTTCATATAGTGTGGTCTCAGTGAATGGTTCACCTGTACACTGCTGTGTTTATATAATGTGATCTCAGTGAATGGTTCACCTGTGCACTGCTGTGTTTATATAGTGTGGTCTCAGTGAATGGTTCACCTGTACACTGCTGTGTTTATATAGTGTGGTCTCAGTGAATGGTTCACCTGTACACTGCTGTGTTTATATAGTGTGGTCTCAGTGAATGGTTCACCTGTACACTGCTATGTTTATATAGTGTGGTCTCAGTGAATGGTTCACCTGTACACTGCTGTGTTTATATAGTGTGGTCTCAGTGAATGGTTCACCTGTACACTGCTGTGTTCATATAGTGTGGTCTCAGTGAATGGTTCACCTGTACACTGCTGTGTTCATATAGTGTGGTCTCAGTGAATGGTTCACCTGTACACTGCTGTGTTTATATAGTGTGGTCTCAGTGAATGGTTCACCTGTACACTGCTGTGTTTATATAGTGTGGTCTCAGTGAATGGTTCACCTGTACACTGCTGTGTTTATATAGTGTGGTCTCAGTGAATGGTTCACCTGTACACTGCTATGTTTATATAGTGTGGTCTCAGTGAATGGTTCACCTGTACACTGCTGTGTTTATATAGTGTGGTCTCAGTGAATGGTTCACCTGTACACTGCTGTGTTTATATAGTGTGGTCTCAGTGAATGGTTCACCTGTACACTGCTGTGTTTATATAGTGTGGTCTCAGTGAATGGTTCACCTGTACACTGCTGTGTTTATATAGTGTGGTCTCAGTGAATGGTTCACCTGTACACTGCTATGTTTATATAGTGTGGTCTCAGTGAATGGTTCACCTGTACACTGCTGTGTTTATATAGTGTGGTCTCAGTGAATGGTTCACCTGTGCACTGCTGTGTTCATATAGTGTGGTCTCAGTGAATGGTTCACCTGTACACTGCTGTGTTTATATAGTGTGGTCTCAGTGAATGGTTCACCTGTACACTGCTGTGTTTATATGGTGTGGTCTCAGTGAATGGTTCACCTGTACACTGCTGTGTTTATATAGTGTGGTCTCAGTGAATGGTTCACCTGTACACTGCTGTGTTTATATAGTGTGGTCTCAGTGAATGGTTCACCTGTACACTGCTGTGTTCATATAGTGTGGTCTCAGTGAATGGTTCACCTGTACACTGCTGTGTTTATATAGTGTGGTCTCAGTGAATGGTTCACCTGTACACTGCTGTGTTCATATAGTGTGGTCTCAGTGAATGGTTCACCTGTACACTGCTGTGTTTATATAGTGTGGTCTCAGTGAATGGTTCACCTGTACACTGCTGTGTTCATATAGTGTGGTCTCAGTGAATGGTTTACCTGTACACTGCTGTGTTTATATAGTGTGGTCTCAGTGAATGGTTCACCTGTACACTGCTGTGTTCATATAGTGTGGTCTCAGTGAATGGTTCACCTGTACACTGCTGTGTTTATATAGTGTGGTCTCAGTGAATGGTTCACCTGTGCACTGCTGTGTTTATATAGTGTGGTCTCAGTGAATGGTTCACCTGTACACTGCTATGTTTATATAGTGTGGTCTCAGTGAATGGTTCACCTGTACACTGCTGTGTTTATATAGTGTGGTCTCAGTGAATGGTTCACCTGTGCACTGCTGTGTTTATATAATGTGATCTCAGTGAATGGTTCACCTGTACACTGCTGTGTTTATATAGTGTGGTCTCAGTGAATGGTTCACCTGTGCACTGCTGTGTTTATATAGTGTGGTCTCAGTGAATGGTTCACCTGTACACTGCTGTGTTTATATAGTGTGGTCTCAGTGAATGGTTCACCTGTACACTGCTGTGTTCATATAGTGTGGTCTCAGTGAATGGTTCACCTGTACACTGCTGTGTTCATATAGTGTGGTCTCAGTGAATGGTTCACCTGTACACTGCTGTGTTTATATAGTGTGGTCTCAGTGAATGGTTCACCTGTGCACTGCTGTGTTTATATAGTGTGGTCTCAGTGAATGGTTCACCTGTACACTGCTATGTTTATATAGTGTGGTCTCAGTGAATGGTTCACCTGTACACTGCTGTGTTTATATAAGTGTGGTCTCAGTGAATGGTTCACCTGTACACTGCTGTGTTTATATAGTGTGGTCTCAGTGAATGGTTCACCTGTGCACTGCTGTGTTTATATAATGTGGTCTCAGTGAATGGTTCACCTGTACACTGCTGTGTTTATATAGTGTGGTCTCAGTGAATGGTTCACCTGTACACTGCTATGTTTATATAGTGTGGTCTCAGTGAATGGTTCACCTGTGCACTGCTGTGTTTATATAGTGTGGTCTCAGTGAATGGTTCACCTGTACACTGCTATGTTTATATAGTGTGGTCTCAGTGAATGGTTCACCTGTACACTGCTGTGTTTATATGGTGTGGTCTCAGTGAATGGTTCACCTGTACACTGCTGTGTTTATATAGTGTGGTCTCAGTGAATGGTTCACCTGTACACTGCTATGTTTATATAGTGTGGTCTCAGTGAATGGTTCACCTGTGCACTGCTGTGTTTATATAGTGTGGTCTCAGTGAATGGTTCACCTGTACACTGCTGTGTTTATATAGTGTGGTCTCAGTGAATGGTTCACCTGTACACTGCTATGTTTATATAGTGTGGTCTCAGTGAATGGTTCACCTGTGCACTGCTGTGTTTATATAGTGTGGTCTCAGTGAATGGTTCACCTGTACACTGCTGTGTTTATATAAGTGTGGTCTCAGTGAATGGTTCACCTGTACACTGCTATGTTCATATAGTGTGGTCTCAGTGAATGGTTCACCTGTACACTGCTATGTTTATATAGTGTGGTCTCAGTGAATGGTTCACCTGTGCACTGCTGTGTTTATATAGTGTGGTCTCAGT
This sequence comes from Saccoglossus kowalevskii, assembly GCF_978046115.1. Lineage (NCBI taxonomy): Eukaryota > Metazoa > Hemichordata > Enteropneusta > Harrimaniidae > Saccoglossus > Saccoglossus kowalevskii. The sequence continues at coordinate 32,237,861 of NC_140657.1, forward strand.
GAATGGTTCACCTGTACACTGCTATGTTTATATAGTGTGGTCTCAGTGAATGGTTCACCTGTACACTGCTGTGTTTATATGGTGTGGTCTCAGTGAATGGTTCACCTGTACACTGCTGTGTTTATATAGTGTGGTCTCAGTGAATGGTTCACCTGTACACTGCTATGTTTATATAGTGTGGTCTCAGTGAATGGTTCACCTGTGCACTGCTGTGTTTATATAGTGTGGTCTCAGTGAATGGTTCACCTGTACACTGCTGTGTTTATATAGTGTGGTCTCAGTGAATGGTTCACCTGTACACTGCTATGTTTATATAGTGTGGTCTCAGTGAATGGTTCACCTGTGCACTGCTGTGTTTATATAGTGTGGTCTCAGTGAATGGTTCACCTGTACACTGCTGTGTTTATATAAGTGTGGTCTCAGTGAATGGTTCACCTGTACACTGCTATGTTCATATAGTGTGGTCTCAGTGAATGGTTCACCTGTACACTGCTGTGTTTATATAGTGTGGTCTCAGTGAATGGTTCACCTGTACACTGCTGTGTTTATATAGTGTGGTCTCAGTGAATGGTTCACCTGTACACTGCTGTGTTCATATAGTGTGGTCTCAGTGAATGGTTCACCTGTACACTGCTGTGTTCATATAGTGTGGTCTCAGTGAATGGTTCACCTGTACACTGCTGTGTTCATATAGTGTGGTCTCAGTGAATGGTTCACCTGTACACTGCTGTGTTTATATAGTGTGGTCTCAGTGAATGGTTCACCTGTACACTGCTGTGTTTATATAGTGTGGTCTCAGTGAATGGTTCACCTGTACACTGCTGTGTTTATATAGTGTGGTCTCAGTGAATGGTTCACCTGTACACTGCTGTGTTTATATAGTGTGGTCTCAGTGAATGGTTCACCTGTACACTGCTGTGTTTATATAGTGTGATCTCAGTGAATGGTTCACCTGTACACTGCTGTGTTTATATAGTGTGGTCTCAGTGAATGGTTCACCTGTACACTGCTGTGTTTATATAGTGTGGTCTCAGTGAATGGTTCACCTGTACACTGCTGTGTTCATATAGTGTGGTCTCAGTGAATGGTTCACCTGTACACTGCTGTGTTTATATAGTGTGGTTATGTAGACTAGGGAAATGCTGTCTGTATGAGATAAATATGATTTTTTTATTTCACAAGGCAGAGAATTTCTACATAAGTGTATATATCTTTGGATTTTATTCATATTTCATAATCCATACTTTTAAGGAATACTCATAAAAAAATCCCATGCTTTGTTCCATTGGCAGATTTTTTTTGCAATCACAATCATCGAAGTGCATTTTTTTTTATGGATTCTTGGTTAAATCTCATTTTTTTTTGTAATCTCGATTATGAAATTATGAGTGGTATCCATCATTCTGCATTGTATCATGCAATCATTGGAACAGGAAATACGGATCACCGATATCAATATTGTTATCGTTATATACATCAGTATTTGCACCTAGTAACGCATTTTATTTCCTCTGGGAGTTTTTTTTTTTGATGATGCATACTGCCTTAGAAATCATTATCTCACCTGCACACCCACACCTTCATTATTCTACATAATGTAAAAACACTCGCTTATTAATTTTTTTTCTTCATTACATTCTTTTAAATTTTCATATTTGATTCTTAATTATTTGCTTCTTTTATAAATCTTTTATCTTTATTAATGTTTGTGACAAAAGCTTCACAAAACCATTGTGGGGTATCTGGAATAATTCTGAAATTATTGTACCTACTATTTTTGATATTTTTAGTTCCTGTTCAAACGCAGTCCGAAAACGGGGACTTATGTTTTGACCTTCGTGTGTCTGTGCGTGCGTGCGTGCGTGTGTGTGTGTGTGTGCGTCTGTGCGTGCGTTCGGACCTGTATCTTAGAAATGCCTGGACCAATCACAATCACACTTCACATATACATCATACATGATAGTATACATATGCACGTCAATTTGTTTCACGATCTGATTCAAGATGGTCGAATTGCGGCCATTTTTGTGCTAAAAATCATCAAAAACAAGCATTTCTCAGCTGTTAACAGATGGATTTTGTTCAAACTTGGTATATACATTAGACATTATGGTACCTTGATGCAAATAATTTTGTTTTTTAGATAAGATTCAAAATGGCCGACTGGCAGCTATTTTGTTTTAATGAATGTGGTTCTCGTGCCATATCTCTGACTTGCTTTCACTGATTATGTTCAAATTTTAAATATTCATTATACATCATGTCATAGATAGATAGATACTGTGGAATACTTTATTTTCGCTGGAATTAATTTTCGCTGAAAAGGCTTTTTGAGCGTTTTGCTTGGAATTTATTTTCACTGCTTTTTCATGAGTTTAATGTGGAATATAGGAAAAAAAGTATATTCGCTGGATTTTATTTTCACTGAATCATCCCTTCAGCGAAAATAGCAAAAAATTAAATTCCAAGCAAAAATAAAGTATTCTACAGTATATTGGTTTGACGATCCTATTCAAAATGGCCAAATGGTGGCCATTTTTGTGCTAAAAAATCATCAAATATCAAGCATTTATGAATGGATTTCGTTCAAACTTGGTACATATGTTAGACATTACGGGTTCCTGATGCACATCATTTATTTTTCAGATCGGATTCAAAATGGCTGTCTGGTGGCCATTTTGTTTTAATGATTGGGCTTCTAGAGCCATATCTCTTAAATGCTTTCACTGATTATATTCAAATTTTATATATTCGTTATACATCATGTTATATATATACATGTATTCAAAATGGCTGATTTTGAATGCTGTTTCAGAGCAATATCTCTCAATATGGACAAGTACTTTTTTGACGATCAGATACAATTGTCAATCATTTTAATGTTAAAAAATCATATTCCTGACATGATTATATTCCAGCTATCTTAAATTTGATAACTAACGGGGACTGTGCTATGCATGGCTTGTTAATCCTGGTATTGTAAGTTGTTTTTTAAACCGGCAGTCTTATGATGTGGGCCCTTTGAAACTCGTACAACTTAATTTAAAAAGTTTGTTTGTTGATAAGTAAACCTGCAAACTAGATTAGTAGTTTTTCACACCACTATTTTGAACACTTTCTGCAATTAACCATTAATAGAATAAAGTATATTATTATACATCTGTCACCGTAACGCCATAAGTTACCATGTGCCGTAATTTTGCGGTATTTTACAGGGGTATTTTCATCCTTCCATAAAAGGAAATGTGAATTTCAAATATGAAATGATTACACGCGTAAAAACAAACATGGCTGCCATCGGGGTTTGACCGGACTCCACACAAAGAAGTTCGCTGATTCCGTTCTAAACTTTTTGGATTTTGGCATTCCCATGATGTATCCTTGGAAGGAAAAGATGTATAATAATAATAAGGTTATTATGAGAATACCTCAAAGTATGCACTCAGACAGTACGCCACGCATTGACCTGCACTGCGCGTCGGTTGATACTCCAGCAGTACTGTCTTTGTGTACACTTTCAGGTATTCTCGTAATAACCTCATAATATTACAGAAATACAGATTTGTCTATCCAAAAGAAAGCATTGTTGATCGAGGAAAAACCAAGGTCAACAATGCAGTCTGTGGGTCAACAAATCTGTATAATGACCAAGACTTGAGTTAATATTTGTATTATTATACAGAATAAAACAAACACTTTGTAAAAGGCTACACAGTTTATAATGACAACATTCAGAATTTTTTCCATTCACAAGAAAATGTTCCACAACGCTTTCAGTGAAACGTATGTATTTATATTCAAAAATAACTCACATTCATGATTTTTGTAGGTATAAGCTAGCTATGAATGATCGTCTGACGTTTCGGAAGCTGTGTTGTTTACACATGATACGCGCACACAAATAAAAACAATCACACTGCACTAGGAACACTCAGATCTAAATGAAACATAATATAATACATTATTTCCAGTATGAATCCCATGTACCATACACAATAAGTAATAAAATACTTTGATGACATGAATACAACGTCTACAAATCCCGAATGCTGTGCGAAATTCAAATAATCAGCGCTAACTATGTACACGGTGCAGTGACAACGGTCGTACTGACCAATATAGTTGTGTTGTTCAAAGATTATCGCCATTCATATAGAACATAACTCGACACAAGTGTTACAAGATACCTTGTTGAACCGAACATGTTATAAAATGTTGACCTGGTATAATAATATATTATAAACTGTAGTCCTTTATACCTTTGTGATAAAAAACTTAAGGTGCCATAAAAGAAAAAGTTTATGAAAAAAGGTATAAAAAAGGTTTTTCAAAAGCTATGATAAAAAGTGTTATAATAGGTGTAAAAAATATTTTTAAAAAAATGTTTTTAAAAGATATAAAAAAAAAAAGTAAAAATGTGAGAAAGGGTTTAAAAGTATAAAACAGGAAGAAAAAAACTTGTGATTGTAATTCAATATCTCAAAAATTAGAAGACTTACTTCGACCTCTAAGAAACAAAAATTGGAATTGAAAATAATTATTCATTATTGCATGTAATAAAATAAATAATAGAGAATAGTATTTTGTACGTTTGCTATTCACCATGTACATATTTTCTGTTTGAATATATTTTGCTTTCACTATTTATTAAAATTATTATGAATAGCAGAGCTTATTCACACTTCTGCCTGCTTCTATATCTCATCTGAATATCAGCATTCAAATTTTGTTTTTAAAAGGTTAAACATCGTCCACTTTTGTATCAATTACAAAAAAAGACTGTTTTATGGTGAAACTTTTTTTTAAACGACCGTTCTTATCTTTCATTATATCAGAAATGATAAATATTGCCTTATCAATCAATAAATCAAACATTTACACTATCTAGTGATTTGTTAATGCTGATCATGAATGGTTTGTTTTAAAACCATTTCAGAGTTTTTTTTACAAAATCTCTGTTCATAGATTGACCCAAAAATATGATGACAGTACATAGCCACTGACAAACATTTGACACATTTTGGAAACTTCAATCTTCGTTTGATGGTGGTATTTTATTTTAATTTCTGCTATTATCTTACTGTAATAATGTTTGATGGTGTTTTTTTTCTTTGTATATGACTTCCTTGCTTCCACCTGACTGTTCCCCTGAAATAATAACAATTTGCCAGGTTTCTTATATCCCCTCTTGTCCGTTTCATTTCCCCAACTGTCAACTTGGATTTTTTGCATCATTGATTCCGACAAATAGTCCATGTGGAAAAATAAAATTGTTACTCACCGGAATGTTTTACATTTTAGGAGTTGTACCGTATATTGCGATATTCTCTCCATGATCATATATGAAAATTACTTGTTTTCTGGAATAATAACAAAAAATTTGGATTAAAAGGAGTCTTTTGTTACTATATGCAAATAATCCTGTAAATTGTCTCTTTTTGATCTATGTTGAAATAAATGTTTTCAATGAGTTGTTATCAGAATGTGTAATAATGTCAAATTCTTTCTGTCTAGACCCAAATTAACCAAAAATGGAGAAAAACTTTAACAGGAAAAAACATGAGCAAATCATTCATCATATCTATTCATCTTACATCATTCCTTCTACATCAATCATTGTAGAGTATTATGCAACAACAACAATCTTCCTCACCCTCACTTTTATTGAATTACAGTAACCATGGATACTAAACTATGTTGCTTATGTACAAAAAGGAAACATTTGAAACGAATAGATTTTTATATGTTGCATTATTTCAATACATCATGTCACAACTGAAAACGATAATTGTAAATTTTATGTTTTTCTTCTCAGTGTACAGTCTTCTTTTGGATAGCAAATTGACAAATTATTAAAATCAAGCCTTTCATTTTTTAATGCGTACAAAAGTAAAAGCAATTGTAACATTTGTGCATGTTCTTTGGGATTTTGAGCAGTGTCCTTTATTTACTGCAGTGTATATGCCCTAAGGCAATACAGAGTTCTACTCTCCTGGGAATACCATATACTTCTATTATAGCAAGTCTAGTTAGTAATTTATAGCATATAACAATAGAATGTTAGGAAACCAACAATCATTAGTTGTGACCTTGGCCAATCATTTTTCATCATCAGCTCTTTTGTACTTGATATAGCCCCCTCTTTTCCAGCGCTCCATTCCTTCCTTTCCAGTCATTCCATTCCTTCCTTTCCAGCGCTCCATTCCTTCCTTTCCAGTCATTCCATTCCTTCCTTTCCAGCGCTCCATTCCTTCCTTTCCAGTCATTCCATTCCTTCCTTTCCAGTCATTCCATTCCTTCCTTTCCAGCGCTCCATTCCTTCCTTTCAAGCGCTCCATTCCTTCCTTTCCAGCGCTCCATTCCTTCCTTTCCAGTCATTCCATTCCTTCCTTTCCAGTCATTCCATTCCTTCCTTTCCAGCGCTCCATTCCTTCCTTTCCAGCGCTCCATTCCTTCCTTTCCAGTCATTCCATTCCTTCCTTTCCAGCGCTCCATTCCTTCCTTTCCAGCGCTCCATTCCTTCCTTTCCAGTCATTCCATTCCTTCCTTTCCAGCGCTCCATTCCTTCCTTTCCAGCGCTCCATTCCTTCCTTTCCAGCGCTCCATTCCTTCCTTTCCAGTCATTCCATTCCTTCCTTTCCAGTCATTCCATTCCTTCCTTTCCAGCGCTCCATTCCTTCCTTTCCAGCGCTCCATTCCTTCCTTTCCAGTCATTCCATCCTTGCATAAACTTATAATTATTGAATGCCTGGTAGTTAAAGACAATAGAATTCAGTGATTCATAAAAAACTGTTTGCAATGTGGCAAGCATGTGATAGAGTGTATTAATTGCAGATATCTGCTTTTATAATATTCTTTTGTTTACACATATGCAGCACTTCTGTTGCCATGGAAATAGAATGAAATTTCTGAAAGCAGACGGTCAAAAAGTCGGGCTGTGCGCTTCGTTCACTGTTGATTCACTTGCTATCCTAAAGTTTTTGTAAATGTCAGAATAAATACAAATAATAAGATATATCACTAAAAATATGCACTATTTTACTCAACCAACATACAACATTTTATTCTCAGTAAGTTTCTTAATGTGTGAGGGGTGTATGAGGAGGGGAGGGGTCATAAAATAAACATTTTATTTTTTTTCAAGACCTGCAGTGAATAAGTATGTTTATTTGTTCTAATAGAAACAAAATAAAAACTTACCTTTCACAAAATAAACTCACATAACCTTTCTCCCATTTTTTTGAAATGTTGATCAAGTCCTGTAACCATAAAATATTGTCTATGTTTATAAATACCAAAATTATAGAAAAAACATAAAATGTACAATATGTCTCACAAAAATTTTGGCAGGAAAAATATGTCATTTAAAGAGTTACAAAAATCAAAATTACAATGGACAATCCATCTATCATAATTAGATTGTAATTTGATTGATTTATGAGAATGTAAAACATATAGTTTCTTTTGTATGGCCTTGTATAGCCATGTAAGTTTGACTGTAATTTCCTTTTTTTACAGGTCCAGATTACATATTAGAAAAACAGAGTGAGCCAGGTGTCGCCGTGGATTTGAAGAGCACGTTAGAAAGTCAAAATACCATGGAATTTTGTCTGGTTAGGGAAAATAGTAAGTATACTAGTATGTCAGTGTATAGAGAAGATTCAGTATGCTGGGATCTGGTATTGCTATGGTGTCAGTAAAGAGACAATATTTGGTATGTTAAGTGTCGTTGCATCCAGAGTGAAACAACATTTAGAGAATTATTCGTTGTATGAAGAGTTTCAATCAGCGTATCGGACCGCACATAGCACTGAAACGGCTCTTTTGCGGGTCGCTAACGATGTACTATGCAGTATTGATAATTCTAAGAATTCAGTTGCTCTCGTACTTTTGGATCTTTCAGCCGCTTTTGATACTGTGAATCACAGGATTCTCATCGATAGGTTGAGATCAAATTTTGGTTTAAATGGTCTCATCATCAAATGGTTTGAGTCGTATTTGAGTAACCGCATTCAAAAAGTGAAAATTGGAAATGTATTTTCTGATATGACGTCTATATTAGTAACCGGTGTTCCACAGGGCTCCGTCTTAGGGCCATTATTGTTCTCAATGTACATGCGTCCATTGGGCGAGTTATTGCGACGTCACGGCGTAAAATATCATTTTTACGCCGATGACACACAGATTTATTTATCGGTTTCTGAAGATGATCAAATTCGCGCCCGGGTGATACTTCAGACATGTATTCAAGATGTTAGCGATTGGATGTCTTGTAATTTCCTACTTTTGAATGTGTCGAAAACTGAATTTGTGTGCATGTCGTCTCGGAGATTCTCACAAGACTCGTGTCCTTTGTCTAGTATCGCAATTGGTGAAGAATTGGTTAGTGCTTCGTCAAGTGCTAGAAACTTAGGTGTCTTGTTTGATTCGCAGCTGTCTATGGAAACACACATTTCTACTATTTGTAGATCTGGATATTCCCATTTAAGAAATATTAATCGTATTCGTAAATCATTATCCCAATCTGATACTGAAAAGTTGGTACATGCTTTCATATCTTCTCGCTTAGACAGCTGTAATTCACTATTGTCTGGTCTCCCTGTAACTAAGATAAAACCTCTTATTCGTGTACAAAATGCAGCAGCCCGCCTTGTCACTCGTGCTCGAAAATATGACCACATTACAGACATTTTTATTAAACTTCATTGGTTACCAGTTGTACAAAGAATCAATTTCAAATTACTTTTACTAGTGTATAAATCTTTGTATGGTTTTGCCCCAAATTATCTATGTGAATTAATCGAATTTTATGTACCGAGTCGTAGTTTAAGATCTGAATCGAAGTTTCTTATTAAAACTCGTCAGATGTGTAGTAAAAAGTCCAAGGTGTTATACAAAGACCGTGCTTTTGAAAATTTAGGTCCTAAACTTTTTAATGAATTACCTCTGTCTGTTCGTTCTAGTCCTTCAGTAGACATTTTTAAATCCAGACTGAAAACGCACTTATTTAAATGTGCTTTTAATATTTGACTGATTGTTTATTGTATCAGCGCCTTTGATCTTCAGATGTTGGAATTGTTGCGCTTAATTAAATAGAGTTATTAGGCTTTCAAGTCCCTTCAGGCTTGAAAGCCTATTGTTTTTGTTATGTTTATTATTATTATTAGGCTTTCAAGTCCCTTCAGGCTTGAAAGCCTATTGTTTTTGTTAAGTTTATTATTATTATTATTATTATTATTATTATTATTATTATTATTATTATTATTATTATTCCGCCAACTTCAAACGACTTCTTCTCTGAAACGGCTGTACCATTTTGCCTGAAAATTTGTATATACCTTCTACATGTCATGCCATTAAAAGTGACTGAAACAGATTTTCGATTAGTCACGTGGTTCGGCCGCCATCTTGGAACTCATTAAATATGCATGTCTCTTGTATCTCAAAAACTATTGCATGTACAAACATGGAACGAACGGTATGTTAAAGGCAACGGACAAGAGAATTGGCCAAAATATTCGTTGACCATATATGGTCATAGAACTCATTAACTATGCATGTCTCTTATATCTCGAGCACTATTGCATGTACAAACGTGAAACTAACGTTATATTGAAGGTAATGGTCAAGAGAATGAGCCAACATATTCGTTGACCATATAAGGTCATATACCTCATTAAATATGCATATCTATAATATCTCAGGCACTATTGCACATACAGACATGGAACCATTGCTATATTGAAGGCTTTGGACAAGAGAAATTGTCAACATGTTCAATGGCCATATATGGTCATATAACTCATTAAATATGCATGTCTCCAATATCTCAAGCACTATTGCATGTACAAACATGGAACTAACGGTATACCGAAGGCAATGGACAAGAAAATTGACCAACATATTCGTTGACCATATATGGTCATAGAACTCATTAAATATGCATGTCTCCAATATCTCAAGCACCATTGCAAGTATAAACATGGTACCAATGATATATTGAAGGCAATGGACAAGAAAATTGGCCAACATATCTGTTGACCATATATGGTCATAGAACTCATTTAATATGCATGTCTCTAATTTCTCAAGCGCTATTCCATGTACAAACATGGAACAAATACTATATTGAAGGCAATAGAAAAGAGAATTGGCCAACATATCCGTTGACCATATATGGTCATGGAACTCATTAAATATGCATGTCTCTAATATTTCAAGCAGTATTGCATGTACAGACAGGGTACCAACGCTATAATGAAGGCAATGGAAAAGAGAATTGGCCAACATATCCGTTGACCATATATGGTCATAGAACTCATTAAATATGCATATATATAATATATCGAGCACTATCGAAGTTAGAGACATGGAAATAGCGCTATAATGAAGACATTGGGCCAGAAGGTCGTGTAACCTACACGTATATACATTGCACAAATCAAATCTTCAAACTTTTTTTTCAAATTGAATGGTGTTATGGCCCTTCAGGCTTGAAAGCCGTTAATAGCTGCTCTGCAGCTATATTTATTATTATTATTATTATTATTATTATTATTATTATTATTATTCTTCCGCCAACTTCAAACGACTTCTTCTCTGAAACGGCTGCACCATTTTGCCTGAAAATTTGTATATACCTTCTACATGTCATGCCATTAAAAGTGACTGGAACAGATTTTCGATTAGTCACGTGGTTCGGCCGCCATCTTGAAACTCATTAAATATGCATGTCTCTTGTATCTCAAAAACTATTGCATGTACAAACATGGAACTAACGGTATATTGAAGGCAACAGACAAGAGAATTGGCCAAAATATTCGTTGACCATATATGGTCATAGAACTCATTAAATATGCATGTCTCTTATATCTCAAGCACTATTGCATGTACAAACGTGAAACTGACGCTATATTGAAGGAAATGGTCAAGAGAATGAGCCAACATATTCGTTGACCATATAAGGTCATATACCTCATTAAATATGCATACCTATAATATCTCAGGCACTATTGCACATACAGACATGGAACCATTGCTATATTGAAGGCTTTGGACAAGAGAAATTGTCAACGTGTTTCATGACCATATATGGTCATATAACTCATTAAATATGCATGTCTCCAATATCTCAAGCACTATTGCATGTACAAACATGGAACTAACAGTATACCGAAGGCAATAGACAAGAAAATTGACCAACATATTCGTTGACCATATATGGTCATAGAACTCATTAAATATGCATGTCTCCAGTGTCTCAAGCACCATTGCAAGTATAAACATGGTACCAATGATATATTGAAGGGAATGGACAAGAAAATTGGCCAACATATCCGTTGACCATATATGGTCATAGAACTCATTAAATATGCATGTCTCGAATATCTCAAGCGCTATTCCATGTACAAACATGGAACAAACACTATATTCAAGGAAATAGAAAAGAGATTGGCAAACATATCCGTTGACCATATATGGTCATAGATCTCATTAAATATGCATGTCTCTAATATTTCAAGCAGTATTGCATGTACAGAGAGGCTACCAACGCTATATTGAAGGCAATGGAAAGAGAATTGGCCAACATATCCGTTGACCATATATGGTCATAGAACTCATTAAATATGCATATATACAATATCTCGAGCACTATTGAATTTAGAGACATAGAAATAGCGCTATAATGAAGGCATTGGGCCAGAACGTCATGTAACCTACATGTATATACATTGCACAAATCAAATCTTCAAACTTTTTTTTTCCAAATTTAATAGTGTTATGGTCCTTTTTCTTGAAAGCCGTTAATAGCTGCTCTGCAGCTATATTTATTATTATTATTATTATTATTAATTAGATAATATTCAGTAAGATAGGGTGTCAGTAAAGAGACAATATTTGGTATGTTAAGTGTCAGTAATTAGATAATCAGTAAGATAGGGTGTCAGTAAGTAGACAATATTTGGCATGTTAGGATGTCAGTAATTAGATAATATTCAGTAAGATCGGGGTTCAGTGTAGACAATATTTGGTATGATAGGGTGTCAGTAAGATAGGGTGTCAGTAAGTAGACAATATTTGGTATGATAGGGTGTCAGTAAATAGACAATATTTGGTATGATAGGGTGTCAGTAAGATAGGGTGTCAGTGAGTAGACAATATTTGGTATGTTAGGGTGTCAGTAATTAGATAATATTCAGTAAGATAGTGTGTCAGTAAGTAGACAATATTTGGTATGTTAGGGTGTCAGTAATTAGCTAATATTCAGTAAGATAGGGTGTCAGTAAGTAGACAATATTTGGTATGTTAGGGTGTCAGTAATTAGATAATATTCAGTAAGATAGGGTGTCAGTAGACAATATTAGATATGTTAGGATATCAGTAATTAAACAATATTTGATATGATAGTATGTCAGTAAGTAGACAATGTTATGTATGCTAGGGTGTCAATAAGACATTATTAGATATGTTAGTGTGTCAGTAATTAGACAATATTTAGTATGATAGGGTGTCAGTAAGTAGACAATGTTATGTATGCTAGGGTGTCAATAAGACATTATTAAATATGTTAGTGTGTCAGTAATTAGACAATATTTAGTATGATAGGGTGTCAGTAAGTAGACAATGTTATGTATGCTAGGGTGTCAATAAGACATTATTAAATATGTTAGTGTGTCAGTAATTAGACAATATTTAGTATGATAGGGTGTCAGTAAGTAGACAATTATGTATGCTAGGGTGTCAATAAGACATTATTAGATATGTTAGTGTGTCAGTAATTAGACAATATTTAGTATGATAGGGTGTCAGTGAGTAGACAATGTTATGTATGCTAGGGTGTCAATAAGACATTATTAAATATGTTAGTGTGTCAGTAATTAGACAATATTTAGTATGATAGGGTGTCAGTAAGTAGACAATTATGTATGCTAGGGTGTCAAGACATTATTAGATATGTTAGTGTGTCAGTAATTAGACAATATTTAGTATGATAGGGTGTCAGTGAGTAGACAATATTATGTATGCTAGGGTGTCAATAAGACATTATTAGATATGTTAGTGTGTCAGTAATTAGACAATATTTAGTATGATAGGGTGTCAGTGAGTAGACAATATTATGTATGCTAGGGTGTCAATAAGACAATATTAGATATGTTAGGGTGTCAGTAATTAGACAATAATTGGTATGATAGGGTGTCAGTAATTAGACAATATTTAGTGTGATAGGGTGTCAGTAAGTAGACAATTATGTATGCTAGGGTGTCAATAAGATAATATTAGATATGTTAGGGTGTCAGTAATTAGTCAATATTTAGTATGATAGGGTGTCAGTAGACATTACTATGTATGCTAGGGTGTCAATAAGACAATATTAGATATGTTAGGGTGTCAGTAATTAGGCAATATTTGGTATGATAGGGTGTCAGTAATTAGACAATATTTAGTATGATAGGGTGTCAGTAAGTAGACAATTATGTATGCTAGGGTGTCAATAAGACAATATTAGATGTGGTAGGATGTCAGTAATTAGACAATATTTAGTATGATAGGGTGTCAGTAAGTAGACAATATTTGGTATGATAGGGTGTCAGTAATTAGACAATATTTAGTTTGATAGGGTGTCAGTAAGTAGACAGTTGTGTATGCTAGGGTGTCAATAAGACAATATTAGATGTGGTAGGGTGTCAGTATTTAGACAATATTTGGTATGATAGGGTGACAGTAATTAGACAATATCTGGTGTGATAGGGTATCATCACATATACAATGTTTGGTTGTTGTAATGGGTGTGGGTGGCACTTATTATGAATAGATGGATGCATGTATGAAGCTAAGGTGTAGTTTGTGTTCATAGATAGTTTGTTTTCTTTATTAGGTTTACGTGGTGATTTGATTGCCAATGAAGAAATGGAAGAGTTGGAGCTGAGCGGGCCATCGTTCTTAGCAGGATATCAATATAGATCATATCGAGTGTCTATGATACATAAATTTAAATCTAACATAGAAGTGCAGTTAGGTAAGCAATCACCCCTGTAATATAATAGAATGAACTTTTAAATTCACATGATACACTTAGTTTAATGTTAATTAATTGGTTACACTTTCAGTTCTCAACTTGATCCAAAAATCTCTAGATTTGGAATGGCTAGATTGACAATTGAGGTGTTCACACACACTTCTCAACTTGATCCAAAAATCTCTAGATTTGGAATGGCTAGATTGACAATTGAGGTGTTCACACGCACTTCTCAACTTGATCCAAAAATCTTTAGATTTGGAATGGCTAGATTGACAATTGAGGTGCTCACACACACTTCTCAACTTGATCCAAAAATCTCTAGATTTGGAATGGCTAGATTGACAATTGAGGTGTTCACACACACTTCTCAACTTGATCCAAAAATCTCTAGATTTGGAATGGCTAGATTGAATTGAGGTGTTCACACACACTTCTCAACTTGATCTAAAAATCTCTAGATTTGGAATGGTAGATTGACAATTGAGGTGTTCACACACACTTCTCAACTTGATCTAAAAATCTCTAGATTTGGAATGGCTAGATTGACAATTGAGGTGTTCACACACACTTCTCAACTTGATCCAAAAATCTCTAGATTTGGAATGGCTAGATTGACAATTGGGGTGTTCAAAACACTTCTCAACTTGATCCAAAAATCTCTAGATTTGGAATGGCTAGATTGACAATTGAGGTGTTTCACACACACTTCTCAACTTGATCCAAATATTTCTAGATTTGGAATGGCTAGATTGACAATTGAGGTGTTCACACACACTTCTCAAATTGATCCAAAAATCTCTAGATTTGAAAGGCTAGATTGACAATTGAGGTGTTTCACACACACTTCTCAACTTGATCCAAATATTTCTAGATTTGGAATGGCTAGATTGACAATTGAGGTGTTCACACACACTTCTCAACTTGATCCAAAAATCTCTAGATTTGGAATGGCTAGATTGACAATTGAGGTGTTCACACACACTTTTCAACTTGATCCAAATATTTCTAGATTTGGAATGGCTAAATTGACAATTGAGGTGTTCACCCACACTTCTCATCTTGATCTAAAAATCTCTAGATTTGGAATGGCTAGATTGACAATTGAGGTGTTCACACACACTTCTCAACTTGATCCAAAAATCGCTAGATTGACAATTGAGGTGTTCACACACACTTCTCAACTTGATCCAAAAATCTCTAGATTTGGAATGGCTAGATTGACAATTGAGGTGTTCTCACACACTTCTCAACTTGATCCAAAAATCTCTAGATTTGGAATGGCTAGATTGACAATTGAGGTGTTCACACACACTTCTCAACTTGATCCAAAAATCTCTAGATTTGGAATGGCTAGATTGACAATTGAGGTGTTCACACACACTTCTCAACTTGATCTAAAAATCTCTAGATTTGGAATGGTAGATTGACAATTGAGGTGTTCACACACACTTCTCAACTTGATCTAAAAATCTCTAGATTTGGAATGGCTAGATTGACAATTGAGGTGTTCACACACACTTCTCAACTTGATCCAAAAATCTCTAGATTTGGAATGGCTAGATTGACAATTGAGGTGTTCACACACACTTCTCAAATTGATCCAAAAATCTCTAGATTTGGAATGGCTAGATTGACAATTGAGGTGTTCACACACACTTCTCAACTTGATCCAAATATTTCTAGATTTGGAATGGCTAGATTGACAATTGAGGTGTTCACACACACTTCTCAACTTGATCCAAAAATCTCTAGATTTGGAATGGCTAGATTGACAATTGAGGTGTTCACACACACTTTTCAACTTGATCCAAATATTTCTAGATTTGGAATGGCTAAATTGACAATTGAGGTGTTCACACACACTTCTCATCTTGATCTAAAAATCTCTAGATTTGGAATGGCTAGATTGACAATTGAGGTGTTCACACACACTTCTCAACTTGATCCAAAAATCGCTAGATTGACAATTGAGGTGTTCACACACACTTCTCAACTTGATCCAAAAATCTCTAGATTTGGAATGGCTAGATTGACAATTGAGGTGTTCTCACACACTTCTCAACTTGATCCAAAAATCTCTAGATTTGGAATGGCTAGATTGACAATTGAGGTGTTCACACACACTTCTCAACTTGATCCAAAAATCTCTAGATTTGGAATGGCTAGATTGACAATTGAGGTGTTCACACACACTTCTCAACTTGATCCAAAAATCTCTAGATTTGGAATGGCTAGATTGACAATTGAGGTGTTCACACACACTTCTCAACTTGATCCAAAAATCTCTAGATTTGGAATGGCTTGATTGACAATTGAGGTGTTCACACACACTTCTCAACTTGATCCAAAAATCTCTAGATTTGGAATGGCTAGATTGACAATTGAGGTGTTCACACACACTTCTCAACTTGATCCAAAAATCTCTAGATTTGGAATGGCTAGATTGAAAATTGAGGTGTTCACACACACTTCTCAACTTGATCCAAAAATCTCTAGATTTGGAATGGCTAGATTGACAATTGAGGTGTTCACACACACTTCTCAACTTGATTAGCCTTAGGACAGTTACAAATCTTGGACTGATGTCCAGTTTCTGAACTGAACAGTTTGAACTGACACCTCGCCACCCTGGTGACTGGTGGCCATTTGGTTTTAATGAATGCAGTTTTAGAGCCATAACTCAGACATGCTTAGACCAATGCATGGTTTTTTTTTTTTATTTTGATGTTTTTAGGAATATCAGGGGATAAAGTAGAAATAGACCCTGTATCACAACCTAGTTCCAAAATCTGGAGACCACAGAAAGCTGTCTCATATGAAGTGGATAGTATTGCTGCCTGTGACCTCATTGATGGAAAACATGCTGGTAAGATTTGGAATGTCCAAATACCTGCTTCATCACTTCAACATATATTCAAAAAAATAGCTGTTAAGGAAGTTTGAACCCAATTTTAATTTTTCACTACTATACATGTTAATACAGCATCAACTTTACATTTTTAAGTTCTTTTTGAATACGGCTTTGATACCCTGTATATTACTAACTTGGGTGGACCTCTCTCAGATCAAATATCTAATTTTGATGAATTTCTTTTTTGTCATTTTTTACTTCTTCTTAAAAACCATGGGTCTGGTTGCTTTGATATTTGATACATATTTACTTAAGGTGGACCTCTCTTAGTTTTGTACATTTTATGACGATAACTTCAAATCTCTAATTTTGAGGAATATTTTGGTTAAAAGTGATATTTCCAACTTCCCACTGAAAACCACAAGTTTGATTGCATTGATATAAAAGTACCTCAGATGAACATCTTTCAGTTTTATTCATTTCCTAATGTTATCTCCAATTCTCTAATTTTGATGAATTTTGTTGGCATTTCTAGTAAAAAGTCATCTTCTTAACAATGGCTATCCAAATTGCTTAAATATATTTTATATGTAGACACTTTGGGTGGACCTCAGTCAGATTTGTTCCTTTTGTGACAGTATCCTCTATTCCTTCATTTTGGCAAAAAAATGCTACTTTTGACTTATTTAAAACAGCTTGCCTGACTGCCTTGATATTTTATGTGTAGGACCACTCAGATTTGTTGATTTTTTTATGACGATAATTTCAGTTCTTGTATGTTAGTAATTTTTTTAGCTCTGCTGTCGAGGAAGTCGAGCAGAGTTTATAGTATTACTGATTGTTCGTCGGCGTCCAGCGTCTGTCGCTGTTGCCATCGTCAACTTTACATTTTCGACTTCTTCTTGAAAACCACAAACCGTATAGCTGTGAAACTTTCTAGGTACCTTGGATGGTTCTCTCTCAGATTTGTTCATTTCGTGTGGATGTGTTCAATTGTCTTATTTGTTGCGAATATTTTTGTCATTTTTGGTCAAAAATGCTATTTTCGACTTCTTCTTGAAAACCGCTAGCCCAAATGCTTTGATACTTGGTATGTAGGCATCTTGGGTAAATCTCTGTCAGATTTAGTAATTTTATGACGACATCTTCAAATCTCTAATTTTAGTGAATATTTGTGTAATTTTTCGTAAAAATGTTATTTTCAACTTCTTGTTGAAAACCTCTAACCTGATTGCTTTGTAAATTTATTTGTAGGTACCTTTTGTGGATGTCAGTCAGATTTGTTATTTTTATGACGATATCTTCAATTCTCTAATTTTAGTTAAATATTTTTGTCATTTTTGGCTCAAAAATGATATTTTCGACTTCTTCAAAATTGTTAACCTGAATGCCATGATTTGTGGTGTATATGTACCCTGGGTACACATATTGTTCACTTCCTGTCAACATCTTCAATTCTATATTTTTAGCAAAGTTTTTCATCAGTTTTCATCAAAAAACATATTTTTGACTTGTCCTTCAAAACCAGTAGTCCAAATTCTTTGATACTTGTACACATGCAGCTTGGGTAGACCTCTATTAGATTTGTACATTTCGTAAAGATATATTCAATTCTCTACTCTTAGTGAAATATTCTCTGCAACAAAATCAAGAAAGTTTGTGTCTTGCGATATTAAAGCAGCTAGCATTAAGTTTAAATTGCTTCTTAGTCATTGCTTTCAGAGCATGCATCACAAACAGCGGAGCTATATCAGCCAACAGGCTGCTAGTTTTTCATTTTTAATAATTTCTGATGTTTTTTTGAAAACCATCAATGGAATGTAGGTGCCTTAGATGGATTAATGTTGGATTGATTTGATTCCTCTATCATATTAATTTATTTACTGTTGATAAAATTGTCTCATTCAAGTGAATACCAATATCTGAAAAAAATGCATGATTAATATCAATAATAATGTATGATGTCACCAAGCAAATTTTGTAGATATGAAGAAATAATCTAACTATGGAAATCAATGTAAAAATGACAATTTTTAGCATTTTCCAAACCATTTCAGACTTATGTGTCTCAATAAATTGTTCTTTTAGCCTCACTTTTTCCCCCATTTTCATTGTTCACATGGTATAAACACAAAATAAGTATAATCTTCAATTCAACGTGAACCTTCTAAATTTTGTTCATTGACATGGGATAGTCATATTACTATTGATATGAAAAATTAATTTAGTCAGTTTTATAGTTATTATAGTTTTTAGCTCCGCTGTCGACTTTGTCGAGCGGAGCTTATCATATGAGTGATTGTCCGTCGTCGTCGTCCGTCGTCGTCCGTGTCAATGTTTTACTTTTTCGACTTCTTCTTGAAAACTACAAGCCTGAATGCTTTGATACTTCGTGTATATGTACCTTGGGTAGACCTCTCTCAGATTTGTTCATTTCATGATGATATCTTCAATTCTCTAATTTTGGTGAATATTTTTGTCATTTTTAGTAAAAAGTGATATTTTCGACTTCTTGTTGAAAACCGCAAGTCCAATTGCTTTGATACTACATATATAGGTACTACATGTGGACCTCTCTCAGATTTGTTCATTTTGTAATGATATCTTTAATTCTCTAATTTCGGTGAATATTTTTGTAATTTTTGGTAAAAAGTGATATTTTCGACTTCTTGTTGAAAACCGCAAGTCCTATTGCTTTGATATTACATATATAGGTACTACATGTGGACCTCTCTCAGATTTGTTCATTTTTAGCTCCGCTGTCGACTTTGTCGAGCGGAGCTTATCATATGAGTGATTGTCCGGTGTCGTCCGTCGTCGTCCGTGTCAATGTTTTACTTTTTTGACTTCTTCTTGAAAACTACAAGCCTGAATGCTTTGATACTTGGTGTATATGTACCTTGGGTAGACCTCTCTTAGGTTTGTTCATTTCATGTTGATATCTTCAATTCTCTAATTTTGGTGAATATTTTTGTCATTTTTGGTAAAAAGTGATATTTTCGACTTCTTGTTAAAAACCGCAAGTGCAATTGCTTTGATATTACATATATAGGTACTACATGTGGACCTCTCTCAGATTTGTTCATTTTGTAATGATATCTTTAATTCTCTAATTTTGGTGAATATTTTTGTCATTTTTGGTAAAAAGTGATATTTTTGACTTCTTGTTAAAAACCGCAAGTCCAATCGCTTTGATACTACATATATAGGTACTACATGTAGACCTCTCTCAGATTTGTTCATTTCGTGATGATATCTTCAATTCTCTAATTTTGGTGAATATTTTTGTCATTTTTGGTAAAAAGTGATATTTTTGACTTCTTGTTAAAAAACGCAAGTGCAATTGCTTTGATATTACATATATAGGTACTACATGTGGACCTCTCTCAGATTTGTTCATTTTGTAATGATATCTTTAATTCTCTAATTTTGGTGAATATTTTTGTCATTTTTGGTAAAAAGTGATATTTTCGACTTCTTGTTAAAAACCGCAAGTGCAATTGCTTTGATATTACATATATAGGTACTACATGTGGACCTCTCTCAGATTTGTTCATTTTGTAATGATATCTTTAATTCTCTAATTTTGGTGAATATTTTTGTCATTTTTGGTAAAAAGTGATATTTTCGACTTCTTGTTGAAAACTGTAAGTCCGATTGCTTTGATATTACATATATAGGTACTACATGTGGACCTCTCAGATTTGTTCATTTTGTGATGATATCTTCAATTCTCTAATTAATTTATTTTAGTGAATATTTTTGTAATTTTCGGTAAAAAGTGATATTTTCGACTTCTTGTTAAAAACTGTAAGTCCGATTGCTTTGATACTATTCATATTGTTCATTTTCTAATGATGTCTTCAGTTCTTTAATTGAAATGTGCATTGCTAACAGCGGAGCTATCTCAGCCGATAGGCTGCTTGTTTAAGTATACAATGGGAAGTTGTTTCCCATAATGCATTGCATGTATGTGCAGGAATATGTTCAGTAATGCAAAATTTGAATTTGATTCAAACTGCCGTAATTCCAAAATCTATTTAACTCAAAAAAAGTTAAAAAAAAAAGTTTTTTTTTCGTGAAACATTTCATTCTGGTGATGTGTAAAAGCTGACTAAATGTACAATGTTTATTTATTGAATTCAATTGTGTTGTGAACAGTCCATCTCTTATTGGTTTAAATTAATCTCGTTTGTTTTCAGGCAAGTCTGTCTTTAGACTCACATATGTCACTGGAAATGACTTCAAGCATCATGATTTTGAGAGTGACGCAGCGACCGCAAGCGAGGTAGCCACTAAGATTTCTCATATACTTGAGCTCCGCTCCAGTCACGTTCGTCAAGGATATCTGTTTAATCGAACGCGTAGAGGGTCCAGGAAAATGTGATCGACACTAAATGACTTCAAGAAAAATGTTTAACAAGCACTGTAAGGTCAAAGATCAATTTGCAATGAACTGTGAAATAACCATGAAGAGTAAATATTGAAGCTGAATAGAAAAAAAATGCAGATACAATGAATGTAAAGTTTATTCTAAGATGTTTCACAACTTTGTAAATTTTCAGGAAAATACATTTATATATATATATATATATTAGTGATTTGTGTTCTTTTTATAACTATGAGTTATGGCCGTCATCGTGGACCAAAACTGATTCACAGAAATATATTTAGACCAAACAAATTTGTCAAAGTAATTTTAAAAGACCAAACTGATCTAACAATGATGGAAAAATCTAAATTTAAACAATTAGGATTCAATTACAAATGAAAGAAACCAGTAAAAATGTGCAGAAGTAAACAATACCCATTATTTCAAAAAGACAACTAGATTTATCCTGATTACTGTTGGCTGCGTCAGATACGGAGGAGGACAGAGATGTTCGGTATTTACCTAACTGTGTAATAGGTCATGTATCGCATGTAAAGTGATTTATTTGCATTCTGAAAAATACTTGCAAACTTTGGGGCAGGATGATTTGAAATAAAGTTCAACTTCATCTTCTAAAAGTACAATAGATAAGACTCTTCTAATTCTAATAATAGAACAAAGGTAATACTACTGCTGCTATGATGACAATATAATGAAGTTTAATCACTCAAAGTGTGTATTTGTATACATAGCAAATGATAACGGTTGAGAATTTGCATAAGTTCAAATTCACAAGAAATCTGTGATGCTGTAGATACAGTATTTAAGCGTTGGTGTTTTAGCAATTAATTATTCATGAAAAATCAACTGCCAGACTTTAGGAAATGTAACGTTGTCTTACTCATTGTAACTCAATAAATTTCATCAAAATAAGCCTAATTTCATTTTGTCTGTACCCCCTTAGTCTTTTAAAGTGCAAATGCAGAATTCATGACCCTATTATTTTTTTTATGTTTAATCATTTTTTTTAATGAGAAAAACATTGCATCTCAATATTTTCCCTCCAACCTGATAGATGATAAGTCAGCATTTCACACACGCATCAGAGATCAGTTTGATGTGACTACGTTGTAACTGCACATGTGGGAGTCTTACAACAGAAACATTTTAAAGATTTCTAAAAGCCTGATGTACATTTGCAGGAAATCTAGTAAATACAAAATATGACAAAAATAAATTACATGTCAGGTTTTGTCATAGATTTTTTGTGATGATATAGTTCTAATTACAACTGTGTACAACTTTACAGCCATATTGCGTTTTATAAAATGTATATGTTGTATATTAATTCATTCAGATTGACTGATATGACTTACCTTGACAGAAACATTAACGGTTCATCTAGATTAAAGATACTGTTAGTCACGTTTTCACAGAATTAAAACAAAATAATCCCTTATTTAAAGGCATTTCAGGTAATACCAGTGATTATTCTCCTGTTTGCTCAAAATTAAGAAACCTTGGTGAGAAAATAGAAGTTTCTGATCATCACACGCATTCATTGAATAATGTGTGCAACACAACACAGCTTCTTATAAGGCTTTTTGTCAGAATTTTAAAAACATTGAAAATTTAGTTTTTAAAAACAATCGTTTTGTTTACAAATATTTATAAATTACACAAATATGATAACAAATATATAAATTAAAAATATTTTTAAATATGTTTATAAACATGGGTTTGTGCTGTCCACTGTACAATGTCACAACTTTCAAAGGTCAAAATCAAATGCGGTTGTTGTGGACATACATTGCTACATTAAATGCACCTTTGTGTTTGGACCACGTCTTCATCTCTCACTTCTATTTCTTAATTAACATTATTCAAATTATGTATCATTACGAAATAAAAATACCCAGTTTTAGTGATTTGAAATGTTCTCTCTCTTACATCATCAGTAGTATTGTCAAATATCACTGTAAATATCAGAGTCAAAGTTCTTTCATAATGACCTGGTCACCTCAAACCTTTCAATATTCATCACTTTTTACGGTTCTATGTTAAATTTTCTCTTCATTGCTGGTCGACGTTGCAAATAAATATGCTGAAAATAAACTCACTGACTGACTGGATATAAATCTATGAATACTAGAGACATTTTTAGTACAATATTGGTAAGTTCATATCTTGTTTTTCAACCAAACAGATATACATGATACTTATAGCAAATACTTGACATTTCTGCAGCATAACATGTACATTCTCTTTGGCCTTCTGGTTAACTTTCTAAAGACTCTATCTTCTCACAAAATTATCAGTGATTGTTTTTGCAAATTTTTAAGTTTTTCTTTGTACCATTTTCTTTTCAATTATTTTTTTTTTTAAATTGGTCTTATTGTGATTACAGGACCTAATAATATTTTTTGAAAAAAAATAGTTATTTTAATATTTATTTTGTGAAAATACAATATTCAATGTGGTTTCTGGTCATTAGACTATCAGTTATAAAAATTTGCATAATAGCATTTTTTTCTAGTTTTTGTCAGAAGTTTAGGGAAAGTAAATTAAGAACTTGATTTTCATGAAAAAATCATAAAGGCACACATTTAACAACATTTACCAATTTAAAAAAAAAATCCACAAACCTTTTACTTCCATTTTTAATGTTTTGAAAAAAAAAAACATCAAACAGTATATTATGAAGCAGTGTGAATTATATAAATAGATCAACCTCAAAAAACACCAAACTTAAAAATATGATGGTGTTTGAAAACAATAATGGAATAAGGTACATAACCAAAATAAAGTGTTTAACATTCGAATCCTGAAAGAACATTCAGGATAGGCCAAAGAATATGTGATGATATGTCACTGTCGCTGATTGGCTATTCCATGACAGCACCTCATCTGATGAAACTTTGTCGATAAAATCGCCATAGCAACAAATTGTGCATCATCAATGTTTTTGATGTTTTCGCTGCATAATTTCGCAATTCAAGCTACGTGAAACGTCTATAGTCATCGTTTCATATCCAAATCAATACAACTTCACATATAGTGAAAGAACATGAAGTAGTCCTGAATCGCCAGGCTGCTGCAGTACTAACCACAATAGTAGTCCTAGAGAGGGTAGGGCTGAATCGCCAGGCTGCTGCAGTACTAACCACAATAGTAGTCCTAGAGAGGGTAGGGCTGAATCGCCAGGCTGCTGCAGTACTAACCACAATAGTAGTCCTAGAGAGGGTGGGGGAGGGCGGGCATGACGTTTATATAAATCCTGTGTAATGCCAAGATTACTCGCTTATAAAGAATACCAGGTCCAGTACACCCGGGAAAAGAATGAAAAATTGACCTGTCTTTAATATTTATCGTCAGTTGCAATTAGATTCTAGGATGTTTCGTGAAGCCCGGGGTGATGATGAGATATTGGCCATGGGCAATGACATACCATGACAAACAGACATAGCAGGGGTCATGCTTTAATTCCCCTAATTTGACGAGTGAGACCATCAATGTCGTTATGAATCACGCAAATCTAACCCCGGGGATAGAGACCACTGCTTTCTAAATTGGCCGAGTCGCAGTCATTGGGGACTGAAATAAGTAATAAAGTCAAAAGTAATCTTATAGGTAGACTTAACTCTGTCATGGTATGGGTTTATTGCTTTGACTGGTGAATGACAAGCACTTTAAGTGAAATGCGCATAGCTTGAAGGACATGTTCTGCATTGTGGGATATCGTGATTTACTTTAGTATGTTGAATTGTCTTGATGTCCATATTACAGGCTTTTTGACATGCGTTAATATGGATGTCTCGCTATCTAAGCTAATAATGTAGATTAATTTATACAGGTTTAACATCCAGCAATTGTCTCTTACAGTTTAAGAGAATCTGAAACTCTGATTAGTATTATATTACATGAGTGAAAACGTATTGTTTCTTGTTCAAGACGGATTAAAGCTAATATTTATTTTTATCACCAGGAACAATTACCTGTGCTAACTGTGTTAGTAGTTTGCCTCCCATGATGCATTGCAGTTGTAATAATAATTGTAATCACTATTGATTTTGTTGGGAGATACAGTAAAGTAAAAAAAAAAAAACAACGTTGAAAACAAAAAACTATGAAATTGATTAATTCTAACCAATCATTCACAATGTTCTATATGACTTTGAAAAGCACCTGCTTCAATTGTTTTACAAGTAAGATTAGAGTATATTTCTGTCTAGAGGTAAGCATATATAGTTTTAGGTTGAGATATGGTAAGCTTTCTCAAATTTAATTACATCAAATTATTTTAAGATAATGAGGTCTTGTCACTTTCACTAAAAATTGTTTCCATTTCAAATTTTTATGGCATTTATGAAAACAAAATAGGATAGCAAAGACATTTTTACTTCAACAAAATTTTTCCATTTTCACTGACTTTTGTAATTTTCATAAATTTGTCTCTTATGAAATCAAAGTGGTTTAGAGTAATGTTTTATTTTTTTATTTGTTATATTTATATCAAATGCAGCATTTTTTATTTTAATTTTGTTTTAAATTGTATAAAATTGAAAAAAGGCTGTGATTGTGTCTATCTCCAATATGGGAATCAATAGTTTAAAAATACAGATGATCATTTGTCTGCTAATCCCATCATGCAACAGTCATATTACTTCTCTAAACCTATTGGACATAGTTTTACAATTTGTACATGGATTACTGCAGCAACTTTCTGGAAAATACCACACACAATAAATTGAGTCTAAATTACTGAAAATAGAATGATTTAACTGAAGGGGGTATATATTTGTTAGTTGCCAAGGAAACAGAAAATACCAGCATATTCTATAACTATGTGATAAAGAGTGCATCAAATAGTTTTGTGAACAGTGTGGTATGCCTGCATGACATCATTACATTTTAAAGGGACATACTGATTATTGAATCTATGTAAATTTTGCCAGATCTGATAATAGCAAGAATATGGCTGAACCTAAGGAGTCCCACCTAAGTTCCAATTGCACATGTGCTCGGGCAACTTGTTACTAGTAATATCCACATTTATCATTGCAAATTCAATATTAAAATAAGGAGAGCAATATTTCTCTGAGATTTCGTCAGTTTTATCAAAGTATCATTCCTTGCGTGAAGTATTGTCACAAATTAAGTGTTTCTGGAAAATTGTGATTTACTTTTCTTCATCAAAACAGCCACCTTGGAGGTGAAAAATGAGCAAGAAAACATGGCTGCCCATTCCAGTTGGAGCCTTTACACTGCAGTAAAACTTGTCTGCATAGACTCTGGAAGCTTGTGTATAACTTGTAGTGTCTGTGAATTTTGGTCACAGGAAACGTTGAACATTAGTCACCAGAATTTTGAAAGAGTGGTGCATAAAATACCCGTCTTTAAAGGGCGGCAGTCGTCGCGCCGTGTCCTGTTCGATATGGGACTCATAGCGACGTATGCAACGCGTGTAAAATACATTGTTTATTTACATGAAATTCCAACACGCGCTGCACGACGACCACCGCGCTTTAAGACACTTGCCAAATGACCTGAGCTGTACAACTATCGACACCAGTAGAAGTTCCTTACTAATCTCATGTCGGCATTTGATCTTGCTGTATTGACAGTATTGACTGTGTCGATAAAAATCCTAATATCTGACATTGAGAAATACATCTGAAATGACTAAAATACCATCACAATCACTAAAGACCGGCACCAGAAGAGCTATAGACCCACAGCTATCATTATGGTTGCATATATCCACCCATCTCTCCCTTTAAAGCACTCACAATAGGCCCGATAGACCGTCTAGATGTTCAATTCCCCCTTGTTTGAACATCATATTAGCAATACACTGAGTAAGGTATGGGAGAATCTTTTATTAGTTTTCATTGGACGGGAACTGAACACCTTACTATCAGCTCGTTCAGTCAGTGGATGACTTGGAAGACTCTTTTATTAGTTTTCATTGGAAGGGAACTGAACACCTTACTATCAGCTCGTTCAGTCAGTGGATGACTTGGAAGACTCTTTTATTAGTTTTCATTGGAAGGGAACTGAACACCTTACTATCAGCTTGTTCAGTCATTGGATGACTTGGAAGACTCTTCTATTAGTTTTCATTGGAAGGGAACTGAACACCTTACTATCAGCTCGTTCAGTCAGTAGATGACTTGGAAGACTCTTTTATTACTTTTCATTGGAAGGAAACTGAACACCTTACTATCAGCTCGTTCAGTCAGTGGATGACTTGGAAGACTCTTTTATTAGTTTTCATTGGAAGGGAACTGAACACCTTGCTATCAGCTCGTTTAGTCAGTGGATGACTTGGAAGACTCTTTTATTAGTTTTCATTGAAAGGGAACTGAACACCTTACTATCAGCTAGTTCAGTCATTGGATGACTTGGAAGACTCTTTTATTAGTTTTCATTGGAAGGGAACTGAACACCTTACTATCAGCTCGTTCAGTCAGTGGATGACTTGGAAGACTCTTTTATTAGTTTTCATTGGAAGGGAACTGAACACCTTACTATCAGCTCGTTCAGTCAGTGGATGACTTGGAAGACTCTTTTATTAGTTTTCATTGGAAGGGAACTGAACACCTTACTATCAGCTCGTTCAGTCAGTGGATGACTTGGATGACTCTTTTATTAGTTTTCATTGGAAGGGAACTGAACACCTTACTATCAGCTTGTTCAGTCATTGGATGACTTGGAAGACTCTTTTATTAGTTTTCATTGGAAGGGAACTGAACACCTTACTATCAGCTCGTTCAGTCAGTAGATGACTTGGAAGACTCTTTTATTACTTTTCATTGGAAGGAAACTGAACACCTTACTATCAGCTCGTTCAGTCAGTGGATGACTTGGAAGACTCTTTTATTAGTTTTCATTGGAAGGGAACTGAACACCTTGCTATCAGCTCGTTTAGTCAGTGGATGACTTGGAAGACTCTTTTATTAGTTTTCATTGAAAGGGAACTGAACACCTTACTATCAGCTAGTTCAGTCATTGGATGACTTGGAAGACTCTTTTATTAGTTTTCATTGGAAGGGAACTGAACACCTTACTATCAGCTCGTTCAGTCAGTGGATGACTTGGAAGACTCTTTTATTAGTTTTCATTGGAAGGGAACTGAACACCTTACTATCAGCTCGTTCAGTCAGTGGATGACTTGGAAGACTCTTTTATTAGTTTTCATTGGAAGGGAACTGAACACCTTACTATCAGCTCGTTCAGTCAGTGGATGACTTGGATGACTCTTTTATTAGTTTTCATTGGAAGGGAACTGAACACCTTACTATCAGCTCGTTCAGTCAGTGGATGACTTGGAAGACTCTTTTATTAGTTTTCATTGGAAGGGAACTGAACACCTTACTACCAGCTAGTTCAGTCAGTGGATGACTTGGAAGACTTTTTTATTAGTTTTCATTGGACGGGAACTGAACACCTTACTATCAGCTCGTTCAGTCAGTGGATGACTTGGAAGACTCTTTTATTATTTTTCATTGGAAGGGAACTGAACACCTTACTATCAGCTCGTTCAGTCAGTGGATGACTTGGAAGACTCTTTTATTAGTTTTCATTGGACGGGAACTGAATACATTACTATCAGCTCGTTCAGTCAGTGGATGACTTGGAAGACTCTTTTATTAGTTTTCATTGGACGGGAACTGAACACCTTACTATCAGCTCGTTCAGTCAGTGGATGACTTGGAAGACTCTTTTATTAGTTTTCATTGGACGGGAACTGAACACCTTACTATCAGCTCGTTCAGTCAGTGGATGACTTGGAAGACTCTTTTATTAGTTTTCATTGGAAGGGAACTGAACACCTTACTATCAGCTCGTTCAGTCAGTAGATGACTTGGAAGACTCTTTTATTAGTTTTCATTGGAAGGGAACTGAACACCTTACTATCAGCTCGTTCAGTCAGTGGATGACTTGGATGACTCTTTTATTAGTTTTCATTGGACGGGAACTGAACACCTTACTATCAGCTCGTTCAGTCAGTGGATGACTTGTAAGACTCTTTTATTAGTTTTCATTGGAAGGGAACTGAACACCTTACTACCAGCTAGTTCAGTCAGTGGATGACTTGGAAGACTTTTTTATTAGTTTTCATTGGACGAGAACTGAACACCTTACTATCAGCTCGTTCAGTCAGTGGATGACTTGGAAGACTCTTTTATTAGTTTTCATTGGAAGGGAACTGAACACCTTACTATCAGCTCGTTCAGTCAGTGGATGACTTGGATGACTCTTTTATTAGTTTTCATTGGAAGGGAACTGAACACCTTACTATCAGCTCGTTCAGTCAGTGGATGACTTGGAAGACTCTTTTATTAGTTTTCATTGGAAGGGAACTGAACACCTTACTACCATCTAGTTCAGTCAGTGGATGACTTGGAAGACTTTTTTATTAGTTTTCATTGGACGGGAACTGAACACCTTACTATCAGCTCGTTCAGTCAGTGGATGACTTGGAAGACTCTTTTATTATTTTTCATTGGAAGGGAACTGAACACCTTACTATCAGCTCGTTCAGTCAGTGGATGACTTGGAAGACTCTTTTATTAGTTTTCATTGGACGGGAACTGAATACATTACTATCAGCTCGTTCAGTCAGTGGATGACTTGGAAGACTCTTTTATTAGTTTTCATTGGAAGGGAACTGAACACCTTACTATCAGCTCGTTCAGTCAGTGGATGACTTGGAAGACTCTTTTATTAGTTTTCATTGGACGGGAACTGAACACCTTACTATCAGCTCGTTCAGTCAGTGGATGACTTGGAAGACTCTTTTATTAGTTTTCATTGGAAGGGAACTGAACACCTTACTATCAGCTCGTTCAGTCAGTAGATGACTTGGAAGACTCTTTTATTAGTTTTCATTGGAAGGGAACTGAACACCTTACTATCAGCTCGTTCAGTCAGTGGATGACTTGGATGACTCTTTTATTAGTTTTCATTGGACGGGAACTGAACACCTTACTATCAGCTCGTTCAGTCAGTGGATGACTTGTAAAACTCTTTTATTAGTTTTCATTGGAAGGGAACTGAACACCTTACTACCAGCTAGTTCAGTCAGTGGATGACTTGGAAGACTTTTTTATTAGTTTTCATTGGACGAGAACTGAACACCTTACTATCAGCTCGTTCAGTCAGTGGATGACTTGGAAGACTCTTTTATTAGTTTTCATTGGAAGGGAACTGAACACCTTACTATCAGCTCGTTCAGTCAGTGGATGACTTGGATGACTCTTTTATTAGTTTTCATTGGAAGGGAACTGAACACCTTACTATCAGCTCGTTCAGTCAGTGGATGACTTGGAAGACTCTTTTATTAGTTTTCATTGGAAGGGAACTGAACACCTTACTACCATCTAGTTCAGTCAGTGGATGACTTGGAAGACTTTTTTATTAGTTTTCATTGGACGGGAACTGAACACCTTACTATCAGCTCGTTCAGTCAGTGGATGAATTGGAAGACTCTTTTATTATTTTTCATTGGAAGGGAACTGAACACCTTACTATCAGCTCGTTCAGTCAGTGGATGACTTGGAAGACTCTTTTATTAGTTTTCATTGGACGGGAACTGAATACATTACTATCAGCTCGTTCAGTCAGTGGATGACTTGGAAGACTCTTTTATTAGTTTTCATTGGAAGGGAACTGAACACCTTACTATCAGCTCGTTCAGTCAGTGGATGACTTGGAAGACTCTTTTATTAGTTTTCATTGGACGGGAACTGAACACCTTACTATCAGCTCGTTCAGTCAGTGGATGACTTGGAAGACTCTTTTATTAGTTTTCATTGGAAGGGAACTGAACACCTTACTATCAGCTCGTTCAGTCAGTAGATGACTTGGAAGACTCTTTTATTAGTTTTCATTGGAAGGGAACTGAACACCTTACTATCAGCTCGTTCAGTCAGTGGATGACTTGGATGACTCTTTTATTAGTTTTCATTGGACGGGAACTGAACACCTTACTATCAGCTCGTTCAGTCAGTGGATGACTTGTAAGACTCTTTTATTAGTTTTCATTGGAAAGGAACTGAACACCTTACTACCAGCTAGTTCAGTCAGTGGATGACTTGGAAGACTTTTTTATTAGTTTTCATTGGACGAGAACTGAACACCTTACTATCAGCTCGTTCAGTCAGTGGATGACTTGGAAGACTCTTTTATTATTTTTCATTGGAAGGGAACTGAACACCTTACTATCAGCTCGTTCAGTCAGTGGATGACTTGGAAGACTCTTTTATTAGTTTTCATTGGACGGGAACTGAATACATTACTATCAGCTCGTTCAGTCAGTGGATGACTTGGAAGACTCTTTTATTAGTTTTCATTGGAAGGGAACTGAACACCTTACTATCAGCTCGTTCAGTCAGTGGATGACTTGGAAGACTCTTTTATTAGTTTTCATTGGACGGGAACTGAACACCTTACTATCAGCTCGTTCAGTCAGTGGATGACTTGGAAGACTCTTTTATTAGTTTTCATTGGACGGGAACTGAACACATTACTATCAGCTCGTTCAGTCAGTGGATGACTTGGAAGACTCTTTTATTAGTTTTCATTGGAAGGGAACTGAACACCTTACTATCAGCTCGTTCAGTCAGTGGATGACTTGGAAGACTCTTTTATTAGTTTTCATTGGACGGGAACTGAACACCTTACTATCAGCTCGTTCAGTCAGTGGATGACTTGGAAGACTCTTTTATTAGTTTTCATTGGAAGGGAACTGAACACCTTACTATCAGCTCGTTCAGTCAGTAGATGACTTGGAAGACTCTTTTATTAGTTTTCATTGGAAGGGAACTGAACACATTACTATCAGCTCGTTCAGTCAGTGGATGACTTGGAAGACTCTTTTATTAGTTTTCATTGGAAGGAAACTGAACACCTTACTATCAGCTCGTTCAGTCAGTGGATGACTTGGAAGACTCTTTTATTAGTTTTCATTGGAAGGGAACTGAACACCTTACTATCAGCTCGTTCAGTCAGTGGATGACTTGGAAGACTCTTTTATTAGTTTTCATTGGAAGGGAACTGAACACCTTACTATCAGCTCGTTCAGTCAGTGGATGAATTGGATGACTCTTATTAGTTTTCATTGGAAGGGAACTGAACACCTTACTATCAGCTCGTTCAGTCAGTGGATGACTTGGAAGACTCTTTTATTAGTTTTCATTGGAAGGGAACTGAACACATTACTACCAGCTAGTTCAGTCAGTGGATGACTTGGAAGACTTTTTTATTAGTTTTCATTGGACGGGAACTGAACACCTTACTATCAGCTCGTTCAGTCAGTGGATGACTTGGAAGACTCTTTTATTATTTTTCATTGGAAGGGAACTGAACACCTTACTATCAGCTCGTTCAGTCAGTGGATGACTTGGAAGACTCTTTTATTAGTTTTCATTGGACGGGAACTGAATACATTACTATCAGCTCGTTCAGTCAGTGGATGACTTGGAAGACTCTTTTATTAGTTTTCATTGGAAGGGAACTGAACACCTTACTATCAGCTCGTTCAGTCAGTGGATGACTTGGAAGACTCTTTTATTAGTTTTCATTGGACGGGAACTGAATACATTACTATCAGCTCGTTCAGTCAGTGGATGACTTGGAAGACTCTTTTATTAGTTTTCATTGGAAGGGAACTGAACACCTTACTATCAGCTCGTTCAGTCAGTGGATGACTTGGAAGACTCTTTTATTAGTTTTCATTGGACGGGAACTGAACACCTTACTATCAGCTCGTTCAGTCAGTGAATGACTTGGAAGACTCTTTTATTAGTTTTCATTGGACGGGAACTGAACACATTACTATCAGCTCGTTCAGTCAGTGGATTACTTGGAAGACTCTTTTATTAGTTTTCATTGGAAGGGAACTGAACACCTTACTATCAGCTCGTTCAGTCAGTGGATGACTTGGAAGACTCTTTTATTAGTTTTCATTGGACGGGAACTGAACACCTTACTATCAGCTCGTTCAGTCAGTGGATGACTTGGAAGACTCTTTTATTAGTTTTCATTGGAAGGGAACTGAACACCTTACTATCAGCTCGTTCAGTCAGTAGATGACTTGGAAGACTCTTTTATTAGTTTTCATTGGAAGGGAACTGAACACCTTACTATCAGCTCGTTCAGTCAGTGGATGACTTGGAAGACTCTTTTATTAGTTTTCATTGAAAGGGAACTGAACACCTTACTATCAGCTCGTTCAGTCAGTGGATGACTTGGAAGACTCTTTTATTAGTTTTCATTGGAAGGGAACTGAACACCTTACTATCAGCTAGTTCAGTCATTGGATGACTTGGAAGACTCTTTTATTAGTTTTCATTGGAAGGAAACTGAACACCTTACTATCAGCTCGTTCAGTCAGTGGATGACTTGGAAGACTCTTTTATTAGTTTTCATTGGAAGGGGACTGAACACCTTACTATCAGCTCGTTCAGTCAGTGGATGACTTGGAAGACTCTTTTATTAGTTTTCATTGGAAGGTAACTGAACACCTTACTATCAGCTTGTTCAGTCATTGGATGACTTGGAAGACTCTTTTATTAGTTTTCATTGGAAGGGAACTGAACACCTTACTATCAGCTCGTTCAGTCAGTGGATGACTTGGAAGACTCTTTTACTAGTTTTCATTGGAAAGGAACTGAACACCTTACTATCACCTCGTTCAGTCAGTGGATGACTTGGAAGACTCTTTTATTAGTTTTCATTGGAAGGGAACTGAACACCTTACTATCAGCTCGTTCAGTCAGTGGATGACTTGGAAGACTCTTTTATTAGTTTTCATTGGAAGGGAACTGAACACCTTACTACCAGCTAGTTCAGTCAGTGGATGACTTGGAAGACTCTTTTATTAGTTTTCATTGGAAGGGAACTGAACACCTTACTATCAGCTAGTTCAGTCATTGGATGACTTGGAAGACTCTTTTATTAGTTTTCATTGGAAGGGAACTGAACACCTTACTATCAGCTCGTTTAGTCAGTGGATGACTTGGAAAACTCTTTTATTAGTTTTCAATGGAAGGGAACTGAACACCTTACTACCAGCTAGTTCAGTCAGTGGATGACTTGGAAGACACTTTTATTAGTTTTCATTGGAAGGGAACTGAACACCTTACTATCAGCTCGTTCAGTCAGTGGATGACTTGGAAGACTCTTTTATTAGTTTTCATTGGAAGGGAACTGAACACCTTACTATCAGCTCGTTCAGTCAGTGGATGACTTGGAAGACTTTTTTATTAGTTGTCATTGGAAGGGAACTGAACACCTTACTATCAGCTCGTTCAGTCAGTGGATGACTTGGAAGACTCTTTTATTAGTTTTCATTGGAAGGGAACTGAACACCTTACTATCAGCTCGTTCAGTCAGTGGATGACTTGGGAGACTCTTTTATTAGTTTTCATTGGAAGGGAACTGAACACCTTACTATCAGCTAGTTCAGTCAGTGGATGACTTGGAAGACTCTTTTATTAGTTTTCATTGGAAGGGAACTGAACACCTTACTATCAGCTCGTTCAGTCAGTGGATGACTTGGGAGACTCTTTTATTAGTTTTCATTGGACGGGAACTGAACACCTTACTATCAGCTCGTTCATTCAGTGGGTGACTGGGAGACTCTTTTATTAGTTTTCATTGGAAGGGAACTGAACACCTTACTATCAGCTAGTTCAGTCATTGGATGACTTGGAAGACTCTTTTATTAGTTTTCATTGGAAGGGGACTGAACACCTTACTATCAGCTCGTTCAGTCAGTGGATGACTTGGGAGACTCTTTTATTAGTTTTCATTGGAAGGGAACTGAACACCTTACTATCAGCTCGTTCAGTCAGTGGGTGACTTGGGAGACTCTTTTATTAGTTTTCATTGGAAGGGAACTGAACACCTTACTATCAGCTAGTTCAGTCATTGGATGACTTGGAAGACTCTTTTATTAGTTTTTATTGGAAGGGAACTGAACACCTTACTATCAGCTAGTTCAGTAAGTGGATGACTTGGAAGACTCTTATTAGTTTTCATTGGACGGGAACTGACTACCTTACTATCAGCTCGTTCAGTCAGTGGATGACTTGGAAGACTCTTTTATTAGTTTTCATTGGAAGGGAACTGAACACCTTACTATCAGCTAGTTCAGTAAGTGGATGACTTGGAAGACTCTTTTATTAGTTTTCATTGGAAGGGAACACCCCAATATCAGCTAATTCAGTCATTGGAATGGTGATACAAGTATAGTCTTGGTGTCATTAGAAATCCCTCCTCAAGTTGGGTCTCGTAGGTACGACCTTAGACATCTGGCAGGTCAACATCTGACTTAACTAAGTTCATCTTTCCAGTCCTTGTCCTGGCCAGCTTTGTATTATATCAATCCTGCTCTCCAGTGGTCTTGTGGTCTTGTTCCAATTTGGGGATGTTGCGTCATTATCTGGGAAATTTCGAAGTAGCTATGATGTCATCTACCCATTATATTTTGTAATGAATCACAGGTAGTATCACTTTAACCTGTCTTCTTCCCTTGAGTCTCTTGGCTGAACAAAAAATAGGAGCTGTCTTATGATTGTGATCGTTATAAACATACTATAAATATACATTTTGTCTTATAAATCAAAAATGATAATAATCCAGAATTATATTGTGACATCGTTGTTAGTTTTAATTAATGAGTTATTATCCAACTAGCAAGCAGTTCATTTTAAACATGTGTGCAATCATAGTTGTTATGTCATGTGAAGGTATGTGCGTGCATTATAGGTGTGAACGATGTTCAGATATTGGGACAAGTACTATTAAATATTTTAATTTTAATGATCGGAATTTATAAATTTTATAAATACGTTTATAAGCGAAGTCCCGGCGTTGTTCCTTTCACTATATGCGAGGGAGTTTCTGTCATTATCTGATGGCCCCCTATTAGATGTGACTCGGATCTATCTTTATCTATTACGATCTGTCTTTTATGTGTAATAATACAAACTGTACATAGTTACAGCTCATTTGCCTCTTTAACCATATCTTTCAAATTGAATTTTGGAAAAAAAGTTTGAGAATATTACCAAGTTGTCTGGGCACTCGCATACTCCAGCAATTGGAAGTACGTAGGCTCTTTATTTCCTGGAATATTGTACAAACATTATTGAATCTTTGCGATTCTGGCAAAATATGTATGTATTGTTTCGATAATCTCATAGAATTATCCCAATACGCGATTATAAGAACGTAGTAACCGTGCTTAAAGGGGAAACTTCCAATCCCAGGGATCATGGGACACTATTGTTTATGTTGTTTACAAAGTTATCTATCTTTTCTTATCTATTGTCATTTTAATCCAAAAAGTAATTTTTTGTGAGATTAGGCTTAACTAGAAGTGCCCCTTTAATACTGTGACTATGTTCAGATTGTTCAGGTAAACAGTCAGGAAATACAGTGAAACCATTTTTGAGTTTTGCTTTTGTTTTTGAGTTATTACTATGGATACTACTAGCCACATAATTACTACAGAGGATACTAATTAAAGTCAAGCACTGGTTGATATTTATGCATTTTAGAAAAATCTGAAGAAGGGATATGTGTATTTGTGTTACGGTTTTACCGACACAAACATGTTACTATAGCAACGAGTAACGTAATAATGTTCTTTCTCATCTACAATCGGCTGCTGCCCTCCGTGTTACGAGTACCGGTGTCCCCAATTATTTCAGTACTAGGTCTCTGCCCATGGTAAAATAAACAACAGGTAAATAATCAGTATATTAAACAAAATTAAGTTAAATATTTTACCCGAAACAACAAATTAAAGCTATTTAAAAAGTAATGACATTTATATCGGTGTATAATGGTCTTACCCACTTCAAGTTTGCAGATAAGGTCTCAGCAGGAAATCGATACTAGTTTTTAAAAAAGTTGGAATGATTCGTTTAGTTTAATATTATATGTTAATATATTGTACAATCTGGCACGATGTCACGCTAACAACGATGTGATGACCAGTAATGTTGGTAGTTATTGCACCTTCAGAAAAAGAACATTGCTTAGCAAATAAATATTTGGGTACAAGAAATAAAAAGTACAAGTAACATCAAAAGAAAAATTATTGAATTTCATTTCGTGTTGTGAGTCACCTGTTTTCAAAACTTCCAATGTTTTGGTCATTTCCTTATGTCTATTTTTATGGAGATATATAAGTTTCTGGAATGAATTGGTGATTTTAGCAGGGAATGCAATATTTGTCAGGATTTGTTAAATGGTATTTAGGGCTAAGTAGTAAAAAAGTGTAATTCATCTTCAATCTCCTTTAGCGAGCATTGTTTGCAAATACTATTTTCTAAGGGTGTATTTTGATGGGTATGCCTTTCTTTTCTCAATTGCTAAATTGTGGTTACTTGTTCGAAATTTACACATAATTTATTCTTTGGTATTTAATGTAGCAAGATAAGGTTCAAATTTATAGTTGTTTTTGAACTCTGCATACATTCTCAACTTTGAATTTTTTTTCTTTATATTTTGTCTCCAAAAAATTATCTACTTTTCTGTTAATATGTTATATATAGCTTTAGAATTTGTAGATTCTCTTCTTTCAATATATTTTACACAGATACTAATAGAATCCACAATAAATTGTAACGTTTTTGTTCATGACATGCTTGTCTTCCTGGGCTGTATTTGGGAAGATTTTTAATTTGTGAATAGTATTTCTGAAATCAACAGATTAATTTTAATGTCAATTAATAATGGCGGTTCTCCTACCTCATCTCTACATGCTAAATTTGCATATGTCAATTTGTTAATGTGTTTAGACCCAGTAATTGCTTGTAAAATGTTAAGCGATTTTGTTTTTCAGTTGGGGTTTCCCATTTAACATTAGTAAGAATTGCAGTACCTCAATATCTGAACTATAATATATAAAATATAGTAGGATTAGCTTTATGTAACCTTGTAGAAATGTATATATGTTTTACAGTTAGTTTCTCTCCATTTATCGTTTGTTTTAGTTTATATAGGCCATAGGCAACTTTAAAGCGCGGAGGTCATTGCGCAGCGCGTGTTCGAATTGAATGTAAACAAACAATGTAATTTTACACACGTTGTACTAGTATACGTCGCTATGAGTCCCATATTGTTTTTTCTTTTTCTTTTCGTTTCTTTTCAGTAAATCGTTACACCCGGAGAGTGGGTATGTAATTTTAAGACCTGGTTTCCAAACATTGTGTTGAAAAATCCCATTACCTAATTACATGGGCATCAATAATTCTCGCCAAGTTTTGTTCGTGGCTTCCTTGACTCTTAAATGACCTCACACTTAAGCTATACTGTAAACATTGCGCAACTGTTTGTCAATCACCTGATGTGATAAGACAAGAGACAGCTTTATTGCTTGATGGTATCAATTTAGCCCTGACCTCTGACCCTTTTGCCAAAACAGAAGTATGTTTAATAGAGGTCTGCGCGAATTCCACTTAATCTCAGATATTTCCACAGTTATCGCAACCTTGGTGGGTTCGATTTTATAATGTTTACACATAATGGTGCGTCGTTCTTTGTACTACTTAACTTGACGCCTTTTCTAATCACGGGGAAGTATAGATAACAGTCATGTAAGAATTATAAGTCATCATTTAATGTACGTAGAAGGCTGTCAGTTACTCTTTTTTTCTGTAAAAACTGTATCATGTCACATGATGCATGTTGATTTCAGTGTATGTTCTATTCTGTTCGACAAAAATAAATAAATAAATGATTTGTTTCTGGTCACGACTTTTTGGGGGCTTTTTCGAAAATTAATTTTCAATAATTCCTCTTTTTTATTTGATCAAATATGCCGCGACAGAGTTGGTTGCCCTCTGTCTGTATTTGTCGATTTTAAAAGTGCTTAAAATTGTCATCAGTTCTCATTTATCATTGGATGGTACGTGTTTCCTCTTGACTCTTAACAAAGCTATACAGGTATGTGAGCAAACTATTCATGATATCAGAATTGGGACTGTGCACGTAGTTTTGCAATTGTGACGTCATATTGTATGTGTATTTTAAAGATCATTCAATGCACATACACATATGTGGATACACATCTTAAAGTAATTACGTTACGTTACGAAATAGTATAGAAACTCGATGTTTGTTGATGCTTGTTGATATCATATACAGCGTGTTCGTTGTCTGCCTTGTTTGATATTGGTATCGTAAAATAGGTAGAAGAGAGAGTGTCTCGTGAAGTCCCAGGGTCATGTCGGAAAAAATCATCATAATTACGTGATATGGCCAATGTTTTTATGTTTTGATATTAAGAATAAATTTGAATCGATCTGCTCTGTGATTTATAAAAATGGCAATAAATAAACCTTTTATTAAAACACGATTTAACGAATATTCTTCTTGATATGGCCATGATTTAAGTACGGACAAATCACCCAAATAATTCTATTCTATTCTATTCTATTCTATTCTATTCTATTCTATTATTCTATTCTATTCTATTCTATTCTATTCTATTCTATTCTATTCTATTCTATTCTATTAACTATTCTATTAACTGTCTTAGAAAATAGTTTATTGAAACTTATTTCATTTCTTATTTCAAGGAAGGAACTAGATAAGGTTTCAATAATAATTTTTGACTTTGGTCACGTCTAATATTCATTTAAAAAAAAAAAATTCTCCCAAACTTGTCCAAGAGTGTTTGTCGGTGTCGATTTCTATACGAATGTACCGTTTCGATCGCCCGAAGGTCAGCGCAAATAATGATTGTCGATGTGAAGAGACCGTGACAGTTGGAATCAATAAATGGAATTGAATCGCAGTAAAGCATAAAGTATCATTGGGCTTTGAAATGATTTACGAGTAATTGCCCATTACAGATGCAATAAAAACTACGTCAAAGGCATGGTTAATGAGTACCTGTCAATCACATTTCCACCAACTCAAAAAACAAAGAAAAGCTGAACAATCTTTATGTCAGTACCGTGTTTTTTTTTCAATTAAGTCTTGGGTCTTCATTTTTTTATTTGCGGTAGACAATTAGTTGAAAATCCCCACCCAGAATGCATCACAATCTTAGACTAGCATTTCCGGGTTGATGAGAGAGAGGGAGAGTCACAGCGATACCTGACGGATTCAAGTTGTCATGGTGACATTACAGGCACGATTAAGTCGCCAAATTTGGGAAGTTGTGTACTTTGTTATAAAAACAAACACACTATAAACAAGTTTTCTGCTTTATTGACGTGTACACGTCATTAACGAATACGCCAGCATAGTATATATTACAGAATTAACACGTAAAAAGATAGTATTCACTACTAGACGCAATGACACACGGATATTCACGTCGCGTCAACTGAAAGTATACAACATTGTAGAGTAACCATACCTTGCGATACACGCATACTCATGCGGGGGTATGGCGAATGAAATAAAAAATAATGTGACCCCCTTCCTTCCCGGTGAGTTCACGTTTCACAAGAGATCCACTTTTTATTTGGCCAATGTGATCCAAGCACATTGAGCTTCGGTCTTTTGGCAACGATTTGATAGACCGTTATGATTGTGTCGGTTTCAACAAACTATCTATTCATAAATAAAATAGTATTAATAATAACTTTATTACATTACCAAACCATCAGCGGGCTCATTAAAAAAGTATTACAAAACTAAGACAATTCTAAATACAATACAATAATAACAATAAAATAAAGATTGAGTTAAAAAAGAAATGTTAAAAAATTACTAGAATGTATACAATTGTATTGGTAGTATTAGCAGTTAATAGGAGTGTCCGACACATGTTTGTTTTCTGCTGACATCTCATAACGAAAACAACCTACATGAAAGAGGGGCTATAATATTTTACAGAAAAGGTCCCTATTTATTAGAGGTTTTCGGACGTCAAATATGCCGGGCCTATAGTCGACAGGATACCGACAATCCGAATTTATGTTTCGGATCGTTTCGACCTCTCTCAAAAAGAATGTTTTGACCCATTCAATTTTAACATACCACAGTTCATAACCACGTCCAGTTCAAATAAACCTTGTCTGATTTTTAATATTTTCAAGAAAACCATCATATTTACAGCAGCATTTGATTGTTATGACGCACGATGTCGACAATATTTACCTTAGCGGAAACCCTGCGCTTACCGGCTACAGTAGACTGCGGGAAGCGCGTAAATTCCAGGCTTGGGAACGTATTTTATAGCAAATGTATGTAGTTTTTGATGTAATTTCGCGTTTTCTTGTTTGTTATAATTTATAATAATTTACTTATTTCGATGCCTTTCTGTCAAACCGAAAACCAAGTTCAGGTGTCAAGATAAAATCGACGTCTGTGGTACGGCGGGAACACGTCAGCGAACATAGTAGTGCTGCAGCTTACACGAAGTCCAGGCGAAATCGTTTAAATGAACAGCACGAAAATCATTGAGTGTGACTTATCACGTGGTGGAACGACAAATAACCGTTAAACTATAGCAAACAGTTTAAAAGTTCTTAAACATGTCACACTGTTTGCCTATCTGGTTTAATGACTTTCCATGTCTACTCGTCTTTCCCGAGATATCGCCAGTAATGATGCAAACTCGTTAGAGCAGAGTAAAAACAGCGCAAATGAATTTCCAGGTCGCGCTGAAGTTGTCTGAAGTAGTGCCTTAAAAGCCACTCAAAAATACCTTCCATTGTATATGCCTTCAAACAATTTATTTTGAAGAGCATATACTGCCCAGTTGCATCTTTCTTTTTTTTTTGGTCACTATAAATTAGAAGAAAAAATCCGGGTGAAATGTGTGATGCGTGTCCTGTATGAATAACACTGCGAAGCAACACGATGTGTATCGATTGAACCTTCCATTGGCCTACAAATACCGAACGGTGTCACAGAAACACGCGACGACTGCACTAACGTCACGTAACAACTATGTGCGTTCATGGGAGATTTATTGTTCAAATTGGCTACTGCGATTTCTACTTCAATACGGGTCAAAGTTCAGGTGGTATTAATCACAGAATGGGTGGGTTTTTCGCGACGGGGGCATTTGAATGTAAAGAAACGTACATAAAGTACCTCGGCGACGGGGCACGAGGCACTGAGTATGTACATTAACAAAATATTCCATCTGTAGCGATTTATAACTACGAATTGAGATCATTTCAATTTAACCCGGTATATTATCGCACATAATTCCCCCATTGTGTGTCCCCACCGCCAACACAACGGGTTAAAAATGAATTTGCTATTAATCCATCATCGATTTCTGCAAATGTGATGTTTGTGTCATTATGTGACAAAACATCATTCAACTCTATTCAAAAACCATATCTCATTATTTCACGACGATTGTCCCCTGAAAATTGGCTAATATTCAATTTCCCTTTAAATCGAAAGCGAATTCGCAAATACTGTAAAACCATTCATTTTCACTGACATTTCACTGTTTTAATATTTTGAGCATATTCACTGGGACCTAAGTTAACGTAAATTAAATTTATCGGATTCTACGTATCAACAAAAATAGGGTAATTAAAACCCAGTCAGTAGCATTTACAGTACTCTCTTGCACATGAGGGCGCTATACCCAATATTTCGAGGCACAACACTGCCAACAGGTGGCAACTACGATTTATATGCGCTCCTGACGCAACTTGATTAATAACATGCCATCATATAGTCTAGCACAACTAGTATAATTATAATTATATACATAAGTTTTTATGAACTATGTCAAATTAGCATAAGTCTTACATGAACTCATCCAACGAATAAGTAAAAGACGCATTATTGAATAATAAGAAACTTAACAGTAAATGGATCAGTATGATAAAGACTCAATTAGACAATATCGATTAAACATATGTCATTAAAACAAAAACAAAACGATTTTTTCACCATTTGAGCAAAAAAGTAAATAGTACTAATAAAAAAGTAAACGTAGAATCTATAGAAAATTCAAAAGGTTGTTCAAACTGGAAAAATACTTATTTTCACCAAAAACAAAAATGTCCAGAATACCAAGAATCAATTTGTCGATTTCGATTGAGAATCAAAACACAACAGACGATCAAAATGAAGATGGTTTTCATTTTATCCTGAAAATCACAATATGACTAATTTGTGACACAATTTATGAAAATCTATGAATGATTAATTAATATTTTTTAATGAGTAACAAGTCATTACAAGAAGCGCCCACAAATTTGTTGAAATATTCTACATTGTTTATTTTTGTTGTTGATTTTACTGTGTTGTAATTTGCATATTTTAGTGCAGTAAGCTGAACACAGTATAAACAAGACATGATTTGACACATTAAAAAACCTGTCAACAAAGCTGTTCTCTGTTTGGTCTGATTGATCTGATTTTAGTGTTGGGTAGCCAATCCGGCACAATCTTGTAAAAGTAGCTTTGGTTTGAGAGGTTATCACGCTAGGATGATAGTATTAATATTCAAACGCCTAAGGGTACTTTTTGGTTTTAAACTTGTAGTGGATTAGCTCCAAGCCCTTCATTATTATGTACATTTTATTAGTATTTTCAACTATACAAATTATTAAATTATAATAATAATTACAATAACTTTTTCATAGAACTATAACGTCTTCAAAATAGGTTTAATCTTTATGAAACTATCGTTTTCTGAAGGATATTGGTGTATTGGTGTAATAACCAAAACTGTACGCGCACATCCCATTTTGTTAACCCACGGGTTGTGGAGCCACGATTATGACAGGTATAAACGGATTGGCTGAATTTGTTGATAGGTTTTCCCGAGATTGTCACTGGCGGCGCTTTACCCGTTTATGAACCATATCAGATATAGAAGTAGAGTACTCTATTTTTTTTATTTGACATGATTTGGAAAACAGATAGCCATACACAGATTGGTTAACACGATTTAACGTTCAGGTGGCCATACACAGATTGGTTAACACGATTTGACGTTCAGGTGGTCATACACAGATTGGTTAACACGATTTAACGTTCAGGTGGCCATACACAGATTGGTTAACACGATTTGACGTTCAGGAGGTCATACACAGATTGGTTAACACGATTTAACGTTCAGGTGGCCATACACAGATTGGTTAACACGATATGACGTTCAGGTGGCCATACACAGATTGGTTAACACGATTTAACGTTCAAGTGGTCATACACATATTGGTTAACACGATTTAACGTTCAGGTGGCCATACACAGATTGGTTAACACGATTTAACGTTCAGGTGGCCATACACAGATTGGTTAACACGATATGACGTTCAGGTGGCCATACACAGATTGGTTAACACGATTTAACGTTCAGGAGCCCATACACAGATTGGTAAACACGATTTCACGTACAGGTGGTCATACACAGATTGGTTAACACGATATGACGTTCAGGTGGCCATATACAGATTGGTTAACACGATTTGGCGTTCAGGTGGCCATACACAGATTGGTTAACACGATATGACGTTCAGGTGGCCATATACAGATTGGTTAACACGATTTAACGTTCAGGTGGCCATACACAGATTGGTTAACACGATTTAACGTTCAGGTGGTCATATACAGATTGGTTAACATGATTTAACGTTCAGGTGGCCATACACAGATTGGTTAACACGATTTAA
The DNA here is from genome assembly GCF_978046115.1 of Saccoglossus kowalevskii. Lineage (NCBI taxonomy): Eukaryota > Metazoa > Hemichordata > Enteropneusta > Harrimaniidae > Saccoglossus > Saccoglossus kowalevskii. The sequence continues at coordinate 32,282,734 of NC_140657.1, forward strand.
CGTTCAGGTGGCCATACACAGATTGGTTAACACGATATGACGTTCAGGTGGCCATACACAGATTGGTTAACACGATTTGACGTTCAGGTGGTTATACACAGATTGGTTAACACGATTTGACGTTCAGGTGGTCATACACAGATTGGTTAACACGTTTTGACATTCAGGTGGTCATACACAGATTGGTTAACACGATTTAACGTTCAGGTGGTCATACACAGATTGGTTAACATGATTTAACGTTCAGGTGGTTATACACAGATTGGTTAACACGATTTGACATTCAGGTGGCCATACACAGATTGGTTAACACGATTTAACGTTCAGGTGTCCATACACAGACTGGTTAACACGATTTGACGTTCAGGTGGCCATACACAGACTGGTTAACAAGATTTAACGTTCAGGTGGTCATATACAGATTGGTTAACATGATTTAACGTTCAGGTGGCCATACACAGATTGGTTAACACGATATGACGTTCAGGTGGCCATACACATATTGGTTAACACGATTTAACGTTCAGGTGGCCATACACAGATTGGTTAACACGATTTAACGTTCAGGTGGTCATACACAGATTGGTTAACACGATTTAACGTTCAGGTAGCCACATACACAGATTGGTTAACACGATTTAACGTTCAGGTGGTCATACACAGATTGGTTAACACGATTTAACGTTCAGGTGGTCATACACATATTGGTTAACACGATTTGACATTCAGGTGGCCATACACAAATTGGTTAACAAGATTTGACGTTCGGGTGGCCATACACAGACTGGTTAACACGTTTTGACATTCAGGTGGCCATATACACAGATTGGTTAACACGATTTGACGTTCAGGTGGCCATACACAGGTTGGTTAACACGATTTAACGTTCAGGTGACCATACACAGGTTGGTTAACACGATTTAACGTTCAGGTGTCCATACACAGACTGGTTAACACGATTTGACGTTCAGGTGGCCATACACAGACTGGTTAACAAGATTTAACGTTCAGGTGTCCATACACAGATTGGTTAACACGTTTTGACATTCAGGTGGCCATACACAGATTGGTTAACACGATTTGACGTTCAGGTGGCCATACACAAACTGGTTAACACGTTTTGACATTCAGGTGGCCATACACAGATTTGTTAACACGATTTGACGTTCAGGTGGCCACACACAGATTGGTTAAAACGATTTTACGTTCAGGTGGTCATACACAGATTGGTTAACACGATTTGACGTTCAGGTGGTTATACACAGACTGATTAACACGATTTGACGTTCAGATGGTCATACACAGACTGGTTAACACGTTTTGACATTCAGGTGGTCATACACAGATTGGTTAACACGATTTAACGTTCAGGTGGTTATACACGGATTGGTTAACACGATTTGACGTTCAGGTGGTCATACACAGATTGGTTAACACGATTTGACGTTCAGATGGTCATACACAGACTGGTTAACACGTTCTGACATTCAGGTGGTCATACACAGATTGGTTAACACAATTTAACGTTCAGGTAGTTATACACAGATTGGTTAACACGATTTGACGTTCAGGTGGCCATACACAGATTGGTTAACACGATTTGACGTTCAGGTGGTTATACACAGATTGGTTAACACGATTTGACGTTCAGGTGGTCATACACAGATTGGTTAACACGATTTGACATTCAGGTGGCCATACACAGATTGGTTAACACGATATGACGTTCAGGTGGCCATACACAGTTTGGTAAACATGATTTAACGTCCAGGTGGCCATACACAGATTGGTTAACACGATTTAACGTTCAGGTGGCCATACACAGATTGGTTAACACGATTTGACGTTCAGGTGGCCATACACAGATTGGTTAACACGATATGACGTTCAGGTGGCCATACACAGATTGGTTAACACGATTTAACTTTCAGGTGGCCATACACAGATTGGTTAACACGATATGACGTTCAGGTGGCCATACACAGAATGGTAAACACGATGTAATGTTCAGGTGGTCATACACAGATTGGTTAACACGATATGACGTTCAGGTGGCCATACACAGATTGGTAAACACGATTTAACGTTCAGGTGGTCATACAGAGATTGGTTAACACGATTTGACGTTCAGGTGGCCATACACAGATTGGTTAACACGATACGACGTTCAGGTGGCCATACACAGATTGGTTAACACGATATGACGTTCAGGTGGCCATACACAGATTGGTTAACACCATATGACGTTCAGGTGGTCATACACAGATTGGTTAACACGATTTAACGTTCAGGTGGCCATACACAGATTGGTTAACACGATTTAACGTTCAGGTGGTCATACACAGATTGGTTAACACGATTTAACGTTCGGGTGGTCATACACAGATTGGTTAACACGATTTAATGTTCAGGTGGCCATACACAGATTGGTTAACACGATTTGACGTTCAGGTGGCCATACACAGATTGGTTAACACGATATGACGTTCAGGTGGCCATACACAGATTGGTTAACACGATATGACGTTCAGGTGGCCATACACAGATTGGTTAACACGATATGACGTTCAGGTGGCCATACACAGACTGATTAACGTGATTTGGCAAACAGGGGACTATACACAGTTTGGTTGACGTGGATATGGTACACCTTAAATATTTTTCCATAATTATACATTTAATATAATTTTATTCTATTTTGTTGGTCAACAAAATAACGAGGTCTACCAACTTGAAAACAGTTCTCGAATATTTCGGGATTAAAATAGCGATATTCGGTCACCTATAAAATAATGATCTATCAAAACTAAAATATACTACAGAATAACCCATGTTTAGAAATTGTCCAAGGAAAAGTTAACGAAGTATCACCTAGCCTGCGTTGGCTGGTTCCGGGCATGGCCTAGCTCTGACGCCACCAACGTCAAAGGTATTTCTAGTTGATGCCCTAACTTAATAATTTTACGCAATATTGATGCCATTACCTGCAGGTATCCATTAACTGTATGTATTCATTTGTATTAGGTAATATTAATGTAATCAGGTGATCTGTCGTAGATTTAGGGCTTACGCTTTCTGTCAAGCTCGTCGCGGGCTATCTTGGTTCACATTTATAATAAACACTCACTTAGGTGGTGTAACTCAATCAAAATGGCGCGCCAATCTGAAAGAATGTCTTCCGGGTTTTAAGACTCGTTGATCAGACACGTTTTTCTGATGTATAATAGATTATATTGTGCTCCCTGATATATAAATACAACCAAACAACTGACGCATATATAGTAAAATTAGGTAAGTTTTGTTTTGATGTTTACTTTGATTGATTAAGCGGGTAAAAACAATAGTTATTATCGGTGCTGATTTTCGAACACAGATTCTCCAGCTCGTAAATAAATTCCCTGTTTCCGGAAACCCTAGTTTATTTTATGTAAAATAGCACAAAATTATTCATTTCTATGCAAATTAGGTATGATCATTCTATCTGTCCCTTTACTATAGAATAGAATAGAATAGAATAATGCTTTATTACACGTTGAGTGGAAACCCCGGAAAACACTAAACCAGTTGAAAAACACTAAACCTATTGAAAGAGACTAAACCTGTTGAAAAAGACTAAACCTGTTGAAAAAACACTAAACCCTTCGTAAAGGGCGAATTATGGATAGGGTTAGGGTTAGGGTTCTGTTTCATGTTTTCGCTTTCTTTTAATCAAATATTCACTGGACGATTATGGTACACCCATAATACACCCTTTACCTCGGGTTTAGTGTTTTTATTGTCAGGTTTAGTGTTTTTCGACAGGTTTAGTGTTTTCCGGGGTTTCCACTCAACGTTTATTACATCCTTAATGAAATCTGACATTTCAGTTTTGGTAATTGCTGTATTAAAGCTTTTTTGGGCACGGATCTAGAAGCATGAATTGGTGACGTCACAAAATACATGACCTTCAATCGGGGTCGTTTCCTCGGTTTATACGAATTGGTATATACAAATTACAATAAAGATACTTAAGACATTACACATAAGGTAAAACAAATCATGTGACAATATAATGATAATAACGGTAATAAATCCTAGCTTAACAGTTGAACAGAACGATCATATAGTCAGTCGGGTGACGCCGAGGGTCACGCACTTGTTGCAAAATGGCCGTGTGGTGGAAACTGGGTCATGGCGTGACGGCCGAGGAAGACATCATTAAACACTCAAAATCACAATGAAACGGGGAAGTGGTTGCATATTACGGCGTAGCCAACATGGGAAATAAAAAAAACGCTCAATACAAATGACATGGGTTTGAATCACACGAGATACACACTCACCAGAACCGAAGCAATCAGAAACGAGCAATCGTTTTGGCTTTTCCATTCAACTCATCAGAACACTGGAGTAGTTAGAAAAATGAACACCACTTAACGACCAACGTCGTGGCGTGGTACACAAGCGTGCCATCAAAATAAAACAAAATTAACTTGAAAAGACAGTGGGTTCGAGTCCCGCTCAGAGCTATCGTAAAAACGTAAATCAAATAAACTGAAATCTCTCAAACCGTAAACAAGTAAGCAAAGAACGTCGCGAAAAAATAATAAACCTCACAAAACTCCACCATACATAACTGAATGAATAAATAATAAAATAACTTGCGTCTTAAACTGGACGACGAGCAATTTGTTCAACAGTTTCCAGTCACAAGAGATAAACAAGACCCAAGTCAAGATAAGTTTTGTTAAAGTGTCGATGGGGTTCCCTATATTACGAAAACAATTCAGGCAACAGACGAATATTTTCTGTGGTGTTGTGGAATTTATACTGTGTCTGCGGAATTGTTGATTGAGGGTTCGAAGTCGGCTGTTCACATTTTGTTAGAAAGTTTCACAATTAAATCAAATATCCAATGATACCAGTATATTTATTTCATTATTTTAACAACTTGCAATGGTGGAAGTTGGTCAAACACGAGTTCTTACATCTAAATAAGTATCAAATATTTATCCACACATTTATTCTCTCAATTTAACAACCTTGTAGAGGTGGAAATTAATTAAACAACAGGTATTTACTCACAAATATAATGGTCAATATTTGTCCATACATTCATTCTGTCAATTTAAGAACTTGTAATTGTTGGAATTAATCAAATGAGAGTTGTCTACACCAAAACAAGTTTCAAATGCTTGTCCCTACATTTATTCTCTCAATTTAACAGCTTGTAATGGTGTAAAATTATTAAATGAGAGTTGTCTACACCAAAATAAGTCTCAAATATTAGTCCATACATGTATTCTCTCAATTTAACAATTTGTAATTTGTGGAAGTAAATTAAATGCGACTTTTCTACACCAAAATAAGTCTAAAATATTTGTCCGCACATTTATTCTCTCAATTTAACAACTTGTAATAGTGTAAAATTATTCAATGAGAGTTGTCTACACCAAAATAAGTCTCAAATATTAGTCCACACATTTATTCTCTCAATTTAACAACTTGTAATTGTGGGAATTAATCAAACATGAGTTGTTTACACCAAACTAAGTATTAAATATTTGTTGCGACATTTATTCTCTCAATTTAACACCTTGTAGTGGTGTAAAATTATTAAATGACAGTTGTCTGCACCAAAATAAGTCTAAAATATTTGTCCACACATTTATTGTCACAATTTAACCACTTGTTAATAGTGGAAATTACTTAAACACGACTTGTTTAATCAGTTGACATTAATGCAACTTACCCGCAGACAGTGCACAACAGAGTATCATTATTGAGCAATTATTAACAGGAACGTGTCTTGGCATTAGGTTTAGGGTCGGGTCAGGTATGGGCAACAGAATTATTAACAGGAACCTGTCTTGGCATTAGGGTTAGGGTTGGGTCAGGTATGGGCAACGCAAATGGCAAATACCCAATTGGCAAGATGTACACTAACGGGTTATGGCATGCATATACATGTAGTTTACACAAGTAAAAACACAAAATTGACAATTTTGTGGACAATTGTAACTCAATAATAGAAATATGTTAATAATAGAAATATTTATATATATATATATACACACACTGTATCATCTCATCAAATGCAAACACATCCAGTCAATCCATTGTGGTCTTGTGGGTCAGTTGTATACATAGTGATTAGGAGGACCCGGGTTCAATGTCCATGCCTGCCAGTCTTTTCTCGCAAACACATGACTACCTACATGTATATGGTTTAGTGGATATGTACAATGTCAGGAATGTGAGAGATCGCTGGTTCGAATCTTGTACGGTTAGTACGAATTTTGAATGCTAGTGAAAACAGTGCTCCTATAAATAGGACTTAAATCCTATCACTTGTGTGAAGACACTCGTGGTACAGACAAGACAGTGCGCTGGGAACTCAAAGATTGCAAGTCCAAATCATGGACAGGACACTCCTACAAGACAAGATATGAAAGACATTAAAAACATAAACAAGAACTCAAGTCAGAAAAACAGAACACAAGAATACTACCTCACATGTAAGCCAGTTGGAGCCGACTAAGCCGACGTATCGTCGAAGTACGAACACAGTTGACAGCTGCAAGTCACATGCAACAACAACAACAGACACGAGGAGCAATGCTGCTCTCCAAATGGGTCCCTTCTTTTGTATTGACCCCCTAAGGATTGCTAGTCCCCCTTTCTAACTCTTCCCCCAAAAATAATATATCGCCCCTTTTAGAATGTATTGACCCACAAATTAATGAATATTCATGAGCACAGAAACTGCTACATCATGAATAAATTAGCATAATTTAAAAACAATTTGCATAAAGTGTAGGTACGTCTTCTAGAGTCCTGCCGCAATATCCCTTGGAACATCGCAACATCCCTTGGAACATTGCAATATTCCTTGGAACATCGCAACATCTCTTGGAACATTGCAACATCCTTTGGAACATCGCAATATCCCTTGGAACATCGCAATATCCCTTGGAACATTGCAATATTCCTTGGAACATCGCAACATCTCTTGGAACATTGCAACATCCTTTGGAACATTGCAACATCCCTTGGAACATCGCAACATCCCTTGGAACATTGCAACATTCTTTGGAACATCGCAACATCCCTTGGAACATCGCAACATCCCTTGGAACATCGCAACATCCCTTGGAACATTGCAACATCCCTTGGAACATTGCAACATCCCTTGGAACATTGCAATATTCCTTGGAACATTGCAACATCCCTTGGAACATTACAATATCTCTTGAAACATTGCAACATCTCTTGGAACATTGCAATATCTCTTGAAACATTGCAATATCTCTTGAAACATTGCAACATCCCTTGGAACATTGCAACATCCCTTGGAACATTGCAATATACCCTTGGAACATTGCAACATCCCTTGGAACATCGCAATATCCCTTGGAACATTGCAATATTCCTTGAAACATCGCAACATCTCTTGGAACATTGAAACCCCCTTTGGAACATTGCAACATCTTTTGGAACATTGCAACATCCCTTGGAACATCGCAACATCCTTTGGAACATCGCAATATCCTTTGGAACATCGCAACATCCCTTGGAACATCGCAACATTCCCTTGGAACATTGCAACATCCTTTGGAACATTGCAACATCCCTTCGAACATCGCAACATCCCTTGGAACATCGCAACATCCCTTGGAACATCGCAACATCCTTTGGAACATCGCAATATCCCTTGGAACATTGCAACATCCCTTGGAACATTGCAACATCTCTTGGAACATCGTAACATCTCTTGGAACATCGTAACATCTCTTGGAACATTGCAACATCCCTTGGAACATTGCAACATCCCTTGGAACATCGTAACATCTCTTGGAACATTGCAACATCCCTTGGAACATCGTAACATCCCTTGGAACATTACAACATCCCTTGAAACATCGCAACATCTCTTGGAACATTGCAACATCTCTTGGAACATTGCAACATCTCTTAGAACATCGCAACAACCTTTGAAAATGATGAAAATTATGGCTGTATGAATATTGCTGAATTTCATATGATGACATCTATATTCAAATTATAAAAACTGTGGACTAGTCATGTTTGCCAATATTTCTAAATCACTTTGCAAATGGTGTTCTGTGGATAGTTAGTTTTCTGGACGATTTTTCCCTTTGAAATCCATTTTCGATAAGATTTTCAAGTGAAGGAATTTTATAAAATATTGCAATGGATAATTTTTAAATCCTATGCATATTCTCAATGAATATTATTATTTTCCTTACTAGAAATTGTAATACATTTGTTTACTCTTCCTGCGAGATCTGAACACAACTTGTATGTGTACACATGATTTCATCATTACAATTTGAAATATTTTATTTTACAGTTGCGTATGTTTATCCTGACAACTTTATAAGATGGCAGAAAGACCGGAAGACTTGAATTTACCAAATTCAATTGTTGCCAGAATAATCAAAGAGGCCGTAAGTATAAACTAGTTTAAAATATGTATAAAAAATGATTGGAAATCATTGTCACCTTCTGATCATTCAGTATAAGGGTAACAACAGATGTGTGTATAACTGTACTGGCTTTGAAATAATTTTTACATACAAGGACTTACTTGGAATTCATTAAAATTTGCTTGAAAGCTGGAGTGAAGCGATAAATTTGGGATTCAGAACATCTCATCATCTCTTCCACTGTTTACTTTTTACCTATTTCAGTCGTTATGGTAATGGTGATGTCAACTCGTTTTTTTTTTCTTTTTAAATTTACCAAGATTGACACTATTCTGGTGTTACTGTTTTCATTGTGACACTCATATTGTCAGTTATAGATTTCATATTCAGTCATGTTATCTTGTATTTATTACAGGTGCCAGATGGCGTGAATGTGTCCAAGGAAGCCCGTAGTGCCATATCAAGAGCAGCCAGTATATTTGTACTATATACAACAACATGGTATCCTTACATAGTCTTAGTCAAGAGAGTTTTATTCAAATTTTGCCTCTACCGAGCATGTTACTGAGCATGTATGCAAAGCATTATGGGAAAGAAATTCAAATTTTGCATCTACCGAGCAAGTTACTGAGCTTAATATGCAAAGCTTTATGGGAAAGAAATTCAAATTTTGCATCTACCGAGCAAGTTACTGAGCATATATGCAAAGCTTTATGGGAAAGAAATTCAAATTTTGCATCTACTGAGCATGTTACTGAGCATATATGCAAAGCTTTATGGGAAAGAAATTCAAATTTTGCATCAACCAAGCAAGTTACTAAGCATATATGCAAAGCGTTATGGGAAAGAAATTCAAATTTTGCATCTACCGAGCATGTTACTAAGCATATATGCAAAGCGTTATGGGAAAGAAATTCAAATTTTGCATCTACTGAGCATGTTACTGAGCATATATGCAAAGCGTTATGGGAAAGAAATTCAAATTTTGCATCTACCGAGCAAGTTACTAAGCATATATGCAAAGCATTATGGGAAAGAAATTCAAATTTTGCATCTACTGAGCATGTTACTGAGCATATATGCAAAGCTTTATGGGAAAGAAATTCAAATTTTGCATCTACCGAGCATGTTACTAAGCATATATGCAAAGCGTTATGGGAAAGAAATTCAAATTTTGCATCTACTGAGCATGTTACTGAGCATATATGCAAAGCTTTATGGGAAAGAAATTCAAATTTTGCATCTACCGAGCATGTTACTAAGCATATATGCAAAGCGTTATGGGAAAGAAATTCAAATTTTGCATCTACTGAGCATGTTACTAAACATATATGCAAAGCATTATGGGAAAGACATTCAAATTTTGCATCTACTGAGCATGTTACTGAGCATATATGCAAAGCTTTATGGGAAAGAAATTCAAATTTTGCATCTACCGAGCATGTTACTAAGCATATATGCAAAGCGTTATGGGAAAGAAATTCAAATTTTGCATCTACTGAGCATGTTACTGAGCATATATGCAAAGCGTTATGGGAAAGAAATTCAAATTTTGCATCTACCGAGCAAGTTACTAAGCATATATGCAAAGCTTTATGGGAAAGAAATTCAAATTTTGCATCTACTGAGCATGTTACTGAGCATATATGCAAAGCGTTATGGGAAAGAAATTCAAATTTTGCATCTACCGAGCATGTTACTAAGCATATATGCAAAGCGTTATGGGAAAGAAATTCAAATTTTGCATCTACTGAGCATCTTACTGAGCATATATGCAAAGCTTTATGGGAAAGAAATTCAAATTTTGCATCTACCGAGCAAGTTACTGAGCATATATGCAAAGCATTATGGGAAAGAAATTCAAATTTTGCATCTACTGAGCATGTTACTAAGCATATATGCAAAGCATTATGGGAAAGAAATTCAAATTTTGCATCTACTGAGGATGTTACTGAGCATATATGCAAAGCATTGTGGGAAAGAAATTCAAATTTTGCATCTACTTAGCATGTTACTGAGCACATATGCAAAGCATTGTGGGAAAGAAATCAAATTTTGCTACTACTAAGCATGTTATCAGTAACAGTAGATGCAAAGCATTATGGGAAAGAAATTCAAATTTTGCATCTACTGAACATGTTACTGAGCATATGCAAAGCATGGAAAAGAAGTTCAAATTTTGCATCTACCGAGCATGTTACTGAGCACATATGCAATGCATTATGGGGAAGAAATTAAAATTTTGCATCTACTGAACATGTTACTAAGCATATGTGAAATGCATTATGGGAGAGAAATTCGAATTTTGCATCTCCTGAACATGTTACTGAGCATATGTGCAATGCATTATGGGAAAGAAATTCAAATGTTGCTTCTACTTAGTAAGTTACTAAGTATTTATGCAGTGCATTGTGGGAGAGGAATTTTACTGAGCATAATTCTATAACTTTCTACATTTTCATTTTATATTCAAAACCTTGACATGATTTGCAGTGCAAATAATTTTGCTTTGAGTGCCAAGCGGAAGACGTTAACGGCAGCCGATGTGCTCTCTGCCATGGAAGAGATGGAGTTTGAACACTTTGTGGAGCCACTCAAGGATAGTTTAGAAGGTCATTATCATTTGTAATTCATTATTTCAACAAACCATTAATCATTTCAAGACATCCCTTGACTCATTTCATTAATTGTTTTTGTTTCATTTTTGTTTTTTCAGTTTTGCCTTGATAATAATCCATTCTCGTTGGACATAGTCTGAAACAGGGACTCATCTTTTGCTTTTTGTCTGCCAGCATCATTCCTCAGACATAGTCTGAAACAGGGACTCATCTTTTGCTTTTTGTCTGCCAGCATCCATTCCACAGACATAGTCTGAAACAGGGACTCATCTTTTGCTTTTTGTCTGCCAGCACCATTCCTCAGACATAGTCTGAAACAGGGACTCATCTTTTGCTTTTTGTCTGCCAGCATCCATTCTTCAGACATAGTCTGAAACAGGGACTCATCTTTTGCTTTTTGTCTGCCAGCATCATTCCACAGACATAGTCTGAAACAGGGACTCATCTTTTGCTTTTTGTCTGCCAGCATCCATTCCTCAGACATAGTCTGAAACAGGGACTCATCTTTTGCTTTTTGTCTGCCAGCATCATTCCACAGACATAGTCTGAAACAGGGACTCATCTTTTGCTTTTTGTCTGCCAGCATCCATTCCTCAGACATAGTCTGAAACAGGGACTCATCTTTTGCTTTTTGTCTGCCAGCATCCATTCCACAGACATAGTCTGAAACAGAGACTCATCTTTTGCTTTTTGTCTGCCAGCATCCATTCCTCAGACATAGTCTGAAACAGAGACTCATCTTTTGCTTTTTGTCTGCCAGCATCCATTCCACAGACATAGTCTGAAACAGGGACTCATCTTTTGCTTTTTGTCTGCCAGCATCCATTCCACAGACATAGTCTGAAACAGGGACTCATCTTTTGCTTTTTGTCTGCCAGCATCCATTCCACAGACATAGTCTGAAACAGGGACTCATCTTTTGCTTTTTGTCTGCCAGCATCCATTCCTCAGACATAGTCTGAACCAGGGACTCATCTTTTGCTTTTTGTCTGCCAGCATCATTCCACAGACATAGTCTGAAACAGGGACTCATCTTTTGCTTTTTGTCTGCCAGCATCCATTCCTCAGACATAGTCTGAAACAGGGACTCATCTTTTGCTTTTTGTCTGCCAGCATCCATTCCTCAGACATCGTCTGAAACAGGGACTCATCTTTTGCTTTTTGTCTGCCAGCATCCATTCCTCAGACATAGTCTGAAACAGGGACTCATCTTTTGCTTTTTGTCTGCCAGCATCCATTCCTCAGACATAGTCTGAAACAGGGACTCATCTTTTGCTTTTTGTCTGCCAGCATCCATTCCTCAGACATAGTCTGAAACAGGGACTCATCTTTTGCTTTTTGTCTGCCAGCATCCATTCCACAGACATAGTCTGAAACAGGGACTCATCTTTTGCTTTTTGTCTGCCAGCATCCATTCCTCAGACATGTCTGAAACAGGGACTCATCTTTTGCTTTTTGTCTGCCAGCATCCATTCCACAGACATAGTCTGAAACAGGGACTCATCTTTTGCTTTTTGTCTGCCAGCATCCATTCCTCAGACATAGTCTGAAACAGGGACTCATCTTTTGCTTTTTGTCTGCCAGCATCCATTCCTCAGACATAGTCTGAAACAGGGACTCATCTTTTGCTTTTTGTCTGCCAGCATCCATTCCTCAGACATAGTCTGAAACAGGGACTCATCTTTTGCTTTTTGTCTGCCAGCATCCATTCCTCAGACATAGTCTGAAACAGGGACTCATCTTTTGCTTTTTGTCTGCCAGCATCCATTCCTCAGACATAGTCTGAAACAGGGACTCATCTTTTGCTTTTTGTCTGCCAGCATCCATTCCTCAGACATAGTCTGAAACAGGGACTCATCTTTTGCTTTTTGTCTGCCAGCATCCATTCCTCAGACATAGTCTGAAACAGGGACTCATCTTTTGCTTTTTGTCTGCCAGCATCCATTCCTCAGACATAGTCTGAAACAGGGACTCATCTTTTGCTTTTTGTCTGCCAGCATCCATTCCTCAGACATAGTCTGAAACAGGGACTCATCTTTTGCTTTTTGTCTGCCAGCATCCATTCCTCAGACATAGTCTGAAACAGGGACTCATCTTTTGCTTTTTGTCTGCCAGCATCCATTCCTCAGACATAGTCTGAAACAGGGACTCATCTTTTGCTTTTTGTCTGCCAGCATCTATTCCTCAGACATAGTCTGAAACAGGGACTCATCTTTTGCTTTTTGTCTGCCAGCATCCATTCCTCAGACATAGTCTGAAACAGGGACTCATCTTTTGCTTTTTGTCTGCCAGCATCCATTCCTCAGACATAGTCTGAAACAGGGACTCATCTTTTGCTTTTTGTCTGCCAGCATCCATTCCTCAGACATAGTCTGAAACAGGGACTCATCTTTTGCTTTTTGTCTGCCAGCATCCATTCCACAGACATGTGTGAATCAAATTTCTCTGCATCTTTTGATATGAACACTACACATTATGGATTACAGAGGCAGATCATTTTTTTCAAGTTGGTATAAAGACAAGATTTATTTGTTTTCCATTTTTCTGATGAGCCTGGTCTAGTTTTATTCAAATATGTTGTCTGTATTCAAGATAGCTACTGATACACATAATCATCTTCATGGTTTGATTCAAAATTAGTAAATCCTAGCTATATCAAAAAAGGCATGATGGTTTGAATATTCCTTGTGATCAAATTTAGTATCAGAGTAGGTCCTCCCTCTAATATTTGAATTCTGAAATTCACAAAGATGCCATTGTGTAAATGTCTCAATTCAGTTGGCCAACAAAGAATTTCACGCATCCTAATACTTTCTGTGGGTATGCATTTGCTAACAATTATTTCATCTATCATGTTATTTGTGGATCTATGTAACATAGTTGCAACATTTCTATTATTATAAATATTTGCAATTGTTGACAACTTCTATGGCATACTGACATTATTTTGTGTATAGCTTTTCGAAAAGACAGGAAGGAGGCGACAGAAAAGAAAAAAAAATCAAAGTCTGCTGCCGAGAGTAAAGAGAGTGAGAAAGATGCTGAGGACAAAGAAGCAGAAAAGAGTTCTGGTGAGGAAGAAGCTGAGGAGGAGGAAGAGGATGATGATGAAGAGGAGGAAGAACAGGTGGAAGAAAAAGAGGATGGAGAAGAGGAGAAAGACGAATCTTAATATAGTCTTAAAAGAGAAGAAAGTTGGGATGGTGGGGTGTTGGGTTTGCAGGTGTTATTGATGGGCATTACATTTCTAAAAAATTATATTGTTTAGGTGACAGTAGTGATGAATAATAATTGAATCAACAAACCCTAAAACATATGTCTGTTTGAGATATATTACATCAGATTTGAAGATGTGACAGCTTTGTCAAGATGAATATGTGTAGTGTGTATGATCTGATCAGTATTACCATCATTCTCACCTGTGGATTGTATTGTCTGCGATTTCTCATTGGGATTGCGGCGCATCATTGTCTGTGATGTAAGTATTTCAGATTCGTCCCATTCTTTTAAAGTTAACAAACAAATGTAATGTATGAATTAATGTATTGTTCATTTCATTCTATCTGTGAAGCTACTAACAGGATTTTGGATTGGCCACCCAAACCGAACACCTATCAGTCTGGCCAATCAGAGCACTTGTTTGTTGACAGGTATCAAATTCTGCTGTATAAATGTATTTGACTCAACTGTTCTATCCTGCACACCATGAATCATCAGTTCAGTATTGCAGTCATTGTTTGTTTCAATTATGTATTTTTCACTTTCATTATAATAAATGCCTTTTATTTTACAATTGCCTTGAGTATGCTATCCCAAGTCTCTTGTGATCTTTCTAGCTTGGCTCCAGTATTTCGCTCTTGAACCTGTTACATGTGACCATTCAAGCTATTCTCTTGAGTATGCTATCCCACAATGGGTACTGTAACATGTGACATTTGACCATTCTGGTTGCCCTGACTTCAGTGATGCTATCCCATGTCTTTTCATTTGGTCATTCGACCACTCTAGTTGCCCTGACTTCAGTGATGCTATCCCATGTCCTTTCATTTGGTCATTCGACCATTCTAGTTGCCCTGACTTCAGTGATGCTATCCCATGTCTTTTCATTTGGTCATTCGACCAGTCTAGTTGCCTTGACTTCAGTGATGCTATCCCATGTCTTTTCATTTGGTCATTTGACCATTCTAGTTGCCCTGACTTCAGTGATGTTATCTCATGTCTTTTCATTTGACCATTCTGGTTGCCCTGACTTCAGTGATGTTATCCCATGTCTTTTCATTTGGTCATTCGACCACTCTAGTTGCCCTGACTTCAGTGATGCTATCCCATGTCCTTTCATTTGGTCATTCGACCATTCTAGTTGCCCTGACTTCAGTGATGCTATCCCATGTCTTTTCATTTGGTCATTCGACCAGTCTAGTTGCCTTGACTTCAGTGATGCTATCCCATGTCTTTTCATTTGGTCATTTGACCATTCTAGTTGCCCTGACTTCAGTGATGTTATCTCATGTCTTTTCATTTGACCATTCTAGTTGCCCTGACTTCCGTGATGCTATCCTATGTCTTTTCATTTGCTCGTTTGACCATTCTAGTTGCCCTGACTTCAGTGATGCTATCCCATGTCTTTTCATTTGACTATTCTAGTTGCCCTGACTTCAGTGATGCTATCCCATGTCTTTTCATTTGGTCATTTGACCATTCTAATTGCCCTGACTTCAGTGGTGCTATCCCATGTCTTTTCAATTGGTCATTTGACCATTCTAGTTGCCCTGACTTCAGTGATGCTATCCCATGTCTTTTCATTTGGTCATTCGACCATTCTAGTTGCCCTGACTTCAGTGATGCTATCCCATGTCTTTTCATTTGGTCATTCTAATTGCCCTGATTTTAGTGATGCTATCCCATGTCTTTTCATTTGGTCATTCGACCAGTCTAGTTGCCTTGACTTCAGTGATGCTATCCCATGTCTTTTCATTTGACCATTCTAGTTGCCCTGACTTCAGTGATGCTATCCCATGTCTTTTCATTTGGTCATTCGACCATTCTAGTTGCCCTGACTTCAGTGATGCTATCCCATGTTTTTTTCATTTGCTCATTTGACCATTCTAGTTGCCCTGACTTCAGTGACGCTATCCCATGTCTTTTCATTTGACCATTCTTGTTGCCCTGACTTCAGTGATGCTATCCCATGTCTTTTCATTTAGTCATTTGACAATTCTAGTTGCCCTGACTTCAGTGATGCTATCCCATGTCTTTTCATTTGACCATTCTCGTTGCCCTGACTTCAGTGATGCTATCCCATGTCTTTTCATTTAGTCATTTGACAATTCTAGTTGCCCTGACTTCAGTGATGCTATCCCATGTTTTTTTCATTTGCTCATTTGACCATTCTAGTTGCCCTGACTTCAGTGATGCTATCCCATGTCTTTTCATTTGGTCATTCCACTATTCTGGTTGCCATGACTTTAGTGATGCTATCCCATGTCTTTTCATTTGACCATTCTCGTTGCCCTGACTTCAGTGATGCTATCCCATGTCTTTTCATTTAGTCATTTGACAATTCTAGTTGCCCTGACTTCAGTGATGCTATCCCATGTATTTTCATTTAGTCATTTGACAATTCTAGTTGCCCTGACTTCAGTGATGCTATCCCATGTTTTTTTCATTTGCTCATTTGACCATTCTAGTTGCCCTGACTTCAGTGATGCTATCCCATGTCTTTTCATTTGGCCATTCCACTATTCTGGTTGCCATGACTTTAGTGATGCTATCCCATGTCTTTTCATTTGACCATTCTCGTTGCCCTGACTTCAGTGATGCTATCCCATGTCTTTTCATTTAGTCATTTGACAATTCTAGTTGCCCTGACTTCAGTGATGCTATCCCATGTTTTTTTCATTTAGTCATTTGTCCATTCTAGTTGCCCTGACTTTAGTGATGCTATCCCATGTCTTTTCATTTGGTCATTCGACCATTCTAGTTGCCCTGACTTCAGTGATGCTATCCCATGTCTTTTCATTTGGTCATTCGACCAGTCTAGTTGCCTTGACTTCAGTGATGTTATCCCATGTCTTTTCATTTGACCATTCTAGTTGCCCTGACTTCAGTGATGCTATTCCATGTTTTTTTTCATTTGCTCATTTGACCATTCTAGTTGCCCTGACTTCAGTGATGCTATCCCATGTCTTTTCATTTGACTATTCTAGTTGCCCTGACTTCAGTGATGCTATCCCATGTCTTTTCATTTGGTCATTTGACCATTCTAATTGCCCTGACTTCAGTGGTGCTATCCCATGTCTTTTCATTTGGCCATTTGACCATTCTAGTTGCCCTGACTTCAGTGATGCTATCCCATGTCTTTTCATTTGGTCATTCGACCATTCTAGTTGCCCTGACTTCAGTGATGCTATCCCATGTCTTTTCATTTGGTCATTCGACCAGTCTAGTTGCCTTGACTTCAGTGATGCTATCCCATGTCTTTTCATTTGGTCATTTGACCATTCTAGTTGCCCTGACTTCAGTGATGTTATCTCATGTCTTTTCATTTGACCATTCTAGTTGCCCTGACTTCAGTGATGCTATCCCATGTCTTTTCATTTGGTCATTCGACCATTCTAGTTGCCCTGACTTCAGTGATGCTATCCCATGTCTTTTCATTTGGTCATTCTAATTGCCCTGACTTCAGTGATGCTATCCCATGTCTTTTCATTTGGTCATTTGACCATTCTAATTGCCCTGACTTCAGTGGTGCTATCCCATGTCTTTTCATTTGGCCATTTGACCATTCTAGTTGCCTTGACTTCAGTGATGCTATCCCATGTCTTTTCATTTGGTCATTCGACCAGTCTAGTTGCCGTGACTTCAGTGATGCTATCCCGTGTCTTTTCATTTGGTCATTTGACCATTCTAGTTGCCCTGACTTCAGTGATGTTATCCCATGTCTTTTCATTTGGTCATTTGACCATTCTAGTTGCCCTGACTTCAGTGATGCTATCCCATGTCTTTTCATTTGGTCATTTGACTATTCTGGTTGCCCTGACTTTAGTGATGCTATCCCATGTCTTTTCATTTGACCATTCTCGTTGCCCTGACTTCAGTGATGCTATCCCATGTCTTTTCATTTAGTCATTTGACAATTCTAGTTGCCCTGACTTCAGTGATGCTATCCCATGTCTTTTCATTTGGTCATTCGACCATTCTAGTTGCCCTGACTTCAGTGATGTTATCCCATGTCTTTTCATTTGGTCATTCTAATTGCCCTGATTTCAGTGATGCTATCCCATGTCTTTTCATTTGGTCATTCGACCAGTCTAGTTGCCTTGACTTCAGTCATGCTATCCCATGTCTTTTCATTTGGTCATTTGACCATTCTAGTTGCCCTGACTTCAGTGATGTTATCCCATGTCTTTTTATTTGGTCATTTGACCATTCTAGTTGCCCTGACTTCAGTGATGCTATCCCATGTCTTTTCATTTGATCATTCGACTATTCTGGTTGCCCTGACTTTAGTGATGCTATCCCATATCTTTTCATTTGACCATTCTCGTTGCCCTGACTTCAGTGATGCTATCCCATGTCTTTTCATTTAGTCATTTGACAATTCTAGTTGCCCTGACTTCAGTGATGCTATCCCATGTCTTTTCATTTGGTCATTAGACTATTCTGGTTGCCCTGACTTTAGTGATGCTATCCCATGTCTTTTCATTTGACCATTCTCGTTGCCCTGACTTCAGTGATGCTATCCCATGTCTTTTCATTTAGTCATTTGACAATTCTAGTTGCCCTGACTTCAGTGATGCTATCCCATGTCTTTTCATTTGGTCATTTGACCATTCTAGTTGCCCTGACTTCAGTGATGCTATCCCATGTCTTTTCATTTGGTCATTCTAATTGCCCTGATTTCAGTGATGCTATCCCATGTCTTTTCATTTAGTCATTTGACAATTCTAGTTGCCCTGACTTCAGTGATGCTATCCCATGTCTTTTCAATTGGTCATTCAACCATTCTAGTTGCCCTGACTTCAGTGATGCTATCCCATGTCTTTTCATTTAGTCATTTGATCATTCTAGTTGCCCTGACTTCAGTGATGTTATCCCATGTCTTTTCATTTGGTCATTTGACCATTCCAGTTGCCCTGACTTCAGTGATGCTATCCCATGTCTTTTCATTTGGTCATTCGACCATTCTCGTTGCCCTGACTTTAGTGATGCTACACCACCCCACTATCCTGAAATGTATGGTAAATGTTGGGCCATGAAATTTTATAAATATTTCGTTAGCTGGGTGCGATATATGGACAGATGACAGTTTGCACTACAAAGACTTTAAACTTAATGTGACATTCAGAAGAAATGTCTTATGCAAAGTGTTTTCAGTGATGCTAGCCTACATGAATGTCCTTTGGGAAAGAAGACAACACTGCAATTGCAGAGTAATACAATGGACCAACACATCACATACTACTAATGCACTTCTTTCAATAAAACACTAATATTCACAAAAGCTCTTATGACATTTGATTTTTAATGGGCAATTTTATACTGGTGTATCTCATGCTTGCAAATGGTTTTTAATGCACAATTCAATAGACTCAACCACTTTGGAAAATATTTTATTCAAATCAAATAATCTGATCTGCATAAATTACAGCTACTGACCCTTTAACTAGTTCTCTAGAGTGACTGACCCTTTAACTAGTTCTCTAGAGTGACTGATCCTTTAACTAGTTCTCTAGAGTGACTGACCCTTTAACTAGTTCTCTAGAGTGACTGGCCCTTTAACTAGTTCTCTAGAGTGACTGACCCTTTAACTAGTTCTCTAGAGTGACTGGCCCTTTAACTAGTTCTCTAGAGCGCACTGTAACTAATAAATAATATAAATTATTCTCTGACGTGTGTCAAATAAAATATAAAAAATTATTAAAATAATATTACTGGTTTTACATTGGCAGGAGATGGGCAGGTAAAAATGT
Organism: Saccoglossus kowalevskii; assembly: GCF_978046115.1. Classification (NCBI taxonomy): domain Eukaryota; kingdom Metazoa; phylum Hemichordata; class Enteropneusta; family Harrimaniidae; genus Saccoglossus; species Saccoglossus kowalevskii. The sequence continues at coordinate 32,302,753 of NC_140657.1, forward strand.
TGACATGTTTGCATTATAAGTAGGTATGCAATTTCATGGACAATTAAAATTAACGATTTGTGGTACCATATTTCCTCTATTAGAAGATCATGTGCTGATGTGACAGTTCAGATTAAAAACATTTTTTAACATCAGCAGTTTAGTGATGCAAAGCATGCACTATAATATCACAATGTGTAGAATGGTTCTTTTTTATAAGATCGTATTTTTGGCTCATTTTATGTAAAAATATGCAACTGAGTAAATAGACAATAATGTGGTTTCAAAAATATCTATTGTACATTAAGATTCTACACTTTAAAATCTGCATCATTTACATACAAATTAAGTGAAAATACCAAACAAACTATTAGAATTTCAAGATCTTTGTGAATTATAAAAATTTTGAGATCTTTAGGAGGGCCACAGTGAATTTTTGAAACAAGTCGCTGTGAATGCCAAAAAAAAAAAAATGATTCACCGGTTTACTCTAGATAGTTATATCTCATATACACATCTATATATATCTTTATACAATATAGTAGATAGAAATGTTGTACATCATATACATGTTCACTTTGCTGAAATTCTGAATAAGGCATGACAACTAGAAAGTCCCTTGCAATTTATATTTCTTGTAAATAAGGTTAACCAATCAAAGCCAAGATTGTCTATTTATAGAAACAATATGCATAAATCAAATATGGTGGATTGCATGCATCACATGGCTAGTTTTAACCAATCATATGCTATTTCATATTAAAATAGTTCAATCTTGTTGAAAATAAACCAAATTTCTAAATTTTAGATCAAAACCCATTAGTAATGTTAAATACATTTATTTATCTCAAAATTAAAAGAGAATAACTAAAATGATAAGAAATGTGCAATAATTTTGGGCGGGGAAAATACCTGCCTTTGTATTCACAGATTTGTATCATTTTCAATCAACTCATTTAAAGCACAATAAAAACAATCTTTTTATTATCAACCTGTAAAGTCTGAAGAAGATTCTTCCAACAGTCCAAATACTTATACAGTATAAACCTGAAGATACTTCAATTTTCTATTGCTAGTTTAAGGTAATGTTTCCAAGAATTAAAATGTAAATTTTTTAACTCAAAGCCAATCAGAGTGCCTCTAGCATAAACCAATCACAATCACTCTACCATGGTGGTTATATGTACATATGTGTTTTCAGTAGCGACTGCCAAGTTTGGAAACAAGCTATGTTATGTATGACATTACTTAGACTATATTTTCTATTAAGGTAGCAACAGGGGTAAAACATGCTAACTGTCTAAAGAAGTTTCGTCAATTTCGGTGTTTTTCACTCTTCTGACTAATTTTTCACACAAATGACCTTTGAATTGAAAAAGATGTTCATAACACTGTTAGGATCAGCACTACAGCTGAGAATACAGAGTTAGGCACTACAGTTAGCATAGTTAGGCACTACAGTTAGCATAGTTAGGCACTACAGTTAGCATAGTTAGGCACTGCAATTCTGGACTCAGCATAGTTAGGCACCACAGATTAGCAATTAGTATACTGTAGTTAGGCACCACAGTCCAAGAATCATCATAGTTAGCCACTTCAACTGGGGAGATGTACATAAGCTGAGAAATGTTGTTATATTGGCTATGAAATTAGAATAGTTAGACACTAGAGCTTTGACAGGCAGCATCATCAAAGTTGTTTTGAGGAAGGGCAGGAAACAATCTAGACTGGACGGATATTTCAAGTTGAAGAAGAATTGACAAAAATGTTAACTTCAAAGCACATGACACAAGCATTATATTGCTTTCAAGGGAAGTTATAAAAATGGAAAATTGACAAATCACAAGGTATTCTGATTGGAAAACATTAAAATCAAACCTAATTGGAAAATATCTGCATTTTGAGAAATTGAAAATAATGAATTAAATTTTAACCAATATGCATTGTAATCATTACTACACAGGCTCACTGCCCGTAATAAATTTGTTTTGATAACCAGAGTCACTAGTTCATTAAATGACACTAACAGATACTAGTCAATATTTCATTAGACCATTCACTAATCATTCCTCACTGAGCAAGACTAACACTAGTCAATAATTTACATCCATTTGTCATTGAATAAAACTGGCATGTTCAAACCTACTCAATAAATCACACCATGCCTGAATGCCATTATTTCACTGAATGACAAATTCCGGCATTTCACTAAATGACAAACTCCGGCATTTCACTAAATGACAAACTCCTTCAAGGAATTATACTTGTCAGCCATTAGTTCATTAACCATTAAATCAGTTCATTGGATGACAGAGTATCACAAATTCATTGATGACATTGACCACTCACTCACTCACATGATAACCAGGTCCACTAGTTAACAGTGGTAAAAGTTTTGTAATTTATAAGAATAGCTAGAATAAATAATGAAGTTAGAATTAAAAGTAAAAATATGAATAAAATTAGGTTTAAAAATCAAGACAAGTTTCATACTCAGTCCAAACACCGAATCCAAATACAATGAAATAACCAAAAATATCTCTAAAAAACCATTATCTCACTGTTATAACAGAGTAGAGTCAGGATTTGTTAAGAAATATCAATTACAAGTTTTTTTTACAATATCATGTATAAGTGTTAAAAATTAGCCATTATATTTAAAAATAAAGAATTCAATTAAAAATAACATCTGTATATACCCACTAACAATAATACAATAACTATACATGAATGGTAGCATTTGTAAAATACTGATGAACCATGTTGACTTGAGAAGTGAAATGTATCACTCTGGCATCTTAAACAATGGTGTCATCATAGATCTCATACATAACTAAAACCCTGTTGTTTTGTGACTTGGATGGACTGCACGATATACGCAATAAATATCAGACCATATGCCAACATACACAGTGACATTGATGATAAAATAGAGATATAAATATCTCAGTAATGTCACCATACTACTATCTCAGACAAAACAGATAAAAATAGGATTTAACTGAGCATCCTATTTTTTACTTGTTGCCATACCAACTTAAAATATGAGAGGTCTTTTAGATCAGGCCTATCTGCTAAGCAGAAACATTTTCTTTTTCAGTTGCTTTTTGTATATCATTCTCTACCATGTCCCGTATTTTATATAACCGATTACTGTCATTACTGGAATCAAGTTGAGAAACATCAATCCCTGCAGCAATATCACTGAAATCCTCCTCATCATCATCATAGTCATACGTTGCCATAGTTACCACATCTTTAAAAGGAAGGAATGATGACTTGGCTTTGGCTTTGATTCTTAACTGCAACACCTTTATTGTGAAAAAAATAAAACTGAGGACTTAAAAAAATTCCAAAGAATAATGCCAAATTTCAGTTTCCATGAGGTTTCTATGGATACAAATCTAAAGTAACATTGCTTTATCCCATTAGCAATTTCTTTCCTTTTATTGTAGTAGTTATCACAACTATTGCTATTAACTGATAGAAACATTGTATTTCTAAGGACGCAATTATTATTACTAACAAGGTCTTTGTTGTAATTGTTATGGATTTCTGTTTTGGGAGGTAACCAATTTATAAAAAGTTATCAATCAATGATAAACATATCTCTTCTTTGTTCAGAGAATAAAAATAAATCTGACTAAATTGGATTTTTATTTTGCTAACTTATCGAGTCTCAACATGGAAGTGGAGAAAACCTCTCTCTTGTCTAGTTTCAATACAGAAGTGAAGAAAACTAGTCTGTCAATGGGGTATCTGAGAAGCTTTCCCACAATAGCTTAGGGGGCATTGTGTCCTGGTGCTGGAAAGTACCAGGATGTGTGACCCGAGAAAGTACTGTGACCCTGGAAAGTTCCAGGATGTGTGACCCTGGAAAGTACCAGGATGTGCAACCTTTTGAGGTCGTTCATAAGGATTGTGACTTACCTCAGCTTGTAGATCAGTTATTCTGTACTGCAGTTCTTTTATTGTTTGATCTGTTTCAGAGTCATTCAGTTCACCTTTGGTAAGATCTACCTGTTTCTATGGAAACAAAAACAACAAATTTGAATGTTTACAAACTTGAAATGTTATACTGTAAAAGTAATTTCAATATACCGTATTTAATCTATTAGTAGCACAAATGTTAGATATGTCTATGGTTAAAACAAGAAAAATCATATGGCATTGTTTCATGGGGATGGGTAGATGTCACTGTTTTAATTACTGTAACTGGATGTGGCTAACAGTAGTGCACATTTCAGTGACGGTACTGTCAGATGACTGGTCAGGTGACTGATGAATGAAGTTCAGGTCAGGTGATGGAGACGACTGGTCAGGTGACTGATTGTTCAGATGATGGTGTCAGTAAATGATGACAGGTCACAGCTTTGAAGACTGTCACAATGAAACATTACAATTTATTTTCTAAACATGTTTTAAATATGCTACTTTTATATTTCATGAATACAAGAATACTAAAATATTACTACCTGAATTTCTAGTTCTGCAATCCTCTGTTGCATTTCAACCATCTGAGTGTTCATCTCTGCTCTCTTTAACCGGAATGAAACCAAGTCTTCTTGACTCTGGAGGAAACCACATTTACATTTTTTTTTATTTTGGTTTTGAAATCAATTTCAGAAAATCATAAATATTGAAAGTTTCTTCAACATAGTATATTATTTATTTTCCTGTAATTGTTATTCTTTGATAGTCATAATCATTTAAATGCTTTCAACTCCAACAAGTTTTACCTTGGCTTCCAGGTAGGCAAGTTTTTTGTTTCCTTCATTCAATTGTTGTTGAAGTTTTTGTTCTCGTTTTTCAGAAGCTTCCAGAAATTCTTTCAGGTGAATTCTTTCCTCTTCACTTCGTCTTAACTGGTTACTGCAAACTTGATTCTGTTAGGAGTAAATGTAATTCATTTTATACACATAGTTACACACCCTGAAATTTGTTATACATGTAGTAGAAAGTATACAAAATCCAATGCAATAGGTTTCAGTTTAGACAGTTTTTTTTAGTTTACAAAGTACTGTAGTCAGTGTAGACAGGTTTCCAGTTTACACATGATTCAGTTAAGACAGTTGTTTAGTTGGCACAGGGTTCAGTGTAGACAGGTTTTTAGTTGGCACAGGGTTCAGTGTAGACAGGTTTTTAGTTGGCACAGGGTTCAGTGTAGACAGGTTTTTAGTTGGCACAGGGTTCAGTGTAGACAGGTTTTTAGTTGACACAGGGTTCAGTGTAGACAGGTTTTTAGTTAGCACAGGGTTCAGTGTAGACAGGTTTTTAGTTAGCACAGGGTTCAGTGTAGACAGGTTTTTAGTTGGCACAGGGTTCAGTGTAGACAGGTTTTTAGTTGGCACAGGGTTCAGTGTAGACAGGTTTTTAGTTGGAACAGGGTTCAGCGTAGACAGGTTTTTAGTTGGAACAGGGTTCAGCGTAGACAGGTTTTTAGTTGGGACAGGGTTCAGTGTAGACAGGATTTAGTTGGCACAGGGTTCAGTGTAGACAGGTTTTTAGTTGGCACAGGGTTTAGTGTAGACAGGTTTTTAGTTGGCACAGAGTTCAGTGTAAACAGGTTTTTAGTTGGCACAAGATTCCGTTTAGACATGCTTTCAGTTTACACATGATTTTGGTTATCAAACTTAGTCAGTACTGATATCAGTTGATAACCATGATGAAAACTTACCAATGTCTGTAGTTCCATCACTCGTTGTTTAGTTTCTTTCAAAGATGCATAGGACTCCGCTTCTCGTAACTTCAGTGTCATCAACTCATCTTGTAGATAAACGTTGTTCTTTTTGTTTGTTTCATTTCTCCTGAGTACTGTTCTTTGTAAATGTCTCTGTTTTGCCAAAAAATAAATCATCATTAATGAGATAAGTCAGAGAGGGAAACTTGTGGTATTCAATGATTTTGAAAACTATACAGAAATGCTGACACTAACACCACATAATCAACCTAGAGGTATAATCATCAAATTAAAAAAAATGTGGTCTGCAATTTTAATGCAAAAATTAGGAAAATAATTTTTTCAACTAATATTTTGTTTGAATAAAAAAACAAGCAGCCTATCGGCTGAGATAGCTCCGCTGTTAGCAATGCACATTTCAATTAAAGAACTGAAGACATCATTAGAAAATGAACAATATGAATAGTATCAAAGCAATCGGACTTACAGTTTTTAACAAGAAGTCGAAAATATCACTTTTTACCAAAAATTACAAAAATATTCACCAAAATAAATTAATTAGAGAATTGAAGATATCATCACAAAACGAACAAATCTGAGAGAGGTCCACATGTAGTACCTATATATGTAATATCAAAGCAATCGGACTTACAGTTTTCAACAAGAAGTCGAAAATATCACTTTTCACCAAAAAATGACAAAAATATTCACCAAAATTAGAGAATTAAAGATATCATTACAAAATGAACAAATCTGAGAGAGGTCCACATGTAGTACCTATATATGTAATATCAAAGCATTTGCACTTGCGGTTTTTAACAAGAAGTCGGAAATATCAGTTTTTACCAAAAATGACAAAAATATTCACCAAAATTAGAGAATTAAAGATATCATTACAAAATGAACAAATCTGAGAGAGGTCCACATGTAGTACCTATATATGTAATATCAAAGCAATTGCACTTGCGGTTTTTAACAAGAAGTCGAAAATATCAGTTTTTACCGAAAATGACAAAAATATTCACCAAAATTAGAGAACTGAAGATATCATCACAAAATGAACAAATCTGAGAAAGGTCTACATGTAGTATCTATATATGTAATATCAAAGCAATTGAACTTTTGGTTTTTAACAAGAAGTCGAAAATATCAGTTTTTACCAAAAATGACAAAAATATTCACCAAAATTAAAGAATTAAAGATATCATTACAAAATGAACAAATCTGAGAGAGGTCCACATGTAGTACCTATATATGTAATATCAAAGCAATTGCACTTGCGGTTTTTAACAAGAAGTCGAAAATATCAGTTTTTACCAAAAATGACAAAAATATTCACCAAAATTAGAGAACTGAAGATATCATCACAAAATGAACAAATCTGAGAAAGGTCTACATGTAGTATCTATATATGTAATATCAAAGCAATTGAACTTTTGGTTTTTAACAAGAAGTCGAAAATATCACTTTTTACCAAAAATTACAAAAATATTCACCAAAATTAGAGAACTGAAGATATCATCACAAAATGAACAAATCTGAGAAAGGTCTACATGTAGTATCTATATATGTAATATCAAAGCAATTGAACTTTTGGTTTTTAACAAGAAGTCGAAAATATCAGTTTTTACCAAAAATGACAAAAATATTCACCAAAATTAAAGAATTAAAGATATCATTACAAAATGAACAAATCTGAGAGAGGTCCACATGTAGTACCTATATATGTAATATCAAAGCAATTGCACTTGCGGTTTTTAACAAGAAGTCGAAAATATCAGTTTTTACCAAAAATGACAAAAATATTCACCAAAATTAGAGAACTGAAGATATCATCACAAAATGAACAAATCTGAGAAAGGTCTACATGTAGTATCTATATATGCAATATCAAAGCAATTGAACTTTTGGTTTTTAACAAGAAGTCAAAAATATCACTTTTTACCAAAAATTACAAAAATATTCACCAAAATTAGAGAATTGAAGATATCATCACGAAATGAACAAATCTGAGAGAGGTCCACATGTTGTACCTATATATGTAGTATCAAAGCAATTGGACTTGCGGTTTTTAACAAGAAGTCGAAAATATCAGTTTTTACCAAAAATGACAAAAATATTCACCAAAATTAGAGAATTAAAGATATCAACATGAAATGAACAAACCTAAGAGAGGTCTACCCAAGGTACATATACACCAAGTATCAAAGCATTTAGGCTTGTAGTTTTCAAGAAGAAGTCGAAAAAGTAAAACATTGACACGGACGACGGACGACGACGACGACGACGACGGACAATCACTCATATGATAAGCTCCGCTCGACAAAGTCGACAGCGGAGCTAAAAAGAAAGTTTTTATGTATAGCAAGAACTTGAAATGCAACAGAATTTGATTGACACATGTTTAAATTTTGTATAAATAAGATATTCTACATGTGTTGTACTTGTCACATGGGACCCATGCTGAACATGGAGACAAGATTTAGATGCTGAATTGAGGATTATATGTCACCTTTAGGGACGACGTCAAAAGATCGATGTCGGATAAATAACTTCTTTCCTTTAGTTTGGGGGTGGGGGTTTTGACCTCAAAAAGTTTCCATCCTACAAAAACGATTTTATTTTTTAATGAAGTCAAAAAAATCTTGGAGTATTTGTAGTTTGTTTTTTTCTATCCAATCATGGACAGAAATAACCGAAAAGGGATAAAAAACAGAAAAATGGTTTGGTTCGAGTGTAAATTTGTGCGTCAAATGAGGTGCATTTGTAAAATCTTTTTACACCCACCCGGCAACCAACTGCTATGCAATACTACTGTCTGATTATCAATTTGTATTTAATGGTGAATGTAGTCTGTATCAATTAAGTTTCAGTGGGGGGTAGGGGGGTTTGGAAAAAAACTAAAGGAATTAAGTTTTTTATCTGACATCGATCTTTTGACGTCGTCCCCGGCTTACTATGGTTTCATTATTTTGTCACAGGGCAAACTAAAATGTCATAACAAATGTTCAAAATTTGAATTATTGTACTGGTTTCCATGTTATTTTTTCATATCTTGAAATTTTGCTTGGTGACATGGGATTAAAAACAAGCAGCCAGTCGGCTGAGATAGCTCTGCTGTTAGCAATGCACATTTCAATTAAAGAACTGAAGATATCATTAGAAAATGAGTATTAAAGCAATGGGACTTGCTGTTTTCAAAAAGAATTCAAAAATATCACTTTTCACCAAAAATGACAAAAACAATCATCAAAATTAGATAATTGAAGATATCATTTCATAATGAACATATCTGAGAGAGGTCCACATGTAGTACCTATAAATGTAATATCAAAGCAATTGGACTTACGGTTTTTAACAAGAAGTCGAAAATATCACTTTTTACCAAAAATGACAAAAATATTCACCAAAATTAGAGAATTAAAGATATCAAAGTAAAACATTGACACGGACGATGGACAACAGACGACGGACAATCACTCATATGATAAGCTCTGCTCGACAAAGTCGACAGCAGAGCTAAAAACTTGTACATTATTATTGATATTAATTTTAATATTGTAAACATTTTAAAAATTGAAATTTAGTTTGGCGAGTTTTCAGGAAGATAACAGTTTCCCATTATATAAATTGTAAAGTTGTCTCCCAGTTGTGCAAAATTTTACTTTTGCTTGAATGGCCTTAATATATGTGGCAGCACTATGGTACTCCTTTGCTGTGATCCAACAATCAAAGAAAAAACAAAATCCAGTGAAAAAAAAGACTAGCAATTTTGCAATGAAATTTTTGAGAAAATATAGCCTTCAAAAGATTAATGTGAATTGTATACTCACATGCCAGTGTTCCTCAAGGTCAGCAACTTTTTGTCTCATTTCTTTGAGTGACAGATTGGCTTCAGCCTCTCGTAGTTTTACAGCTATGAGCTCTTCTTGCATTGAAGCCACGTTATAACTCGGCTGCTCCACGATCTCTTTATTTTGCTGATAATAAAAGTACAACAGATACAAAATATTAATAAACATGAAACTTACATAATCATAGAAAATGTGATATTATTATTATTATATTTCATTTCAGACTCAAAGATCCATAGAGAAATTACATTAGAAATAACATTATTTATATAGAAGATGTCTATAGCCACATCGAAAACTTGACATTAAAAATAAATCTCCTTTTATACAATTATTAATTATACTATTGTCACTCCAAAAAACACTGCTTAAAATTGTACAAGGATATTTCTTCTGATGCAATTACCAATAGCACTGCTTGACTTCTGTTTTCAAAGTACATCGTTGTATGTTACAAGCTGAAATAATCAAATGAGACTATGTGCAGACGGCATTTTCAGCCCCACCTGTCGCATTGGTTGTATATTAAGTCATTAAAATATTATTGTTTTTGACCATTGAAAAATCTGATTAATTATTCGTGAGGAAGTCTGATTCAGACAAAAACTAAAATAGTGAGTGACATATTTATAACTCTTGCATCATTGAAATAATACAAAATGTCTTTGTTCTGGCCATTAACTTCCCCAGGACTCAAGACAAAGCACCTAAAGCCCCATTAACACAGAGTTGAAATTGTCACAAAGTAACTAGTCTGAATTTTATTTTCTGAAAACATCATCTACATCATTTTTTGGACCAAAATGAGATACAAGTGATATTGTCTCTTGTTGATTCATACCTCTTCAAGTTCCTGCACTTTGTCTGCAAGTTCTCTTAATGACGCCGATGATTCAGCTTCTCGTAGTTTTACTGCGATGAGTTCTTCTTGTAACGCCGTGACAACAGAATCCATCTCTTCTTGAGCTTTAGAACTCTGTAACTTTGGCTGATCAGAGAAGTGAAACAAACAGTATTAATACATTACATTAAAAAAAACAAGTGATTTATTTTTGCCGGTTTTTATTTTTGTTGTAATTATATTCCTTCAATGAGATTATTTCATGGTATCATTTCAAGAATAACACCAAAGTATTTTTTTCAGCAAAAAAAAAATGCAAAAAAGCTATACTGTATCTATAGATGGATAGAAGATATCAGCGTGACACTGCACTGCCTTAGCACAAACTTTCCGGTATTCTCGTAATAACCTTATTATTATACATCTTTTCTCTGTTTGTAATAATAATTTAATGAGCGATAATAACCAAAAATGTTCTGTGTGAACATTTGTGGTCAGGGACAGGATTCCAACACATGCTGTGGTGCTTCATCCATAATACTGTCTAATATAATGATGAAATTTAGTAATAATTTTACAAAATGAGAAAAATATTTTAGCGGGAAAATACCTGCACTCAATGGGTTAAATAAAGATTATCTATCTATCTTCCTATCTATAATTAGTGCCCTCAAAAAGTAGGTTAAACTTGTTCCATCTTCTACAATCTAGTGAGAGACAAAATGTTGGAAAATTTCACTTGTTTTTGATATCTTTTATCCATTTTTCCATTATTTCTTTGTTTGTTTTAGACCAAATAGAGATAATTTCCCAAGGGCTACAGATCTTGATGATAGTGACTTGAGAAAATCACACATTTTCGCAATTAATTGTTTTCTAAAGGACAAACAAATATAATACTGACTAAATTTTAAAGTTTCAATATAAAAAGAATAATAATGCATACAAGATTTTTCTCAGCTTGCGGCCATTAGTAAGAACTAAATGCAAACCTTGATTATAGATCTGTCCATACCTTATTTTTTAAAGAGGTAATTACTTCTTGGGCAGCTTGTAATCTTTCGTTAGTCTGTTCTTCATTTTGTCTCAGAGCCGCTAGTTCTTTTTTGATACCGTACTTCTCTTCCGCTTCCTGTGCTCTTGTCACCTGTCCTTGTATCAATCTGTCAGCCAATGCCGCACTTTCTTTCTCAAGTACTTCTATTCGTTGCCTTAGTAACCGATTCTCTGTTCGAAGTCTCTGAAATCGCCAAAATAAGCATATGTTATTTAACTGTTACAAAAAAAGTGCAAATAGATGTGATTATTTCTTTTTTCATTTTCACCAATATATTTGGGCAAAAAACTGATATTTGAAAGTCTATTTTTTTTTTACTGTAAATTAAATTCCAGTACAATTTTGATTTTAACAAATCATAGGGTAAGTGTAGTTAAAATCCTACAAGCGAATATGGTAGTGTTTGAAATTTCTCAAAATTGGGTAATTTCAAAGGAAAGTTAACTTTCAAATTTTACCAGCCCTGCATTACAGATAATCTTAAAGTTCCTATTCAAATACTCAACATTCAGCGGTCACACAACACTAATAAGATTAATTTCCCATTTTCAATTTGTTGCATTCTTTGCTTTACTATCCATGTATCAGGGTATAAATACAATTATATCAAACATACCCTCATTTCAATCTGTTCTTCTGTTTCTTTGGTTTTAATGGCAAGGTATTCTTTTTCAAGTCTACAGAAAGTAAAGATATGCATGTAATATAAAAATGTGAAATAATCATGTTAAGCTAGTGATGGATTGCACTCATGACAGTTTTCTATCATGCTGAAACTGATGCTAATTTCAGCATTGAGAATTCGTTTTAATGAATCTGAAACTGATACTAACTTCAGCATTGTGAATTCGTTTTAATGAATCTGAAACTGATGCTAACTTCAGCATTGTGAATTCGTTTTAATGAATCTGAAACTGATGCTAACTTCAGCATTGTGAATTCATTTTAATGAATCTGAAACTGATGCTAACTTCAGCATTGTGAATTCGTTTTAATGAATCTGAAACTGATGCTAACTTCAGCATTGTGAATTCGTTTTAATGAATCTGAAACTGATGCTAACTTCAGCATTGTGAATTCGTTTTAATGAATCTGAAACTGATGCTAACTTCAGCATTGTGAATTCGTTTTAATGAATCTGAAACTGATGCTAACTTCAGCATTGTGAATTTGTTTTAATGAATCTGAAACTGATGCTAACTTCAGCATTGTGAATTCGTTTTAATGAATCTGAAACTGATGCTAACTTCAGCATTGTGAATTCATTTTAATGAATCTGAAACTGATGCTAACTTCAGCAATGTGAATTCGTTTTAATGAATCTGAAACTGATGCTAACTTCAGCATTGTGAATTCGTTTTAATGAATCTGAAACTGATGCTAACTTCAGCATTGTGAATTCGTTTTAATGAATCTGAAACTGATGCTAACTTCAGCATTGTGAATTCGTTTTAATGAATCTGAAACTGATGCTAACTTCAGCATTGTGAATTCGTTTTAATGAATCTGAAACTGATGCTAACTTCAGCATTGTGAATTAGTTTTAATGAATCTGAAACTGATGCTAACTTCAGCATTGTGAATTAGTTTTAATGAATCTGAAACTGATGCTAACTTCAGCATTGTGAATTAGTTTTAATGAATCTGATACTAACTTCAGCATTGTGAATTCGTTTTAATGAATCTGAAACTGATGCTAACTTCAGCATTGTGAATTCGTTTTAATGAATCTGAAACTGATGCTAACTTCAGCATTGTGAATTCGTTTTAATGAATCTGAAACTGATGCTAACTTCAGCATTGTGAATTCGTTTTAATGAATCTGAAACTGATGCTAACTTCAGCATTGTGAATTCGTTTTAATGAATCTGAAACTCATGCTAACTTCAGCATTGTGAATTCATTTTAATGAATCTGAAACTGATGCTAACTTCAGCATTGTGAATTTACTATGACTAATCTGAATCCAAAGCTGACATTAAAATTGTATATTCACATGATGAATCTGAAAATGTAGCTAACTACAGCATTCTGAATTCACTTTGATTAATCTGAAAATGAAATCGGTGCTAACTTCAGGATTGTTAATTCACTTTTATGAATCAGCATCTGAAATCAAAGCTTACTCAGTATTGTAAATTCATTTTAATGAATCTGAATCTGAAAATGAACCTAACTTACTTTTAAAATTATTTTTAATTACTTTTAAAGGATTGTGAATTAACTTAAATAAATCTGCATCTGAAATCAAACCGATCAGTAATGTAAATTCATTTTGATTCACTTTTACCTGAACCTAACCTACTTTTTAATTCTTTTTGAATTGATTTTTATTTGGTAAGATAAATTCATTAAACCATCTTTGTCTTGGTCATATTTCTCTGGAACACCATGTTGAAAATACTGCAAAGAACAAAAATATGTATGTATCAGTGAATATCATGTTACCAAATTCCAACTGCTAGTGTTATCTTATTGAGGTTAAGCAGATTGGAAACTTGACCCCTATTCACCACCACATATTTCACACACATTTCTGTGAAACTAAGGTTTGCAACAAATGAGTGAAAAATAGACAAAATTGTTGTGTAAATTCCAGAATGTTACAGACTCAAAATTAATATTAGACTGAGATATACAAAACAAATTGAATCAACACTACCGGTACATTCAATTCACAAAACACCCAAATTTGTACTGAAACATTTTGCTAATGTTTATATGTATTTTTTATAATTTTCTTGTTACTTTTTAACTGTAGGTTTCAATCTGAATTTTCAATAAAAATGTGAAAAAAAACATCTATTTAGTGAAAATAGTTGACTGTGAACACTAAAAAAACAGAATTCCTACCCGTAACATGCCTTCCATATCTAACTGTAAAAGCTGTGGGGCACTATCTGTTAATATTGCCATGCCAACACGAAATATCGTCTCCATACCCTGAAATAAAAGACAAGTCACATGACTATTAGATTAAGATATTTCATTGATACGCAACTAATACAAGTATAAGTTTGACACCATGCAAAAGTTTAGAGCTTTTACATGGTCTCAATTTCCAAATATTCATGTCTGACAGAAACATGCTTTGTTACAACAGTTTGTAATTTCCCTGAATATGTAATTATAATATTTACATTCTGGGATACGTGATAAAGTAACCATTTCATGTTAGTTTCATTTTTCACTGATATCATCACAGAATGCAATGGATGCTTGAAATAGTTTGATTGTTGACACATAAAAAGCGGAAGATTATTGCTATCATCACAAAATACAAAAATAGGAAATATATGAATACACAAGAACACACCCATATTTGCTATGTTAGTAGAACATCCTGTTACATAAATCTTTGGTTTAGAGCACACCAGATAAAAAAACTAAATAATTACAAAACTGTTTTCATTTTCTAATTTTTTTCCTTATAAGAAAAAATAGTGTTATCCTCAAAACATTGTGTCAAAACAATTTTCTTTGTACAAAAACAACAGTTTCTGGTCAATTTATTTTCCAAAATCGATGAACAATGATATTTTCTTTTTAATTTTGAGGTTTCCTAAAATTCTCATAAACTTTGTGCTTTTACTGTTTTTTCATAAAAACTGAATTTTTCTAAAATTCTAACAAAACCTAAAAAGCGTTCACGTTTGTAACTGATATGTGCAAATGACCAGAAACATTACACTGTAAAACACTTATTTCCACATTTTTGCTGAAGAAGAGAATCATTGAAGATAAAATCAAGTGAAAATATCCCTGAAAACTTTATTTAAAACAGCATAAATATCTTTTCATTGTTAATGCATCATGCAGCTAAAGATGACTGCGCAGATAAAAATCTACCGTAAAATCTGTATTAGAAGCCGCATCCCTAAAAGAAGCCGCACCCATTCGTTTTGAATAATTGAGAACCAAAAATTCATCATTTCTCATATGTGTAGATGCTCTAATAGAAGTCGCATACCCTCTGTTGCATTGTACCATTTTAATAGAAGCCGCGGCTTCTAATACAAATTTTACAGTAATATTTTTTTGTTGACTTCCCAAACAGTTTCACCAACTTAGATTCTTCCTAACTAAATTCACTGATATTAACTTTGGTTGTTCACTCACCTCTGAAATGAAAACATCCATAATTCTACATGATAACGATAGTGATAATGATGTTGCAAACAATGTTAGAAACCATGGCGATGCATACATAGATGTGTAAAAACTCTGTGTTTGGAAATGGAAATATAAATCTGGCAGGTGTTCCTGAAAAAAAAAAGAAGTACATGTTTCAACAATTTGAGTTCTCCTGCAAGTATTTTGTTGCTAAGGCCATGGTGTTTATTGCTAAGTCCATGGTGTTTGTTGCTAAGGCCATGGAGTTTGTTACTAAGGCCATGGTGTTTGTTGCTAAGGCCATGGTGTTTGTTGCTAAGGCCATGGTGTTTGTTGCTAAGGCCATGGTGTTTGTTGCTAAGGCCATGGTGTTTGTTGCTAAGGCCATGGTGTTTGTTGCTAAGGCCACGGTGTTTGTTGCTAAGACCATGGAGTTTGTTACTAAGGCCAAGGAGTTTGTTACTAAGGCCAAGGAGTTTGTTGTTAATGTTTTGGCGTTTGTCTTACAATCTTCGGTAACAAATTTTAATAGGATAAATTTGTGAATATGTGTGGGAGCATACATAAACAATATAATTACCATGGCCCAATTTTTTAACTGACTGGAAAACTTACATTAAATGCAATGATCAATTTAGTTTCCTGTTTGTTAGTAAAATGTTATATACAGTAAAACTTGCTAAGTAAATTTTACCTACCTGTATAAGGTTCTCTAGTTGAAACATACAAAGCCCTAGTTCAGCCATACTTGGTTTGAATAATTCTCTTAAACGGTAATCTTGCATAAGTTTAACAACCACACAAAAAGCTTCTTCCTCCGGCATCTGTGGAATAAAAACAAAAGGTACTGATTGGTTAATTAAGTTAATAATAGTTTATTTAATATCAGTCCAAACACATCAATATTTCATTTTTATGCATTTTTCTATAATTATGAACCAAATAGACATATTTTACCATTTGTTACCGATATTGACATTTTTTTTTAAAAATTAATATGGAAACAAATATTCAGTTTTATTTTGTGAAATGTGACATCCAAAAGGTAACAATACCAAAGTATTACTGTAAAATACTTTATTTTAGATGGAATTAATTTTCGCTGAAAGGACTTTTTGGATGTTTTGTATGGAATTTATTTTCACTGATTTTTGACAAGTTGAATGAAAAAAATATAGGAAAACAGGTATACTCACTTGATTTTATTTATAGCAAAAATTTATTAATTCCAAGCGAAAATAAAGTATTTTACAGTGACCCCTGAAAGTTATTTATTTATATTTAGGCCAGACTTTTATTATCCCTTGTTTCGCGAACCCACCGAATGAACAAGAGCCGAAAATGAAATAAAAATTAAATGTTATTTCAGCGTAATTTCTCGCACTCGCCGACTTGTAAGCACAAAAAATTGCTAACAAAATATTATTTTTATCTTCATTTTTTTACCGCCTGCCGCATAACAAATCCAAGTTGCATTTTTCGTGGAAGTATCATGATCAAAGTATCGAAGTCTCGCACAGATGAGAAAAAAGGTTATACATGGAATAAAATTTTATTTCATTTCTTTTCTCCGATCAATGATCTCACTTACAATTCTTTGAGAATCACACAAATCTAATGGGAAAAAAAGGATTAATTTTATTTTTTTCCTGCCCTCCTCAAAAAAATTGCCTTATAAAAACTCAAGAAACAAGGAATAAAAAAAGTCTTGCCTTACTTGTACATGTGTACATATAAAATACTAACCTGCATCAGAAGTAATCCAACAATAAAACCACATCCCTGGCAGTATCCAACTTCCCGATCATGTAGAGAATAGGCCTAGAAAAAAGATTGAAATTATTATTCACAAATCTTGTCACTCACATAATTATACAATCCTACACAGTAGGTCGTATCCAGATATGTGGAATACAAACACTATTACTCCAATTCACAAGAAAGGTGATCCACTGAATCCAGAAAACTATAGAGGAATTTCAACCAACAGTATCATCAGAAGGATCTTTGCTATGATATTTAATCAAAGAATTAAACATCTTGAAGATTTATGGAAAAACACAGGACCATTGATCATCTTCTGAATTTTACATATTATGGTGAAAAAATACCAGTCTAAGAATAAAAAACTGTTCTTCTGCTTTGTGGACCCAAACAGATGCTTTGATACTGAATGGCAAACAGGTCTTTTATACGTTCATTATATAAGATTATCAAAACAATGTACTCAAATATTAAATTCCATGACAAACTTGATTACAAAATTACACCTCCATTTCAGACAGTCAATAGAGTCAAAGTCTCACTTGATCAATTATTTTCATTAATGACCTTGTTGAAATATTGAACAAGACTACTACTGACCAGTTGAAGATAATATTTGGTAATCGTAGTCCTAAATAACTATTAAAAATAGCTAGACGTTTCGAGCAATGGCTCTTTATCGATAGCATAGAAGCAAGTGTGACTACTAATTTACTACTGACCAGAGTTATATGTTGTTTATTATTTGCAGATGATATTGTCCTGACATCAACTTCCAACTTAACACACTTCATAATTATACTACTAAATGGGGCTTGGAAGTCATCACAACTAAAACTAAGACATTTTCTAAAATTCAGCAGAGATCAGATGATCCATTTTTTACTTATGGTGACATAACACTAAACCATACCAAGACATTAACATACTTGGGTGTGATATTAAGCAGCAATGGATCCCTAAACAAAACTATGGAGAGACTCTCAGATAAGGCCAGAAAAGCAGAACAACTGATGGCTAAGATTAATAAATAATAGAATTTGTTCAGGTGATAACTTCCTTGTAATTCACAAATCACACGAAACCTATGTGTAGAGTGAAATTATGCAGTTAGAGTTAACATCTACATATTTTGTCTACATTCAATCTATTTCATGTGTTGAATAATGTTGTAATATTATTAGGTCAGTTCTATTTTTAGTACAATCTTGTAACCATGACAACTATTAGCTGTTCATCTTAGCACACTACACTGTCAGATAACAACTTTTACTAAGCTCAAGATTCAGAGAAATTTATTCACAACACACTTAAGGTAAAAATTAAGGTTGATGCAATTTAGTTTTTTTGATTTAAAGCAATATATATTTTTAGAAAACTATTATTTATTACTAAAAGATGATGTAAATCATTTTAGGACAATATTGATCAAATTAAACATCTCTGAGAAAGGTCCACCTGAGGTACAACATCAAAGCAACTGAACTTGCGGTTTTTAACAAGAAGTTGAAAATATCATTTTTTACCCAAAATGAGATAATTGAAGATATCATCACGAAATGAACAAATTTAAGAGAGGTCTACCCAAGGTACTTAATACACCAAGTATCAAAGCAATCAGTAGTTTTTAAGAAGAAGTCAAAAAGGTAAAAAGTTGACACAGACGGCTATGGCTGACAGACAACAACGGATTATCACTCGCATGATAAGCTCCACTTGAAAAAGTCAATAACAGAGCTAAAAAGTGGCTCATAAGAGAGCTGAAAGAAATTTTTGACTACATACTTTGATAATGCTATTTTGACAATGAAATGATGTTTTTCATCTCAAATCTTGTTACTGGTAATAAATGTGCCAAATCCTGTGTTTTTATTAGTAATGCCATCTATTTATTTTTCAAAAACATATTTATCCTTTTTAAATTTTTTGTAGAAGTCTATTGTTGCCATTTTTTTCTACTTATTCTGGTACACATTCCCAATTCTTTCTCTGAAAAGAACATTGGAATTTTTAGTTTTAAGATCAGTAGAACTAAACAGAGTAATTTCCAATAATTTATTAATAATACCAACCCAGAGATCATTCAGCCTTAAAACTATTTTCTACAAAGGCAGCATTGAGGATAATATTATTAGTTTGTTGACAATAAAGTTTTTGATAAAATTTCATCACAAAACTACAAACGTCAATCAAACGTCAATCATGATAGGATACCTAATTCATGATAGGATACCTAATTCATGATAGGATACCTAATTCACTGTTAGAAGATTTTCTATGGATACCCAAAACTCTCTACTTATGTTGATCTATAATATAATTTATTAGGTTAGAAACAATATTTTTAGCATCTCATTATCCATGTGTGATATAAAAACTTAACCATATATAGACACAATCCTAGATAAAGAGTGCCCTCTGCAGGAAAGAAAAGTGCCCTCTGCAGGAAAGAAAAGTGCCCTCTGCAGGAAAGAAAAGTGCCCTCTGCAGGAAAGAAAAGTGCCCTCTACAGGAAAGAAAAGTACCCTCTACAGGAAAGAAAAGTACCCCCTACAGGAAAGAACAGTGCCCCCTACAGGAAAGAACAGTGCCCTCTACAGGCAGGAAGAGTGCCCTCTACATGCAGGAAGAGTGCCCTCTACAGGCAGGAGAGTGCCCTCTACAGGCAGGAGAGTGCCATCTACAGGAAAGAATAGTGCCCTCTACAGGCAGGAAGAGTTCTCTCTACAGGCAGGAAGAGTGCCCTCTACAGGCAGGGAGAGTGCCATCTACAGGAAAGAATAGTGCCCTCTACAGGCAGGACGAGTGCCCTCTACAGGCAGGACGAGTGCCCTCTACAGGCAGGACAAGTGCCCTCTACAGGCAGGGAGAGTGCCCTCTACAGACATGAAGAGTGCCCTCTACAGTTGCAAATAAATCAAATCTCTATACCTTCATCACATTGAACAGAACCTCTTGACCAGGCCCATCTTTTTCTTTGAAAAATTCGTGTTCTGGATACGTCCTGGCAATGTCTCGTCTGATAACTTTCTCACATGGGGAAGACATCTTCAAATATTCCACATACTTTTCTTTTAATGGTGAATCATGAGCCCGACACATCAACTGCCAGACAATACCACGGAAATGATGAGGTATGCCACGACGTACTAAATCCTGACAAGAAACACAATTCATCGTAAACTGTTAAATATTTTATGTTAACAATGTTTGCTATTTCATCATGAAAGAATTTAAGGGAGCGTGATGCCATTTTGTAATTTTCTTTGACTGGAAATTTTTCCTGCAAAACGAAATTATGTTAGGGTAAATGTGTTCACATTTTCAGCATATACATGTACTGTGGAATACTTTATTTTCGCTTGGAATTTATTTTCACTATTTTCGCTGAAGGAATGATTCAGTGAAAATAAAATCAAGTGAATATACCTTTTTCCTATCTTTTACATCAACTCCCCAAAAGTGAAAATAAATTCCATATAACACACATAAAAAGTCATTTCAGCAAAAATTAATTCCAGTGAAAATAAAGTATTTTACAGTATTACATGCAGTCAGTCCATGGAATAATTGTATTCAGCATTGTACATATAAGTAACTTCCACACATGTGGTACATATGTGATGAATAGATTTTGCACCAAATTTAGGTTTTCACAAAATGTATTTTATGTGTACCTTGCATGTTAGAAGTGTATCACCAATAGAAATGCATTTGAAAGTATTATATACAAGGTCATCAAAATAGGATTTGCTTTGACACATTTGTTATTTACTTAAGTGCCTATTAAATAAGTGGTTAATAAATAGAACAAATATGGTATTTTGAGAAATACTTACTTTGACAAATCGAGTTTTCTTTTTGTAAATATCGTCCCAGTCATTAACAATTCGACCCCATATAACCCAGGAATCTTCAGGAATTTCACATGTTGAACTCAGATGACTTGCAATAGAACTAGTTGATTTCAAACTTGAATCTGAACCTCGCCGTGAGGACTCTGATGGTGTTGACAAAGATTTCAATGATTTGGCGTCCGATTCAAGTAACCTGCAAAATGAACATAATGAGGATACACCATTTCTATAAAGTGCGCCCTCTAGTGACCACTTGTATTGGCAAAATGGCGCATATGATTGAAGGCAATGTCTTTCAAAGTAAACATTGTATTCGGCCCCGTTCTCGTCACAGTCACAAAGAGTATTCAAAACAAATGGATTGGTAGAATCTTCCCCAAATCAAGATAAGTCAGCGTACAAATTCATGGTTACAGTGCATAAACCAATATGTGACTATGAATAAACTAGTACATGTACTTTCCCAACCTATAACAGTACAATTTTTTCTTGCCTAAATTTTGGACAGGCATTTTGAACATTTTTTTAGGTATTTCTTTAACATTCCGTTTTTTATTTTGAACCGAAAAGACACATTATTACATAGTGGTATATGGAAAGAAAAATTAAGAGGAAAAAAAAATAAAATAAAAAAATAAATAAATACAAATTTAATCTGGTATAACAATTACATTTGCCAATTATCTAGTGGTTCCAAAATTAAAACATTATTTAAAAAAATGAAAAATCCACAAATCTTCAATAAAATTTTTGAAGAAATATAGAAAAATGAAACTAGCCATTCAAATCTGTAAGCATCATTTTATGTTGCATAGATTTATGGTTTTGGGAATAAACAATTTATATATTCCACACTTAACTTTATATATCCAGTGGGTTTAATTCAGCTCATCAGTGGTGTACACAAAACTGAAGTATTGAGAAATTGTATGAAATTGCTGCCGTTTCTTTAGAAAAGATAACTAACTGTTCATATCACCAAAGGCAGTTAAAAGGAACACAATTAAATTTGTTTAGCATTACATAAATTTGAGAAATTTGATGAAAGAAATCAATTGAATAGACGATTCATTATACTGCGTTGTTTGAAAACAATATTAGGATTCTATCATTTTACTAAATGTATTTTAATTAAACATTTTTGATGAAAAATAAGCAGCAATCTGCTATTATTAAATAATTTTAATTTTTAAATAATGTTTACTAAAATCAATTGAAACTGTTTTTTTTTTTAAACTGTACATTGTGTATTTTCTAAAATCTTGAAAAAAAATTATTTTACCGGTAACTGATGCTTGGAATGAACAGAAAAAATTTATATTTTTTTAAGGGAGGGTGC
The DNA here is from genome assembly GCF_978046115.1 of Saccoglossus kowalevskii. Taxonomy (NCBI): domain Eukaryota; kingdom Metazoa; phylum Hemichordata; class Enteropneusta; family Harrimaniidae; genus Saccoglossus; species Saccoglossus kowalevskii. The sequence goes on from NC_140657.1 coordinate 32,325,237, forward strand.
CAGCCACACCTCCATATGAAATGAGTCAGCAGAATAAATAAGTACACAAACATTTGTATTACTGCATTTATTAACATTATAATAATTCTCTATAAACATTTTTTTAAATTAACCTGTTCACAACCATTGTTAAGTTCAACCTTTTCATTACCAGATTTCCTCCCCCAAATTTGTTGGCACTTTTTTCTTATATTTCTCAATATTTCTAGTTTTGGAGCCAAGAGACAAATTTTGAGACATTTTTAGTTTTGTCTCAATCTTCTGAAGGAAAGTGCGTACTATAAATGGGACTATTTTGTGAATTTGTGGTGATAAAAAGAGGGAACTGGTGGTGAAAAGGTTAACCTTCCACAAAGCGGTCCTTACTGTACATCAAAAATAGAGAAAATATTTCCGACAAAAATTATGCAGTTGATACAAAAAAATAATAGAATTAAATTCAAGAGTGACATTGTATTTCAACTAACCTATTTGCTTCTTCTAATTTGGCAGCCAATTCCTCATCTGTAGTCCCAGTAATAATAGCCATGGTTGTCATGGTTACTGTATTATCTTCAAAGGACATTACCTGTATCCATTAGCACACTATCTAGGCAAGAAACACAATATTGATAGATTTTTACAACCTCACAAAAGAAACGACAGTTTTCATGGAACTAAAAACAACTGATGTCCTTTGACATTTCAAATCAAGAGGGATTATGATTTTATAATCAATCTTTAATGTGTTTCAATAAAGCTTTTAATATTTTGGGGAATAACAGTTCTATGTGTATCCACATACACTTGAACTATACTTTAAACAAGCCATGCATGGCACAGTCCCCGTTAGTTATCAAATTTAAGATATATAGTTTTGTTTATAGTAATATAGCTGGAATATAACCATGTCAGGAATATTATTTTTTAACATTAAAATGATTGACAATTGTATCTGATCGTCAAAAAAGTACTTGTCCATATTGAGAGATATTGCTCTGGAACAGCATTCAAAATCAGCCATTTTGAATACATGCATATATATAACATGATTTTGAATCCAATCTGAAAAATAAATAATGTGCATCAGGAACCTGTAATGTCTAACATATGTACCAAGTTTGAACGAAATCCATCCATATGATAAATGTTTGATACTTGATGATTTTTTAGCACAAAAATGGCCACCATTTGGCCATTTTGAATAGGATCGTCAAACCAATATATCTGTCTATCTATGACATGATGTATATTGAAAATTTAAACATAATCAGTGAAAGCAAGTCAGAGATATGGCACGAGAACCACATTCATTAAAACAAAATGGCCGCCAGTCGGCCATTTTGAATCTTATCTGAAAAACAAAATTATTTGCATTAAGGTCCCATAATGTCTAATGTATATGCCAAGTTTGAACAAAATCCATCTGTAATTTAGTCCCCGTTTTCGGACTACGTCCGAACAGGGACTAAATATGGATATAAATTTTAAAATATGAAGAAGTATTGATTTTTGGACATGCAACTCAACTGCATACAAATGATGACAAAAAATGGTTTTGTTAGTTTGCAATGAAATAGGTTTACACTGAACGGACAGGGAGATAGACAGAGAAAATAATTTGATTTATAGAGACTTTTTGTATACAAGCAAGTTTACAGCAAAGATAGAAAAAGATATTTGTTTTTAGACAGTGTTTGAGCCTGTGGTTGACAAATAGACTAGTCAAAGGTGCAGGACAGGAGTCAGGTGAAAACTCTGCTAAGAAACAAAATTTATCACAGACTAGAGAGAAATGCATTAACAACTTGTGAGAAATGTCAATGATCTCCCAAAACATTTTTCTAGTTTGTTTGTGACTATCTTGGAAAATTTGTGGAATTTTTCTCTAGCAATTTAACCACCTGTCCAGAAAATTGTCACATTCAGATGCTATCAATCCATCTTAATGTCCTTATTCTAAAACCTGTTTAATACATGTGCAATGCTGATCTGTTTTAAAGGTTTAAGGTAGAAGCCTACTCATAAATTAAAAAACTCAGAATTTATTCATTTTGCAACAAACTGTACTCCAAGGCAATATAGGGATATTGACTTAAAAAAAGTTGGGGGTCACCAGCCTTATTTTCGAGATATTGATGGTTTTATTTTAGTGGAAAGTCGCCATTTTGGAACTAACATAATGCTTTTACCATAGGTTCCTATGGCAGAGATATTATGCAATATCTCAAAATCTAGCCTGGTGACATAGGCTGAAAAAATCATATATTGTTAATGAACGAGTACTTTTTGTTGTTCTGAATTATTTTTTAAATCTGGGTTTTAAAAAGTGTCAAAAAATGCAATTTTTCTTTAACATTGTGTTCTATAGAATTGTTCTAAAAATGGTGATTTTCAAGAAATATTAGGACACTTTTCTCAAAAAGCATAACTGTAACACACAAAATAATGCTATTTAATTGTACCATGGGACATTAGCTTCATGATTGTACATAATAAACTAATAAACATTGTCATGTGATTTATGACCAATTTTGTCAAAAATTGTGAATAGGCTTCTACCTTAAGGGTTTTTTGGTTGGGGAGCGGGAGTATACAGTGATATTTAAAAGTATTATAGGAAAACATACATTTCAGAAAATGTGACTACAGGTCAAAATAAATTCTTTTTTAATTATCAACGAGATGTTGAATGGTTTACAAGGATCAAGAAGAGACTGCCTGTCAATAATCTTGGCAATCTTGAAAGAATGTAAACTTATACGTATGCATAGTCTGTCCATCAAATTATGTGATATGCAAATCACACCAATTTGTGACATCATTAAGATGCTTGTTAATCGCAGTAAAATGGTTTTTATCATTTATACACTCCTGCATGCAGGCGTAGGCTTTCTGTCATCTGACATGCATGTGATCAGGCTGAGTAATTCGGTTCCTTTTTTTATCTTTAAGTCAAATCGAAATAGTCCCCATAGTATATTTCATTGTAAGTCAGCACATACAAATTTCTTGTGAATGTTGTTTACAACAGGCACTCCAGTAACCCTAGTAACATTAATTTTGCTCTATGAATATTTCAAATTAACCAAGTTCAGCCAAGCGTTGAGAATGCTGGAAAACAATTACTGGTGTTGTACTGCCATGCTTTAAGCTTAAAAATAAATAAACAGACATTCATCCAAAATATTAAACCATAGCAATGAATGGTTGATTGAGTAAAAATAGAGCTGGCAGCATGTTGTTAAGCATGTGAATCGATTAAATGGTGACACGTACATGTGTTTGTGTATAACAACCCAATATACATTAATTCATTGTGGCTTTCTAGTGGTATATTGTCAATCTCTGGTACAGTCTGCTTTGAGCTTAGCCTAGTTTGCTTTTAAAACTGACACATCTGAATTGTGTAGAGTTATAGTAACTATACTAATATATTACTACAAACAATATTCTAAATTATTGATGATATTTGCTTTGAAAATTATTAGCTTTTATGATAAGGCAAAGCCAGTGTGGAAGTTGATACAATGTACCGGGAAATACTGTAGAATACTTTATTTTCACTTGGAATTAATTTTGGCTATTTTCGCTGAAGAGATGATTCAGTGAAAATAAAATCCAGCGAATATACATTATTCCCTATGTTTTACATTCAACTTATCAAAAATGAGTGAAAATAAATTCAATACAAAACGCATGAAAAGTCTTTTCAGTGAAAATTAATTCCAGCTAAAATAAAGTATTCTACAGTACCGCGTAGTAGGTTTTATTGACATATATTAATCAACTTTTTATAAATAATAAATATCGAAACTACCGGGATATTTAATTATTCTATGTAATTTCAACTATCATAAATGCAATATACTAAAACAGTGATCAAAATTATCAGCCTTATTGTTATGATGACTAAGTTTGCATAGTTGAGTATACCGGTATATTTTGAAGTAAATCACAGTCAAGTATAATTCAGAAAATTATGTCAAAACCATGGTTACAGAATATGTCATAAAAATGTAGCAACTAAAAAATCATCCATTGATATGCAAATTAGTTTATGTCTTTGTTTTAATTTTGACAACAAAATGATCAATGAAATGAGTACTACTAAGGAGGCACTCAGATTTTTTCATTTTTTTCAAAGATTGGAGATGTGGTATATATGAGCAATACCTATGTTTAATATTTATTGATTTTTGTAAAATTTAGGCATTCTGAAGAATTCGCTTTATAAATGTAAAAACAAACAAATTCAGGTAAAATTGCAAAAAAAGATAATGAAAAAAAAAGTTATGTTTCTCAAGTTGTATTCTACTACATTTACCAAGAAAAAAACTGTGGTATCACTATTAATATCTTCACAGTACTAATTCAAATGAGTACACCTTCAATAATAGATATATTTGCACAGAGTCACATGACCACATGGAGGCTGCATCCAAATTTACATCAATTTTTAATTAGTATGAATTATGAGCTTTCATAAAATATATACTAGTAGTTTGATGTGATTTAAAATAACTCTTCTATTAAAATAATTTTACTTCCTGAAATCCTCCATTGCATCTTTACATGCTGTACAGTAGACTTTTCAACACCACAATTCATCTGTACTTAGGCTACTTATTTATCCACTCGTATCTTCACGAGGTCACATAGCAAACAACTTTACTCTAAAGATAACACACTTCTAAAATAATCTACATTTAACCTCAATAATCATGCTAAGTTTTACAAATATAATTTAAGCTGTTCATGGTTGATGTGCATTCACTTGTGGTAGTGATGAATAAATAGAATGATGTTACATGTATTTGAATTTTAAAGGAATAACGTTCCAGATTACTGCCTCAACATTACCTTGGAATATCTTATTCTCAGGGGCGAACATCCAGGCATTTTCACCGCCTGGTAACCATCTCAGAAAACGGTACTTTGGGATGGTTGTTGAGACTCTCCTGAACAGTTTAACAAGATTACCCCTGCGTGTATAACATATATAAATTTGGTTGTTCAGGATTACTTTGAAGTTGAGTTTGTACTGTTTTCTCAAATTTAGCCATTTTCACTGTCTCTTCGACCGGAGTTCCACAGCACCCTGCACAGAGCCCATAGAAATACATGATACAGTGGTGGGCGTCTTAGCAACAGAGAACGTTCTGTGATGAAGCTCCGTCCCGAAGATTGGGCATGGCACTGTGGCGTGATTTGTTTACAGTTTTGCCAACCAGCATTGAATATGTGAATGTCTGACGAAAATAATGATGCTCACTGATCAGCACTTGCAATTTGCTGTACGTTGCCAGTACGTTGTTTTATTTACAGAGACACTTACATGTACATTTAATATAACAGCAGCGAAAAATGCCATTAATTTTATCTTTGAGTGCAAACGATCGGTTCTTGTCAACCATTCAATACGCATTACATATATAGTAGATAATATTTGGTATGTTGTCCTTAAGTAACCATTCCAAATAGCTAGACGTTTCTCAATTCAGTGTATGCCAGAGGGCTTGGGATATGGATAATTATTCGTGTGAAATTTTTGGGTTAATCTGCCCTGGCGCGGAAGGTTGTAAATGATTAGCTAGTTTGAATTTCTAATTTGCATAACATTACTGAGAATGAACGTGCATTCAACGCCACAAGTTTTTTGTTTTTTTAGCCAATCAGAATTCATCTTCCGAGCCAGTGCAGATCAGCAGAAATTTTTATGACCATTTTTTGATAATGACCATAACCAGTGCCTGTCAAATTTTCAATCATTTCCTAAAACTGAATATGCCAAGGATGACAATACATGCATGTATTGTTGCATCAACAAGGCATGATGTCCCAATGAATCTGTATCACACCCACACTGATCCAGGTTACAGGATGACCTGTTTTTGAGGTAGAACTTTTTTTAAATTTGAGACCCACAATTATCTCGTGAATACCTTACCACTGTGATTTCAATCAGTGAAAATCAAATGCAAAAAATCAAGTTGTGACAAACATAATTAGACATTAAAGCGTGGTGGTCGTCGCGCAGCGCGTGTTCGAATTTCATGTAAATAAACAATGTATTTTACACGCGTTGTATACGTCGCTATGAGTCCCATATCGAACAGAACAGGGCACGACGACTGCTGCCCTTTGAACGTCACTTTTAAACGTTTCTAAAACTGCCCTCTTGAGGATGGTAGAAATATAAACTATATTTCAGAAATAAATAAACCGTATTTACATATTTGAAATCTTAATATTTGCAACAACACATCCTAATGAACCATAACTTTGCTATCAACAACCCCAGACAACAAAACCTTTGAAATACATGCTCATAAATAAAGTTACCACACAGGTTTCATGGAGATAGGAAATAGTAAACGGATACAAAACCATGTGTCCATATGATAAACATTTTCCTGCATTTAAATTTTCTAATTTATCAACAATATGCATATTTTCTTTGTGACAATTCTACAAACAAAATTCTTACCTAACAACAAACAATTATTATACAAGTGAAATCACCACAAAAAAAAAGGCCCACATTTTTTTAAATAATTATGAAGAGTAATAAACATTATAGTCACTTGATTTATTTTATTTCCTGGATAGTATCATACACAAAATAATTTTTCTTAAATTCTGCAGAATGCAAAGCACCCCACTACCACTCACCCACCTCAACCATGGTGACCCACCCATTCTCAAGAATAATGGTAATGGTTAAACCCAAAATGCAGGCACCTGGGTAATGTATGTCATATGTCACTATGGGCAGGTATACCTCATGAAGTACTCTATATTCAAGTAGGTAACTTGAGTATTACAAGTATAAGAGGTGTTATTGACAAGTGTTATAACTCATCAAACAGGGAAAGAAAAAACAGCACAATAAACAAAATGAACGACAATGTCAACTTTTGTCATCATTCACAAAGTTAATTTTTTCTATATTTCTTCACAAAATTTGATTAAGACCTGTAGCCTACAAGAAATTATGTATATTTTATCCAAAAATAAAGAAATGATAGAAAAATTAAAAAAAAATAAAAAATGTTGTACATTGGTGGAAATACTGATGATGTTCAAAGGGAAATGCTATTGTTTAGAGTCTGTCTATATGATGATCTAATTTCATTTTTATGAATGTTTGTATGATTATATCACTAGGTGTTTTTGCATTCACATCTCGGTTTTTACAATCAACAATTTCCATGGTTACTGACAAATCAATGGCAGTTAGTGGTGCTATTTGTCAGAACAAATTTGGTTGACACACACACACACAAGTAATGAATTCCATACAAAGTACCCGTACACAAGTTTGTACTTGTGTAGCCAGAGTCTGAAATTATCGTCCAAGCGGCCAGGGTATCTTTCCAGTAGGGCTGGTAAAAATTAAAACATACATGCCCAGTGGTCTGGTAAAATTTGTTCATAGTCTGCTTCAGTATAAATTTTGAAAAAGCATTGCAATTCAACTGAATATTATTGGTTGAACACATTTGCCCTGACGATTGATACAAATACTGTGAAACAAAGAACACAACAATTAAATACAGGAACTTTAAATAATCCATTTTATGTGTTGGTGCTTACTTGTAATGGGAACAGAAGTATTTTAAAATAATTTTTAATGCAATAATTTGTTTACATACTCTTCTGTCTGGTACATAATTCAGAGACATTTCAAACACTGATGTAGTGTTCTCTGCAAGAATTACATGACAGTGTCAAAAAAGTGAAATTTATGAAATTATTGCAAAACTGAAATTATTGATATGATAATTATGTTCTAATCAGCCATCATTCATACGCTAATTAACTGACATTCATATGCAAAATAGATATCATACTGGGAAGATGAATAGCTAACATACATGACAAGAAAAATTGCATACCATAATATTTTCGGGTTTAACTCAACATACAATGCAACACTAATGAACATTGCTCTTCTCTTGTTACAAATTCAACCTATTCGCTGTAACTCATTACTGACAAATGAAAAAAAAGTAAATCCCAGTCATTTTGATTCATGAATTTATAAGCCTCGTCCCTGTGATATCAAATGCATTGAATAGGTATGAATGCAAACTACTAGGACATATAAACAAAATGCAGATTTTCCCAACTGATAAAGGAATATTTATAAAGAGATCTATTTTCATCTACTCTGAATATCACTAAGAACATACCAATATTTCACTATATTGAATTCATTTAATTTTATAATTTCAAAAAGATGAAAACCTCAATAAAATAATACATTCTATAAAAAATACAAACACGGCACAAATAATCATGATTTAAATGTCATAATCATATCCATATGAGTTGATGTATATATCAGAGCACAGAAACCCCATAACTGCAAAAGTTTTTTAACACCATCCATGCTTGGTATTAAGGAATGAAGTATTATTCAACAGAATTCAATCACTCTGAAGTTCAACAATTTGAGATTTAATTTTAACATAAAATGTGAACTTGGTTGACGTCATAATTGTTTACTGTTTGAGAACCTACATTATTATGAAACAATGAATCAAGTAATGCAAACAAGTTAGCAAATGTCCCTATTTGAGGCTTGATCTATGAATTTTTAATTGGATACGACAAGCATAAATGAACACTTACTTGGAAAAGTAATGTTTTAATATCCCACACATTTGAACCGCAATATATGAATAATTGTGTTTCCAATACTGTGAAAACATTGTGGGTCGTCGAAATGAGCGGCTGTTGTCATTTAGCAAAGTAACGACATATATTATTATATTGTATTGAATGTACCCCTACCATCAGTTCCATGGTTAGTCACCACCAGTACAAAACAATGGGTGGAGCCCGCTGGTGCGCCAAATGGCGAAAGCGTTGGGTACAGTAAGTTACATGTCGTCGTATCTATTTCACTGGGTTTAAATCCCTAACACGAGCCCCACATGTTTATTCTCGGAATATACACTTGTATGAAATGACTAAATCAAAACAAAATAGTTGTACCTAGTGCAGTTCGGCAGGACACGAACACCGCCCCCTCCTCGAACATGATGATACGCCCTGTACGCCCTAGATCAGACGGTAATATGAGATGGGCAATAAAAGTCTAAAATACAGCGCCAATGGTAGTAGTGGTGGTTACTGAATTATTAAGTAAAGGCAGTTTCTTCTGATTCCCATTGAAAGCCTTTCGAGAAAGACGAGACCGGAAGACGATCGATGTCTAGACAATCTTAGGGAAACAACACAAAAGGCTTCACGCCGACGCCGCCAGATTTGTAAATTTACCTTTTACGTCTTTGCGTCAGAACTTGTGGTTGACAAAATGCAATGATAATCTCCTGTGTAAAAGAGGACAGCACCGTAACTTGATATACCACACACAGTTCATCAAGTCAACGTCCAGTCATACCAATGAAAACAGACACGTTGAGTCAGAAAAACCCTTTGGTGGGGGCGCTGTACGCTGCAACCAGCGGGAAATGGAACGAGTTTTGTGATTGGCCGCATATGACGTCATAGTTTACCAGCCTTGCGCACGTTTACAAGCACAGACCTTCAGGGCTCATACCACTAATTGAATTTCCATAGACGACAATGTTAACATATGACGAGATTGCTATATGAAAATGACGAAGAAAGTTGAAAATATGGCTCAAAAATGGGAAATCAACATGCCAGTAATCAACCATATGAAAAAAACTAACATGTTGGCCAGCTCAAACTCTTGCAAATCTCAGGTAAACAAGACACACCTACTGTATTTGGATTGCACCAAGAGAAATCACTGGAAAAACACCAAGATTAGAACATCCATTAACACACAGAATAAACCCACAGGTACACAGCCGCTAAGTAGTAAACAAAAGACCACATGTTGGTCTCACCTCTGACCCAGGTGATTACGCCCTCAAACAGGGAGCACCTGAGAAAAATAATATTTAAAAAATTTCATTGGTTCTTGTTGGGCATTTAAATTGAGGGCTACGAGCAACCATTGGTTAATTAGTGGCATGAGACCTTCAGAGAAATAGGAAGGTTTAATAAAGTTCTTGTTGATCTTATATATGATGGAATATCATTAGACGAGTAATTTCCCATGCAAAAAAAATCCCCAAAATTTAAACCCTGGGAGTTATTTATCAAAATCTACCACTTGGTGGCGCCCTATACCCAGACAATTAGTTGTAGAAAGTGGCAACATACACACTCAGCATAACACCAAAATAGATGGTAGGCAATGAATATAAGCCTGATTATTAGATGCAGTACTGTAAAATATAATGTTCTCATTCACCACAAACAAGTACAGACCAACGTTTGGCATGATTAGTAATTTTAATTAATTTCTAGAAATAATACATAGAATAATGACAATTAAAAGTAGTTTATCACTGTAATTTAAAAAAAAAAAAAAATTCTACTGAATCAAAAGTCTCAATTCATCAGCTCATTATTTCTCCAATTAATTAAAAACAAAAAAACAATTCCACGGTATCTGCATTTAGGCCGGAGACCTGTGACGGGCAACCTTGGATATACCAAAACACAACAGTGGTTTGATTTACCATGGCCACACATAGAATTTGCTCAACATAAAATACTTAATCAAATCTTATGTGAAAAAAAGTAGTTCAACGAAACAATTTTATGATTTAAAAAGAAATAAAAATAAAAATATACAAACAAGAAAAGGATCTAAATATAAAATACTTGTATTACACATCCCTGATCAAATTAAATTCAAATCAACAGGATTTCTGATTAATTGGGGGGGGGGGGGTACATGCACTGTTCAATAATAAACTCAAGATGGGATTAATTAGCTAACTATTCACAAAAATTCTGAGAAAAGAGCAATAATTGTGAAATTGAAAGAGTTGTACTACTTGGCTAATATACTGACAGTATGCAAATCTCTTGTCAGTGACAAGATACACAACACAATTTTGAGAATTTATTTAAATATTTGGGATTTTGACCTCATTAAACTTTGAATACGGTACATTAGAAATGACCGCACTACAAATTGTTAAGTTTGTCTGCCATAATGTGAAAATAAGACAAAAAACCCATAAAATGGGGTTAAGCATTTTTCTCAGAATTCCTAGAGCCATTGAAATTAGTGGTGACATGAATAATTCATTGATGAATGAATAACATTTTTGGACCAGTTTAATAAAAACATTTATATTTACAGACCACAGCCCAACCACAGCCAATTAATAAGATTAGGGCAAAAAATATACCGAATTACAAATTTTCAAAATCTTCAACCAAGATATAAGAGATTGACAGAAATGGGTGAAACGCATAGCAAAATATAACATTTCTGGATAAAAAATTACTCCATTGTGTCTAAATAGTTGAATACAAAGCAAGAAAAGTGGTAAAATAAAAATAAAAAAGATTCCCAGTTACTTTGCACTATACCTGCCAAATCAATGGAGCTGATCTCATGAAATGTGTGCTTGAACACACAACCTCATAATTATCAGATCTATGCAAGGTCAGGAGAGGTCAAAAATTATAATAATTAGGTCAAAGTAAACTTTGGTTATGTAAGATGAGATCTGCCAAAAATGACTAAATTCCAGTGAATAGAGCCATAATTATGGTTAAAACAACAACCTCAGGTGGTCCTAGGCAAACTGTTACTTCAGGGCTCATACCACTAATTGAATTTCCATAGACGACAATGTTAACATATGACGAGATTGCTATATGAAAATGACGAAGAAAGTTGAAAATATGGCTCAAAAATGGGAAATCAACATGCCAGTAATCAACCATATGAAAAAAACTAACATGTTGGCCAGCTCAAACTCTTGCAAATCTCAGGTAAACAAGACACACCTACTGTATTTGGATTGCACCAAGAGAAATCACTGGAAAAACACCAAGATTAGAACATCCATTAACACACAGAATAAACCCACAGGTACACAGCCGCTAAGTAGTAAACAAAAGACCACATGTTGGTCTCACCTCTGACCCAGGTGATTACGCCCTCAAACAGGGAGCACCTGAGAAAAATAATATTTAAAAAATTTCATTGGTTCTTGTTGGGCATTTAAATTGAGGGCTACGAGCAACCATTGGTTAATTAGTGGCATGAGACCTTCAGAGAAATAGGAAGGTTTAATAAAGTTCTTGTTGATCTTATATATGATGGAATATCATTAGACGAGTAATTTCCCATGCAAAAAAAATCCCCAAAATTTAAACCCTGGGAGTTATTTATCAAAATCTACCACTTGGTGGCGCCCTATACCCAGACAATTAGTTGTAGAAAGTGGCAACATACACACTCAGCATAACACCAAAATAGATGGTAGGCAATGAATATAAGCCTGATTATTAGATGCAGTACTGTAAAATATAATGTTCTCATTCACCACAAACAAGTACAGACCAACGTTTGGCATGATTAGTAATTTTAATTAATTTCTAGAAATAATACATAGAATAATGACAATTAAAAGTAGTTTATCACTGTAATTTAAAAAAAAAAAAAAATTCTACTGAATCAAAAGTCTCAATTCATCAGCTCATTATTTCTCCAATTAATTAAAAACAAAAAAACAATTCCACGGTATCTGCATTTAGGCCGGAGACCTGTGACGGGCAACCTTGGATATACCAAAACACAACAGTGGTTTGATTTACCATGGCCACACATAGAATTTGCTCAACATAAAATACTTAATCAAATCTTATGTGAAAAAAAGTAGTTCAACGAAACAATTTTATGATTTAAAAAGAAATAAAAATAAAAATATACAAACAAGAAAAGGATCTAAATATAAAATACTTGTATTACACATCCCTGATCAAATTAAATTCAAATCAACAGGATTTCTGATTAATTGGGGGGGGGGGGGTACATGCACTGTTCAATAATAAACTCAAGATGGGATTAATTAGCTAACTATTCACAAAAATTCTGAGAAAAGAGCAATAATTGTGAAATTGAAAGAGTTGTACTACTTGGCTAATATACTGACAGTATGCAAATCTCTTGTCAGTGACAAGATACACAACACAATTTTGAGAATTTATTTAAATATTTGGGATTTTGACCTCATTAAACTTTGAATACGGTACATTAGAAATGACCGCACTACAAATTGTTAAGTTTGTCTGCCATAATGTGAAAATAAGACAAAAAACCCATAAAATGGGGTTAAGCATTTTTCTCAGAATTCCTAGAGCCATTGAAATTAGTGGTGACATGAATAATTCATTGATGAATGAATAACATTTTTGGACCAGTTTAATAAAAACATTTATATTTACAGACCACAGCCCAACCACAGCCAATTAATAAGATTAGGGCAAAAAATATACCGAATTACAAATTTTCAAAATCTTCAACCAAGATATAAGAGATTGACAGAAATGGGTGAAACGCATAGCAAAATATAACATTTCTGGATAAAAAATTACTCCATTGTGTCTAAATAGTTGAATACAAAGCAAGAAAAGTGGTAAAATAAAAATAAAAAAGATTCCCAGTTACTTTGCACTATACCTGCCAAATCAATGGAGCTGATCTCATGAAATGTGTGCTTGAACACACAACCTCATAATTATCAGATCTATGCAAGGTCAGGAGAGGTCAAAAATTATAATAATTAGGTCAAAGTAAACTTTGGTTATGTAAGATGAGATCTGCCAAAAATGACTAAATTCCAGTGAATAGAGCCATAATTATGGTTAAAACAACAACCTCAGGTGGTCCTAGGCAAACTGTTACTTCAGGGCTCATACCACTAATTGAATTTCCATAGACGACAATGTTAACATATGACGAGATTGCTATATGAAAATGACGAAGAAAGTTGAAAATATGGCTCAAAAATGGGAAATCAACATGCCAGTAATCAACCATATGAAAAAAACTAACATGTTGGCCAGCTCAAACTCTTGCAAATCTCAGGTAAACAAGACACACCTACTGTATTTGGATTGCACCAAGAGAAATCACTGGAAAAACACCAAGATTAGAACATCCATTAACACACAGAATAAACCCACAGGTACACAGCCGCTAAGTAGTAAACAAAAGACCACATGTTGGTCTCACCTCTGACCCAGGTGATTACGCCCTCAAACAGGGAGCACCTGAGAAAAATAATATTTAAAAAATTTCATTGGTTCTTGTTGGGCATTTAAATTGAGGGCTACGAGCAACCATTGGTTAATTAGTGGCATGAGACCTTCAGTACAGTGGCAATAGTTCACGCAATTCATATAACCGAAAATAATAGCCACACATGTTGCGTGTTTCACGTGTTTGTTCACTCCCGTATGAAAACATGGGTTTACAGTCACTCGATCATAAAGTTATGAAGAAAAATTCTAGAATTTCTGACTAATTCTATGTTTCAAAAAAAGTTAGAAATTGGTTGAGAGTGAGGTAACAATCACTCATGACCAACATCAATGATTGAGATCCCAGTTTGCTTCTCTTTAGTTGCAGTGTTTTTTTCCGTTTTTTTGTTTTTTCTTGTATTTTTACACTGGAATGTGAAAGATAAACTTGAATTATGAAATAAATAACGAGCCCAGCAAAACAAAACTTTCAAACTTGAAAAATATGACTCGGACATTAAAGAAATTCAGATTATTGAGACAGTTTAAGCAAGTTTCGACTGCTTCTAGTAATCACTTACACTTAGAATCTTACGACACAACACGCCCCCCCCCCCCGGAGAAGAAATGGATACGTGAATTATATTTAGAAAATAAAGTGATAGGTGAACAGCAGCTTACAAAAGAATGTATATAGACATGTTTGATCATCTCATTGGCTAACGTTCTAACAATCAATGCTACGTAGAATCTTAACCTTTTAATCACAAATTCACAAAATAGTCTTTTATATATTTTGCACCTTCCTTTAAAAGATTGGGACACAAATAGGCAATTTTTTCGAGTGAAATCTGAAAATTTACTCAAATTGTGTTTGTCGCTTCAAAATTAGAATCCATTTCCAGAAATATTGAAAAATATAATACAAAATGTGCAGAAAAAAATTGGGGGAGAAAGTCTGTTGGTGAAAAGGTTAATATCGAAAGTTATATTATATTGTACGTACTAATTTAAAAGAAGCATTGATCAGTTCGGTGGTGTTGCAAGGAGGAAGAAATTGAATTGTTAAAAGACGTTGGTCATCGCGCAGCGCGTTCTCGAGTTTCATGTAAACAAACAATGTATTTTACATGCGCTGTGTACGTCGCTATGAGTCCCATATCGAACTGGAGGTGGCGCGACGACCCTTTAAATATGGGGTTGCGGTACTCCGTACTTGAAGAACGTTAGATATAGTGGAAATAGCATGTTTTGTGACACTGGGAGCCCAAAATATTGTTTTACGAGGTAAGACCATATTGAGTTGATGTTTAATGACGAAAAGTGTTAGCTATGAAAAATTTGGTAAACGGTAATATTATGTAAATTAATATATATATATTTTTTATATTTTCACTACTGAGCATGTTATTGCGCATATATGTAATGCATTTGGAAAGAAAACATTTCATCGTTTATAATAAAAAAAAAATAAAAAACTATTTAATTGTCGTTAAATTTAAATGTATTTTTTTTTACAATATTACAATTTCAATTTCAATATTTGATTGAAATAAAATGAATAGAATGGTCTAAATCTATACACCGGCCACGTGACTAACAGCCGAGTTAGCCAATCATTGACCACGTTGCAGCAGATGATTTCTGGAAATAATTCCACCAACAACTGTTGTGAAGAATGTTGGAAAGTCGTAAAGCAGGCCAGGCAGGATAGGCCAGTGTCAACAGGTGTGGTCCTGACTTCTGTTTGGCCAGTGTCAACACATGGTGGGAATTAAAGAATGGTTTGTTAATTATGTTATGGAAATTATGTTGACCTTGTCTCGTACTTCAAATTAAATTGAGAAGGGAGTGTTTTTGAGAAACACCGAATACTAGTAAATTAAAATACCCCCCCCCCCCGCCTTTGCAATAAGAATATTGCAATATTAATAGTGAAAATACTGTTTTGCTCGAATAGACATCTTTTATTAAAAACTTTAATTTTACATGAGTCGATTAATACAACAAATAAATACTAGTAGTAGAACAGTTGCAAATTGTTAACTTTATTACTCGTCTAGGCCTTGTGCGATACCTAGCATACCCCCTAATTTAGTAGTTTTTAACAGCCTATCAAAAACATAAATTATTTCGCTTACGCACAGTACATAACAAAAAAGGTTACCTTATCGTTTTTCAGTTGATACTTGATGAATATTTTCATGTTTAAATCTTAACATATGTAGTTCGACTCGAAGAATTGTTCCAACCACGTCATCAACCATCAACTTAGGAGGTCTTTCGAATTCATTATGGCGGAAGACGTACCACCAGGTTGGGAAGTACGATATAGTCGGAGCAACGACGGTAAAGCCACTGTGATTTGACATCAAATACTAGCCGTTTATTTCTTGAATTCAGTCTTATGTACTAGTACTTCATATATTTAACTAAATATTAACAAGAAATCTATTCATTGATTAAATTACATAAATGACTAAATGAAATTCTCGTAGTCGACGGCATGGTTTAGTAAGCAATCACTTGTAAAGACCGTGCAGCTCTGATGTAAACGGTGCCAGTGGTTTGGGGTCATAACTGTTTTATCATAGTATGTATTTTTATTTTAATAGGTAAACCTTACTACTTGAATCTGAAGACTAAACAGAGTCAGTGGGAGAAACCAACGTCACCGGCTTCAGAAATGGCGCAAGCGTCTCATCTACTTGTCAAGCACAGAGAGTCAAGAAGACCGGCATCATGGAAAGAAGACAATATAACCCGTACCAAAGAAGAAGCACTAGAAATATTAAAAGGTACAGCCAGGGTTCAAGATACAAATACTGCAATCAGATTTTTAGCCCCCATTGGGACAGTACGAAAGGGGCTTATAATTTACGTTGAGAAATGAATTCAGAAAGATGAGATCATGGAACTATAAACCATGATGAGATCGAGTAATGGAGAAATAGGAAGGATTTCCTTTTGTACCCCCATCCCTAACCCTAACTCTAACACTCACTCCCAGTTACCCAATTCATTTGTATATGCCCCTCTAGATAACTGTAGATGTCCTTAGGAGGGGCATGTACAATTAAATGGGGAGTGCTGGAGGGGAGGGTAGGGTTAGGGGTACAAAAAGAACTCTTTCCGAGAAATTATGTTAATACAACTTTAATTTGATAAAAAGGTCTGTGTTGGGAAGTAATGAATTCTAAAGTATATAGTGCAACAAATAGATGTCTAAAAACGATTATGAACTCGTCTGTGGTGCACTCTCAATTCATTGAAAGTTCTTATAATAATAATAATAATAAGAATTTATTGCATCCTTTGAAATAATTTCCATTGGTTGAACAGCAATAAAATGTTAGTAATAAAGTACAATACGTATATGTATTATTGTTAGCATTTGTAGGTTTCTGGGCCTACATGTTTATCTTTTGAGAAAATGCATTGAAGAATTTTGTTAAAAATTGATACAAATATAAATAAGTTATAATAGAATACCTATTCTACTGAAATTCTATAGTGATCCATACACAATGATCATTTTTGTTCAAAACTCGACAACAGCCAGTTTCTCGTAGGTTACACTGCACAACCAATCACTAATAAATTCTATCATGCAAACTGTTTTCACTTGATCATACACATTTTTTTCCCATCCACCTTTAGCGATGAAGTATTTTCAAAATAATAACTTTATTTTCCTTTTTCAGAACATCGTCGTCGAATTGTATCTGGAGAAATTTCCTTTGCTGAATTAGCATCTACAGAAAGTGACTGTAGCTCTGCAAAAAGAGGAGGCGACTTGGGACCATTTGGAAGAGGACAGATGCAGAAACCATTTGAAGATGCAACTTTTGCTTTGAAAGTTGGCGAATTGAGTGAACCTGTATTTACTGATTCTGGAATCCATATTATTTTAAGAACTGCTTAAATTTAATAGAAAATTTAGTTTAGATGTTGGTACAAGAAGTTGAATATCGATTATATTATTATCATTTATATAAGGGAAAGGGCGGTTTGTGGTCACATCAGTCTTGACACTTTGAATCTGAAATATTTTGTTGGCAAAAACAAAATAATGTGACAGGGAAAATAATTGAAACAGTTTATTTAGTTAGTGTTAGAAAACTAATCTCTAAAGCAGCTGATGCAGGATCTTTGATTGTTTGAGATTGTTTGATATTTGCCATGTGTTCACACGACAGCATTCTACCAAACTACTGCTCCTCCCACAGATCAACAGGAGATTATCTCCAATGTGTTCATACGGTCTGGAACGAGAGCCGAGATCTGCCATAGTTCGATTCAGTTTGGAACAGTGTCCCCAAATAATTAGTAGGATAAAAAACATGGCTGAAAACGATGTTGGTGTCGTGCTTGTGTTCTTTCTTTACATGACACGATGCTTTTGAACTGGGAGAAAAAGAAGAAAGTCACGATCGAGTTTGAGCATGAGCATGGAGGTAGAAAAGACAAGGAACTGGTGTTATCATTTAGATACTAGTATCTTGAATAAACAGGAAACACGGCAGCTAAAATGTGTTACAGCCTATTCGCTTAAGTTATTGTTATTGTTCAACTGTTGTGATATGTGTGACAGTTGTCAGTCTAAACCTACTAGGAACATCCCGTGACCACTTCTATGATTTTTATCTCTGGTATCTTTAAAAAGTTTCTTCAATTTTCATTGGATCTGTTCAGTCCTTCTTTCAAGTTTTTGTCGCATAATTTCGTACGCCATTTTTCTGTTTCCTGTTGCATGACCTGCCAATCTATTGCAGTATTTCTTTACTCTGCCAAAATAAATATTAGTGCGCGTACCTCTTCGTCAAATTGGAAATTGCGTGAAGTTACCAACGATGTTGTCTCCACCATAATTGAAATGACAGGTTACTTGAAGAAGACGATTGAGGGCGTGATTTGGGCTTCGATAGTTGGGCCCTGCGTATACACAGTTGGGGCCATGTCGGGTCTCAACCCTGAGGGTTTATTGGAGCCGAACTTGGCACTAGTCGAATGCATATACACGACCATTTTTGCTGGCTCGATCCGTAGGGCTCAATAAAATGCTGTC
The DNA here is from genome assembly GCF_978046115.1 of Saccoglossus kowalevskii. Classification (NCBI taxonomy): domain Eukaryota; kingdom Metazoa; phylum Hemichordata; class Enteropneusta; family Harrimaniidae; genus Saccoglossus; species Saccoglossus kowalevskii. The sequence continues at coordinate 32,344,384 of NC_140657.1, forward strand.
GTGTGAACATAGCAATTACTTGCATGACTTTTTGATTATGATTGTAAAGTCAGTGTTGTATGGATAGCTTGCACAAAACTCTTTCACAACATGAAGTTGGATATGTAAGTGAAATGCACCATGAAAGTACCACTATTTTGAACAAGATCTGTAGCCTAATGAAATTAGTAATTTGGTCCAAAATTATCAAAGAAGTTGTAAAAAAACTTTAAAAGGTTGATGGATAACAGCATTGACTTCCTCTTTAAAGTTGTATTTAAAAAAATTTACCCTACAAGTATCAGTTTATCTGCAAAGAGCAGATGATTTCTGTAATTAGGGCTGTCAGATTTATTGTTGGTTTCACTTCATTGAAAGCCTCCATGAATAGCCAGAATAAATGGAAAAATGTCAGCAGGCAATGTTTTAACCAGACTGATCGTAATTTGTTTTTCTGACAAAAACAATGCATTTGTAAGTGTCACCAATGCAAATGCCTCTATTGAATGAACTTTTTAGGATACTGTTGCCAGTGTTCTTCTTGGCATTTCTATTCAAAATGTTTTTCAAAAGGTGTTTTTGGCAAATGTCAAAAAATTACCGACTCATTCTTGCGTACATTTCACCAAATGCATACGTATTCCTGTACTTCCTGCTTGCGTCGCTGTTGACTTCGTAAAATTTATGTTCATCTAACAAGATTCTTGTTCAATATGCTATTCTTAATTGTGTTATTAAAAATATCTTGCATCAAATCCATGCCTTCAATTCTCTCTGCAAACAGGACTTTTCTTAAACTGTGGTACAGATTGCTTGCAGTAGACCTGTATCAGATAATTTCATGTAAAATCATGCTTCTGGTTTCCATTCATTTTTGGCTATCAATGGAGTCTTACACTAGTGATGTGTTATGTTTTGAGAGCACATTTTCTGTCTGAACGAGCAGCTGACAACCGCAACATGTTGCTTGTCAAGTACTGATCAGAAACGATTTGACGATCATGCTCAAAACTCTGGAAAGGTGAAGTACTGCATTGTTCATGAAGTTTGGGTTGAAATTTGTCCCCCAATTAAATAGCCACCAACCGCATTTAAAATATTTCGTTATACTTTTTGACATTTTACTGTTCAACTTTGGTCAACTTTTACAAAATATTTACACTGCTTTATTTGTCCGCATTTTCAGTTTCAATTTGAACGCAATCCAAAATGGGGATTAGCCTACTGTCTGTGTGTCTGACTGTCTGTCTGTGCATGCGTGTGCCTTCCCGCCCTTTCAACCCATCTGTCTGTTTTGTGCCATATGGCACTCAGGCCTTGACTGATCAGTCTGTGGCACATGTTACTTGGTGAACATTGATTAGATTTGAATATTTTGTGACAAGATCGTTAAAACTGTCAAAAATGCTTTTTGACCTCATACCTGATTATTTGATACGTATATATATATATATATATCAGTAATTTTAATGAAAAAAAAGTACATTTATCTTAGTAATAGTGACACCTGTTTAGTATGATTGATCCCCACGATTGGGTGCAGGAGCATAGAAGTTTATAATTAAAATTATTTTCCATAATAAACATGAAACCATCATAAATGGCCTTATAAACAGCCTTTCACTTCATAGTGGGGTGGGTGGAGTAAACCTGTGATTATTAGTCCCCGTTCGGACGCAGTCCGAAAACGGGGACTTATGTTTTGCCCTGTGTGCGTCCGTCCGTCCGTGCGTCCGTGATCACCTGTATCTTGAACATGCATGGACCGATTAAGTTCAAACTTCACTCATACATCACACCTTATATGGGACATATGCACATGCATTTTTTTCATGATCCGATTAACGATAGCCGAATAGCGGCCATTTTAAGGCCGAAAATGCATCAAAATCGCACATTTTCACCATTCCGGACCCGGATCTCAGTTATGCATGGACGGATTTTGTTCAAATTTGGTACATACATTAAACATAATAGGACCTTGATGCACGTCATTTTTTTTTTTGGATCGGGTTCGAAATGGCCGACTGGCGGCCATTTTGTTTTAAAGAATTCAGTTCTGGATCCGTATCCGAGACATGTCTGGATTGATCAAGTTCAAACTTCACACACACAAGGTACATCATATCACAAATATGTATGTGCATTTGTTTCATGATCTCATTAACGATAGCCAAATAGCGGCCATTTTAAGGCCGAAAATGCATCAAAATCGCACATTTTCACCATTCCGGACCCGGATCTCAGTTATGCATGGACGGATTTTGTTCAAATTTGTACATACATTAAACATAATAGGACCTTGATGCACGTCATTTTTTTTTTGGATCGGGTTCGAAATGGCCGACTGGCGGCCATTTTGTTTTAAAGAATTCAGTTCTGGATCCGTATCTGAGACATGCTTGGATTGATCGAGTTCAAACTTCACACACACAAGGTACATCATGTCACAAATATGTATGTGCATTTGTTTCATGATCTCATTAACGATAGCCAAATGGCGGTCGCTTTAAGGCCGAAAATGCATTGAAATCGCACATTTTCACCATTCCGGACCCGGATCTCAGTTATGCATGGACGGATTTCATTCAAATTTGGTACATACATTAAACATAATAGGACCTTGATGCACGTCATTTTTTTTTCGGATCAAGTTCGAAATAGCCGACTGGCGGCCATTTTGTTTTAAAGAATTCAGTTCTGGATCCGTATCCGAGACATGTCTGGATTGATCAAGTTCAAACTTCACACACACAAGGTACATCATGTCACAAATATGTATGTGCATTTGTTTCATGATCTCATTAACGATAGCCAAATGGGGGCCGCTTTAAGGCCGAAAATGCATTGAAATCGCACATTTTCACCATTCCGGACCCGTATCTCAGTTATGCATGGATGGATTTTGTTCAAATTTGGTACATACATTAAACATAATAGGACCTTGATGCACGTCTTTTTTTTTTTTTCGGATCAAATTCGAAATGGCCGACTGGCGGCCATTTTGTTAAAGAATTCAGTTCTGGATCCGTATCCAAGACATGTCTGGATTGATCAAGTTCAAACTTCACACACATGGTACATCATGTCACAAATAGATATGTGCATTTGTTTCATGATCTGCTTAACAATAGCGGAATGATGGCCATTTTAAGGCCGAAAATGCATCAAAATCACATATTTTCACAATTCCAGAACCGGATCTCAGTCATGCATGGATGGATTTTGTTCAGATTTAGCACAATGTGTTGTACATATGCAGGTGCATTTCGGTCATGATCTGCTTTGAATGTATATGTCACTCAAATATGAACGGAACGGGGACGTGTCATTGACAATGACTTGTTTTTATTACTTTCTGACCATCTAGTTTGCTGTTCACCATGTCCATTTCCATATAAACAAAAGCTCCAGCCAATATCAGATTTGACTACTTGTTTCAAGCTATGGCACTTGGAAATGAGTGTTGTGACATGTGGCAAATGTCCAACTGTCTTGGTTAATAAGATTGGCTAAATTTCAACTAGAAACAGGTAAACCAGTATACCTGTATGTACGAAGCCAGTGAATGTTATTCAAGCCAAAGAAACTGCATCTATTTATATAAATACACATGAACATAGAATATTTTCTTGGAGCACTAAATGTGACAATTGCCCTACTGTCTGTGATAAATATACCACACCAGCTACATAGTGCCCGACGAGGAGATGGGTAGATAGTGAAAAAAAAACATTGACTGAAGCCTTGCAAAGGACTGAATTGTTGTCAATAGCAACAAACATACTGCGAAAGTCAAAGACAGTGAAAAAACACACACAGGCATATAAATACTAACTTTCTAGGATCTTTATTGGCTCCAAGTAATCCAGAGTAGAACAAGATGAATCAACGCTATTCTCCGCCATCTTTATTTTAATATTAGATGCAATCATTATTTTATAGGGGACAACGGATCATAACTTGAGGGGAGTCAACACCCATGATTTTAAAAATGCCTTGATCAACAAGAGTCTAAGTTACAGGGAACATTATTTTGATTTTTCAGTGGACCAATAAATGCATTTGACAAGAAAATATAAAAACTCGACCACAACAGCAATTAAAACAGCTTGCTGCATTATAAGTATCACTTCCCTGTCAAATTAGTGGTTCATGTTTGAATCTGAGCCAATTCTATCACACCTTGCTAGGCTCGAACTTCCATCCAATCAGAGCATTCCAAATAAACATGATTCCCCACAAATACTAGAGGGCGCTCTGACCAACAAATTGCTATTATCTAAATAAAAAGAACTGATATATATATATATTTACACGTGCCTTTGGTGGACCTTTATTGGATTAGATAATGTTGTGATATTCGAGGAACTGATCATGAATCCAAAATTTGGCCATATTTAACCATTCACCATTAGTTACAATAGTAACAAGTACTCGCTGATTCGCAAAATTTCATCTGGTTACATCTGTGAAAAAAAATCATATTTATGGTTGTCGTGTCAATCCATGTTTGTATTTTTCAAATCAAGACTTTTGAACTTGAAAAAAATTGTGAAAATTGTCCTTATTTATTGAGGTCATGAATGGAAAATAAAATCACTTGCCCACAGGAGCAGAAAATTGCCTTCTTTGAATAAAAATAAAGTCAAGAGTTGGGTTGCAATCACTCCCTACAGTATAATGGTATCTGCAACAGAATTTTCTCATTTGGCTAAAAAAAAGTCACCATTTGTTACAGTAGTATACTTTATTTATATTTTACGTACTGAAACAGTTAAAATAACTGAAAAGTCCTTTTTAAAATACAAATGTATTAAATTCTGACTGATTTGAAATGCAGGTTTTGGAAAAATTGTCACTGAAAACCAATTGATTGTAAAACACCACTGCATACAATGCATTGTTCACATGCTATAATGACAATAATAGCTCAACAATTTTAAATCAGGTGGAGGTGCAGCATTTATTAAAAACAAATCGCAAGCTTGTGTTTGCACATTCAAGTGTTTGCACATTCAAGTGTTTGCACATTCAAGTGACTAGGCACCCCTATGTTTCAAATGGTTGACCCCTAGCTCGTAATAAAGTCTATTTTGAAGAAATGCCGCACTCTTCTTTGGTCGCAATGTAGCCTAGGTGGCGCCCTGGACTGCTGCGACCCCCAGCAGTCCAGGGCGCCAACTTGTCAGGCTAGTCGCAATGGTGTATGCCAACAGAAGCGCCTAAACTAACACATTAACGTACATTTCAAAAACGTACACAGTAAGTCCATTAAATCACAATTTATTTATCTGTTCTTTTTACACTTGGTGTCTGGTCATGTGATAAAAAAAGGTTATGACCTGGTGTCACGTTCGTATAACTGCTCGTGAGGTCGTGAACTGTATTATTCATTGGCTCACAGTCCCTCAACATGGTGTTGAGGGACTGTGATTGGCCAAGGTAAGTTACCTTTAATCCTCATTAAGAATTTATAAAAACAGTTCTATGGCTAAATTTTAATAGATCACTATTTTGTACTTTTAAATTTTGTAACAAAAAGTAAAGGATCAAGTTACTAAATTTTTAAAAAAGTATATAATGAATTGAAGTTTGTATCATGCGCTGCAGCATATGTTTCATTGATTGCAAAAATGTGGTATTTTGGGTTCAATCATTTGCATATGTTGGTACTCTTGGCGTGAAAAGGGCATTCTTTCATCCTTATGAATATTTATAAATTTTAAAATTGCAATTGAATCAAACAAGCCAAACAACGAGCACAGTGCGCAACCACCTAATTTAAAAACGTTCTTAGGCTATTCGATCGGCCAATAAAAACCTCTCGTTTTAGTTTGAATTGAAAAAAATATATAAATATTTGTAAAAATGTAGGGAATATCTTTGTTGCGCCCCAGAGTACGGATAAGGGTATACAAGTAGTGTGCGAATCACGCGAATTACGACGAGATTTAAAAATAGAATCGTAGAAAATAGAGTTTTCCCGGAAGTAAAATACATTTAATTATATTCCAAGAAGAGTCGTTCTAAACCACTTCAAGCTATATATTTTATGAAAGCCCAGACTTTGCCCTAAATAAAAATCACTGTTATGTCATGCGCGACCCACAGTTAGTCACGTGATCGTTAGGTAAATAAATCCGTTATTGAGACTTTGAATCAGTATTGTGAAGAAATTAAAGGGCGCTATTAAAATTGTGTTCATCTAACATTGCAGAATAAAACACTGGAAAAATATAGGTCAAAACGATTTGTTTGTAATTTTTCTGGTTTATTGTACCGATCTAAGTTTGTGTTTCACTAGTTTGGGGTGTCCGATTTTACATTCGGGTAGTAAAATCTCTAGAATGTGTAAATTTATAAACAAATCTTGAAGATGAAAAAGTGACTATTTTGATTGACTGGGTTTGCGCTAAATTGAAATGCTTGAAAATGACCGAAACGAAGAACAAACCACATTAGTTGTGGTAATATCTGACGATGAGAAACCTGTTAATATTGTTTTTCATAGTTATTTGTTGTAGATAATAAAAGCTATAATTTTCTTCAGGCATTGATTTGCGAGCGTAGAACGACACAGTTACGTTGTACGAACACGATTAACGTAATCTGTGTTTGCTTCTTTGAGCGTTTAAGTGTCATATCATATAACAATAGATAAGATAAGATAATTCTTTATTACAACCATATTGAAAGAAATTCAATTTAGGTGAATACAAATGTAATAAAGGTATAACAAACTATTCCAAATACTAAAACTATATTTATCATAAAGATACAGTAAAGAAATATTACTGAAGATAAAAATTAAAATATTACCATGAGTTTTTGTTTAACATTGACAATATTGTTTTCTTGTCGTATATGATGTTTTTGTGTATTTGATTAATTCTTTTATCAATGGTCTGTTCTCAGCATTTAAAATGTAAACCAGTTTTTCTGTATTATTTGCTTGGACAAATTTCAATCATTGATTCTGAAATTTTGATTTTTGTATAATCTTACTCTGGCTTCAGTATAAAGACTACATGATGTGAAAAAGTGTAGCTCATCTTCAGTAATAATACATTTTGCACATTTTCTATCTTCAATTTTTATTTTGGGTTTTTGGTGTCTTCTAGATTCAATGATAAATTTATGTGCACTTAGTCTTAGTCTAGAAATAAGCAATACTTGCTTTGGTTGCTGTGTAAAGTGAAAACCCACTTAAGATTTTCGGAATGGAGAAAGAGTAGAAGTTACTGTCTCCGTGGGTTGGGATGCTCCAACTAGACATTACATCATATCGTGTATGACAGTGAATAATGGAATGAACACAATTCGGGATTTATGCAAAGCTGTGCACATATCTCCAAATACGTTAAAACAAAGAACCTCTTGTTTATCGTACGCGAAAATCATCCCGGAAACTCCCCATATTGCGAAGTATCCCCTCGTTCCTTTGTATATGACATTGCCGCCAGTTATCAATTATTCGTCGTGGAGCAAACATTATCAGGGCTCTCCGTACTTTATTTAATATGGTTGGCGAAACCGTTACTGGAGGACGCGTTGACATTGAAAATGATTGAGTGAAATCGTGGACGAACTGATTCAGTCCGTCGGCGTCTCTCGTTCGTCTCGTACGCGTGATAAACTCGCGTACTTCTCGGGAATTCATCAGTATGACAAGACACTTGTGTTATAAACGCAATGTAATTATGGGTTGGTAGAGGAATTATAGTTTCATATTATATATCTATCTATCTATGAATCATCTGTGGACGAGAAATAATTACACATGACGCAATCAAAGACGACTATTATCTCTGCTGAAAGGTAATGTTTTCAGAAGCATTGGTTTGTCTGTGAGCAACAAACGGAAAACAAGTTGAAGTTATTTTTCAACAAGCACGAACAAGTTGTAAGCGTATACGTCCGATGAAGAATCCATTCAATTTTGGGGGTGATTCGAATCATCACTGGAGGGATTACGGAATGTTTTGAAAGATTCTTTATCTTTTTCAGATATTCCCATTTCGCAAAAGATTTACCTGATAAGACCTGAACGACAGTGTTTGACCATTTCGGTACCTTTGTATGAAATTAAATAAACTGAACAATTTCAGTGGCTTTGGTTGATATCACCCTCACATGATATAGACTCGAGACAAGGCGCAGCGTTGCAAGATGACTGTCACTGTCCCCCAATACAATGATACACAGGGTCAAATAGTCTCTTTAAAAAGGGATAGAGGAACTGTAACAGGATCCTATGTACAACTTCCAAACTTTAGTTCAAAATAGTTGTATACTAACAGACTACTTTATTAAATTGGATTCAAAACATTCAAATTTGCTGACAGGTAATGACAACATATACTCGTAAAATATAGCGATGTGTGATCAATAGTATTGGATTAATAATATTAACTAGTCGTATTATAAAATAACGAATAAACCACGATCCGAAATGGTTTTTCCCAAGGGAGAAGTTGACGAGTCGGGACTTCTTGTTTGTTTTACTAAAAGAAATAATTATTTCAAGTTCTTTCAGCATGATCGTAAAAACTAACGGACACGCTAGTTTTCGTGATCACACTAAAATAGCTAAATTGACAATTATTTTTTTTTTGTAAAACAAAAAAGAAGTCCCGACTTTGCCAGTCTAGAAATGAGTGCGCGATGCAATACTATACGATATGATTACGAGCATAGCGGCTCAGGCTGGCCACACATAGACATGCACATTTTTACAGAAATATGAATGTTTATCAGCAAATATGTTTTCAAAACGAGAAAACAAAATTTATTTTGATGATGAAAGGAAATGACATAAATGTAATTACTGAACTTTTCTACAGGACAACATCAAATCATTACAAGTAACCTGTAGAATACTGTGTGGGTAATATTTTTTATATTGATTTTTGTTGCATTTGCAGCAAATAGTTACCAAACAATGAGAAATCTATAGGATTAAATATATCCCACAGCTGGCTTCACATGCATAGTTCATAGTTCATATGGTGCTTACACCAGGATTTAATTACAGCACCTAGGCGGTATGTGGTTACAGCTTAATGTTCCGAGTAATCGCAAGAAATTGACATAACAATAGAAATTCATTAAAGACTGGAACTCCCATGCAATTAACAGCGAGTGAAATTCCTGGGATTGAAACATATATTTTGAAGTCACTGATGTAGGCAACGAATAACTGCAAGTTGACATAAAGACGAGGTAGTTTATTTAATTAGTGGTCAACTAGAGGCAGAAATTATAATTAATTTGTTTATTTCAATTTCTCCTGACGTCAAATAGAATACACTGGTGAAACACGGTAGTAACTGTGGGTGAAAGGTTGTTTTGGGGTGTAGTTTACATTGTGTATGGAGTGGTAGGGTCGGGTGTAATGTGTCCATTTCCAACTATTATGAAGTCACGTAGAATTTCACTTAATTTATTTTTGCTGACATGTTTTCAAGCATTACATGTGAATCCAATTTTCATTGCGCTGTGTCTCAATAGAGTATGAGGGAAATGGCATATTCACTGGAATTTATTTCAGGGGAAAAATGTTTTCAGTGATAATGAAGTATTATGACAGATACCCTCCCCGTGGCTTTCATTGCGTATGGAAGTTATTTTCACGAGTGATGCGGTGTATCCTGCTGCCGTACTTTCACGAGCGAAGCCACGGGGAGGGTGTGGGGTTCTGTTATTATACATATGTCCCATATTTGATTATTTCATATTAAAACAAAGAACGTGCAACAAACCGGGATAGAAATTTAGATCGGGGAACGCAATTGCCCATTAATATGCTCCAAGACAGTGCTGCGACCTAGCAACGCGTGTCAGTATAGAACGCGTGTCAGTGTACGTGTGAAAATAATATAATCAGACGTCTAATTTGAGTCATTGTCCGAATAAATAACTCGTGGATGTTTAAGCGTGGTGGTCGTAGCGCAGCGCGTGTTCGAACTTCATGTAAATAAACAATGTAAGTAAGTAAGTAAGTAAATCTTTATTGCTATCGTATCCCATTTGAGATCTTGACATAAAATACAATAAAGTCAAAAACATGTAATAATAAAAAAAATGAAAATAAAAGGAAATACTAAAAGTACTGTAAATGAATGAAATAAATACATATCTCACAATAAGAGATAAATGAATAATTGTAATATAATGTAAATAAATGTGAATCTGTGTTTTGTGAGTTTTTTTGAGGCAGCTGGTACTGAAGTTATTGTTTGATTTTTTGCTCCCTAAGCATAAAGCAAGTATAAATGTGTTTTGAAACGTCTTTAATTATGTGATCGTTTTTATTATTTAATATGTTTATTAATGTCTCTCCATACATTTTATGTTTAGTAAAAAGGCTGGTTCTTTCTTTATCATATAGCTGGCACGTGAAAAGGAAATGTTTCTCATCTTCAATTTCTCCAAGATCACAGACAGGGCATATTCTATCAGAGATGGAGATGTTTTTGTATCTGCCTGATTCAATCTGTAAACGGTGGGCACTTATTCTAAATTTGGTCATTGCAGCACGATATAGTGGATTTTTAATTATTTTGAGGTATTTCTCAAAAGAAAAATCAGTTTTTATTTCTCTGTATGTTCTCAATTTGTTTTTGTGATGCACGCCCTTATCATCATCAAACATGCATTCTTTACTTTTTTTCTGGAATTGTATTTTACACGAGTTGTATACGTCGCTATGAGTCCCATATCGAACAGGACGCGACACGACGACTGTCGCCCTTTAGTTGGGACCACGACAGAACCAGAACTTAAACTGGGCGACTACGATACACGGTTGATGTTGAAGTTAAAAGTTCCTCCACAGATCTGTGCATTGGCAAACATGCCGTGCAACTGCGGTACTCCACTGACGGAATGACTTTCGTTGACATCGGTCGTCGCTGACTCGTGAGCTGCACACTACAACCTCGTTTGTGATGTTGCTTGCTGGTCGTGGATAGACTGAGTCTTGGTTACCGGTTAAATTTTGCTAATTTGGCGTTGGTAATCTTTATTTGGAACTGAGTAACGCCTGTCACCAATCTGATGTGGTACCCGCATACACGTATGACATGACAATTGCATTCAATTGTCTATGTCAATACGTGTTAACTTTCCCATGCTTATTACTTTAATGTTCACATTCCTACACCTATATGTAATACCTAATGTATTGTTTAAAGCCTAAACCATATTAACACTTTTATACACGCCGTGTCAAACGTCACCATGACTGTCTAGCACTCCTTATTTGGCATGTTAGTAAGTTCTAACCAATCACGTTGACTTGTGCTAGGCGTCGTAGTGACGTCACGATATCACGTGGTTTCACTTATAAATAGGGGGACTGATGAGAAAGAGAAAGCGGAGGTTATACGGGAGGTCTGTCTCTAGGCGTGGCTGTAAAGCCATCGCCTGGAAACCAAGTTTACACTTCACTGTATTATCACTGTATCTGATGTCTCCACGAATAAATATCCTGATTGTATCACCACTACCCTCAACAGTTCAAAATATGAGTCTGTTAAACGCCGCAACGTCGCCAGCAGAAACCTCATGGTATATCGATGTTGATGGTTGCGGCTCCATATTAATCGGAGATTTTACTGCGGGTCCAGGCAGCGGGTGGATCTTCCGAGAGTCCTTCAAGATTTATAAAACTCAGTTTCCAGGTGGTCAACAAACATTAAGTTCTCCCAATCCTAGTATTCTATGTGATGTACATCTAACATGTCAAAAATGCTGGTGAACGATTTGAACCTGACAAAAATACTTGAAATAGATACCAGGAAGGGGAGGGGGTAAAAGAAAAGTTATATAACATTTTATTATTCAATAATTTATTAAAATACATAAGTTTGTCCAACTCCCTGTGATACAACACCTCAGACATAGCTCATTGTACTCGGCTTGAGTGTGGGCAAAAAGTTACTATTTGAATTTTTGATATCTTTTTTCATTAATGAGAAAGTTGACCCCGAAGTTAGAGTAACTGTTCAGCAGGAATGGCTTTTTAACTCTTCTGTGATTTTTTTTGGCTTGGCTGATTTTGTTCATACTTGACAGGCAGGTCGTACCATCATTAATTGGAAAAACAATCCTGACCCACCACTACCATGGCAACAGCCAAAATCTGTTTTTTGAATACTTTCGCCAAATTTATTGCCTCCTACCAGTCTTGTAATAGCAGTGCCCAAATGATCATGCCTTTTATTTTGGCTACGTTGCGCACTGGTAAGAGATCACCGGCGCCGACATTGTTACCACTGTCAACGTAATCCCAACGCAGGTTTGAACTTTGAATAAAATGTAAATGCTGCCTCCAATCTAGAAAATACTATCGCAAAACGGTTGGAAATAATACATTTAACGGCTGAATACGTCCTAACAATAAAATAAAGTGACTTCTAATGACTGCCTTGCTGGAGTTTATGCAGCTCTCTTGGTCGTGGTATACGTTGCGGGGCGACCAACGTAATATCAAAATAGCTTAAGCGGCCAATAAGAGCTGCTAAACTGCAGCAAATGACTGCCATGTTATTTTGCGAACCTCGTATAAGGTGCCCGGTTTTAGTTATAAACAGACGTTAGCTTCACGTTCATGTCCTTCCATGATAACAGCCGAAAACATATTGCTTGTTTTTTACCGGTTTTCATTGGCAACCGAAGTATTTTTATTTTGTAAACAAATTTTCGTCTGCTATCTTTATTCAGTTCAAATCGTTCAGCACATGGAATACTACGATTGAGAGAACTTGATGTTTGTTGACTGATTTTTATCATAGTACGAAGTACCAGGAAGTTACTCAGTTCCAAATAAAGATTACTAACGTCAAATGAGCAACATTTGACTGGTAATCAAGATTCATGTAATCCATGGCTAACAAGCAACATCACAAGCGAAGTTGTAGCATGCAGTACTAGTAAGTCATCCCGTCAGTGGAGTACCGCAGTAACATGGCATGTTTGCCATCAGCATTGTATTCAAACGAATCACGTGGTGTGCCGTTCTCGTTCAAACCCGGGATTCGATCAATAGGGGAGTCCCAGTAAAAAAAAAACACATTGCAAATCGTGCAAGTTCAACATTTTCAAACCAATATACTAAAACAGAAATGCTCAGAGATGCAAATGAAGGATAGATATTACTTTTCACTATACACATCTCTGTTAATACTATCCCTCACATATCCTACTCCCAATTACTCCTGCGTAAAATGGACTAGCCTCTTTTCATGTTGACATTCAGAGTAAAATCATGTGACAGGCTGTTAAAATTGGCTGTTGCATACTCTTTTGCCGGTCTGGAAAATGTGTTTAATTAGCTCACATTCAAGCAACAATGCAGATTTCCCAGTGGGAGTGAGACTATTCGACTCTGCCACTAAAAAATAGGGGTGTTTTCAGCAAAAAACGAATAACCCTGGAATACACACAATATACTGAATTTCGGAACAAATCGTGCATTACTTACAGCAGCAGAATACCACAGAAATATCAAACGAAACATGAAAACACTATATATATTGTATTTCAGCCTAAACCCTCTATATTGCAATTCAAGGAATTAACCCCATATGTGCATCCATTTACCACCTTGGTATCACCCACCCCTGAAAACAAACTCTTAATACCACGCTGAAGCGTTTGGTAATAATACAGAGAAACAGTTCTACAGGACAACATCAAATCATTATAATACAGAGAAACAGTTCCTCAACAACTGTTTTTGCTGCCGACATACATTGCCATGGAACTCTCTATGTCGATGTTTTCCAAGTTTGTCAAAATCAAATGTGACGCCTGGCTGTTATTCTTGTTACTTATCAGGTTACTGGTATGTTTATGGATCGTCTAAAAGAACGAAAAGATTTAAAATGAAAGGTGAACATATTTTAAAATTCCAATCATTGAACTATAGCGATCATTGAAATAGGGAAGTAATAAAAAAAAATTAATGAATCCTCTTGAAATGGGTGAACAAGTCAATTATTAAATGGGCCGAGGACTGCGTGAATGGCGTCGTTTGATTGGACAGTTGGGAACAAAGTGTTGAAGGAACTTTGACACGCTTGCCTGATAACACTTACACGCACATATATTTGGTTCAACCCAAAGGAATACACATTAGTTCAGTACAGAAAATCCAGCTCTATTCATCAAAACCGTCAGCTGAGGTCACGCTGAGGTCACGCCTCGCTGCCTTCTTCTCCTCTTCTGTTACAAAATCTTACAAATTCTATTATAAAACTCCAAGGCGTGGCAAAATAAACATGCGGTAAGCCAATCACTGCAGCCGTTGGCATGATCACATGACTACCCAAAATGTGTCCCACGAAGATAATAAAATATAAATTAGAATAATTGAATGAGTAGAAATCGGATACACTTACCTATCTCCAGTGTATCTTTACGGTTCCTACACTTCCCAATCCGCCAGCAAAACAACGTTCGTAAATATGTTCGTTGTGAATTTTTTTTCTCGAAAACTCTTCAAAAAAGCGCAAAGTATATGGGAACCCATATTTCGCGCATGCGTGTCGCGGCGGTCACCGCCTTTAAATTCCACGAAGCTTTTTTTTAGGTTAAAGGGCGGTAGTCGTCGCGCCGCGCATGTGCGAGATATGGGTCTCATATAAACAAAGATGGCGAATATGATTGTAGCGCACATCAACTAGTACAAACTGAGAGGTTACCAAGCTTTAATTAATTATTTTATTTTGGTGTTTGGAAGGTATGGAAAAAGTCGCCGGCGGTGATTAGTACAAGTGGTGTCAGGGAAAAACTCGTACTCGTGATTTCATTAGAAAAGCGCATTGAATTATGGGAAAAATCAGTGTTTATCAACACAAATGTCGCACATGATGGGCGCGACGACTACCGCACATTGTGCATTATGGAAGTGAAATTCTCACTGAATTAATGTTACAATTCACAATAGGCCTCATCAGTTTCCAACAATATATATTCACATACATATATAATAATAAACTAGTTGAGGTATGTTATGAACGAACAGTATAAAGGCATTTTTTCAGCGACTTGAAAACATTGTCCTGATAATGACATTTTTTTGGCGGGATTGAAGGTATCTGAATAAAGACGTTTAATTTTCTATTCAGCACAAATTTTCGATTCAAACGAGGAACTAAATAATCTGATAGTCATTAATCCATACCCTACAATAATGCTGCTCTCATGATTTGGATCTGTGTTTGTCGTCTGCTTCTCCGTCATGTCGGGTTAGATTACCTTGTGTGACACCCAGTCACAAACCACCGCGGACGAAGACATGCCTCTTAATTTCAAGAACTTTCCAATTCGGAAAAAAGTGTGTGGAAATCCCCTCGTACAACTTTGTAATTGGTTGGCGCTTTGCGGAAAACCGAAACGAAACAAAGGACTACGTAATAACCTTGCAACACTGTTGTCCACTCAGATAACAGTGGCGTTCACGTTAGCGATCTCGGCACGTGCCGAGACTCGGGACCGAGTCGTCACGTGCCGAACCTTGTGTGTGAACGGTCGGGACCGAGTCGGCACGTGCTGAAAAGAACTCGATTTCGGTCCCGATAGATGCTTGGGTCCGGAACTCGGCACGTGCCGAGATTTGCTGCCTGAACGCTCGGCACGAGCCGAAATCACGCCCTCGGTGGTAAATCTAAGAAAACATAAGCTGATTCATACTAGTATGAAATGATGATGATAGGAAATTCAGATATACTAGTATATGATCGGATGCTGTAGGAATGAATGAAATGAATGCAAACCGTTGTCAGCGACGCTTATTTATGTGCTGCTGCAACCGCTATTTTCTTGCAATGCTAAATTGACATGAAAAAAATAATTGTGTTTCGAATCTTCTTTGCCGTTCATGTACACGATGGCTCGTAATAAACACCATAGTAATAAATGGATATAATTTCACTATAACAATTATTATTATTATCATATGCGTATCGTTTTAAATGTTTGGGCCAACAGATCGACGAATGAAGGCGTGATTTCGGCATGAGCCGACTCAGTCCTAAGTGGGCCCCGAATAACGTGAACGCAACTGCTGTAATCCCTCTGCAAACACAACGGATTAAAAATTTCGGCACGTGCCGAGATCCCGTAACGTGAACGTAGTAATTATCAACAGTGTATCAGTGACCAAATACGGTAATTAATACTCTCGTGACCAGGGTCAGACACCAACGGCGAATGGAATGATACATACTGACTATTATCAGAAGGGTGACATTGGAGGGGCGTCCTTGTATGTACAAAAATATAATACATGAAACCAAAACAAAAGTTTGCAATGAAAACGAACGGCCATCTGAACATGGGACATAGGGTTTCGTATAATGAAATAAAGAATAAACATAATAAAAAGTTGTTGTTGTTTTCCAATAATCCCGACCCAAAATGGTTTGTCCCAAAGGAGGAAGTTGTCGAGTTAAAATCATTGTTATATATATGGGTTGCTGCTTCCTTCTTGGTAGAGTGTCTTGCGAATGCATATACAGTTCACGTTATATCTAACTTACTAGTATTACGTCAAACAATGCCGATGTTAGAAGAAGTTGATAAGCAAGGTACGTACTCAGGCTGCTGAATTGTTTTACTCGCTCTGTTTTGTTGTTAAAGTATGTGTTCATAAAATACAAACTTACACTTTTTTTTCTGTGTAAGTACTTGACAATTACTCCCTGTATCTAACTTCCGTATTGTTACTTCCTGGTAGTGTTTCCTTGTTTTCCAGATTACTTTCAATTAAATTTTGGAATATTATTTTTTGTTAAATGGATGACCAAATTATAAAAGTTGTTTCGTGCGCCATTTTCGCATTTATTTTGTCAGCATTCAGTCACAATATCTTTTATATATCTGTTTACAGGGGGCAAGGCATGGGGAGAGTTAAAGAAAAAACAGGAGGCCGATTTGGACTTGCTAAATCAGGTAAATAAGACCACTGGAGCAGACATGAGTTTATTCATCTTTAATTTGAATGTTATTTGAATCGCCACTTCTCTCATGAAAGGCTAACCCCTCACCCGTCAATGCCTTATGTCGAAGCTGAAATGCTACGGGCAGATATTGCGTTATTAATCAGTTCAAATAATTCTTGACACAAACCGAGATGTGATAATCTTCTCCATTTGCAGAAATGACAGTTTTAATAAAATTAATAATGACAATGTGATAAACTTTGTGACCAAGAGGGCAGCGTATGTAGGACAATAATCGGTCATAACAATTATTTAAGGGTCAGACCATTCACTATTTGAGGGTGTCAAAACTAAATATGCTGATTATACTGATGAAGTGGAAATTAGGGTAATTTTTAAACCTTTGGGTTGAAGTATTAGCATTAGAACATGATCAATTTAAAAATCATATCTTTTTTCATATCGAAAAATTGCAGCTCATTATAATAGAATTCTGATTGAAATATTGTTTTTTTGGGGTAATTTATTGATGTAATAGAATATCTACAAAAGGAGTGCATATAACCCCAAAAATTACATTTGAATATTGATTTTCATTGATTTTCTCCTTCAGGTTTTATTTTTTAAATTTCTCAATTTTTTACTTTTCGATCTTGGTACATAGATGCTCTAGAACAATGCACATATCCCTTGCTTTTGGGTTAAAATATGTGTGCATAATAATTATCTAATTTGCATAATAATTAGTTAATTTTCAGCTTTTCCACCAATATCTCAATAGCTTATCACATACATATATGTTTTGGGACAATGCAAAGATCTCATTGGTTTGGGGTTAATGATTACCTAATTTGCATAATAATTAGTTAATTTGTGGCTAAAAGGGACATATATTCAACTGACGTCCATATTGGCAACAATTGTTCTTAGGTCATAGTAAAAAAAAATGTGAGCTGTCAAAATGGGTAACATACTATAAGAATAAGGACTCTTTGTGGCAACTTACTGCCCTCTCTTATATATCTACTAACATGCCCCTAAAAGTGAATTGACATAGAACAAATTGTTAGCATAGATCATAGAATTCATTCCAATCACAGTGAGTACATGTAATCACCATTCTATCTTTTATTCCTAGCTATTTTTATAAATTTTTCAAATTTGTAATTTCAATTCAATATTAATACTAACATTTAATACTAGTAAAATTTGAGCCCCAATATCCCAGCACAAAACTTACCCCAGCTTTCTCTATATGTATTTTTTGGTAGTAAAGCTGAGAAACAGATAGAAGAAGCTGGGGTACACTAAGTTGTGCAGTAACACTAATTTATTTGCATGTTTGGATTTTATAAATAATAAATACTTTATTGAAATCACAATCTCATTTTTCATGATACAATTATATTCAAATGCACTGTGATGCAAATGTTAATCTGAGAATTACAAAATATTTAATACATGTACTAGTCAATAAAATATTTAATACATGCACTAGTCAATAAAATACTGAATGTATTAACTCACATAGTAATGTAATAACTATTAAACAACAATAATGGTACACTTTTGAACCTTGGGGTTACAATGTCTGTCATTGTTGTCATCGTTAATTTATGTTCAATCTTTCCCAAACTTTAAAATATTATCAACCAATGTCTAATCTTGGTGAAGTTCAAGTTTGGTGCACCTGGCTCATATATATTTTTGGAGATATTGATGAAAACGTTCACAAATGGAGAGGAGTTTTTAGCTCCGCTGTCGACTTTGTCGAGCGGAGCTTATCATATGAGTGATTGTCCGTCGTCGTCGTCCGTGTCAATGTTTTACTTTTTCGACTTCTTCTTGAAAACTACAAGCCTGAATGCTTTTATACTTGGTGTATATGTACCTTGGGTAGACCTCTCTTAGGTTTGTTCATTTCATGTTGATATCTTCAATTTTCTAATTTTGGTGAATATTTTTGTCATTTTTGGTAAAAAGTGATATTTTCGACTTCTTGTTAAAAACCGCAAGTGCAATTGCTTTGATATTACATATATAGGTACTACATGTGGACCTCTCTCAGATTTGTTCATTTTGTAATGATGTCTTTAATTCTCTAATTTTGGTGAATATTTTTGTCATTTTTGGTAAAAAGTGATATTTTCGACTTCTTGTTAAAAATCGCAAGTCCAATTGCTTTGATACTACATATATAGGTACTACATGTGGACCTCTCTCAGATTTGTTCATTTCGTGATGATATCTTCAATTCTCTAATTTTGGTGAATATTTTTGTCATTTTTGGTAAAAAGTGATATTTTCGACTTCTTGTTGAAAACCGCAAGTCCAATTGCTTTGATATTATATATATAGGGTACTACATGTGGACCACTCTCAGATTTGTTCATTTTCTAATGATATCTTCTGTTCTTTAATTGCCATGTGCATTGCTAACTGTGGAGCTATCTCAGCTCACAGGATGCTTGTTAATCAATGTAACAGATATCTGTCTCTGAGTGTGAATATTAAACCAATATAAGTGTAATACGATATGATTGAGATTAGCTTAGCTTAAAACTTCAAATCAAGTAAAGAAAAAAATAAAACATATACTAATAATTAGATAATAAGCGCTTCTATTTTTACCTTGTGTAGTCATTAGATGAAGGAAAAGTTTATGAGGGAAAAAGTCTGTTCTCCTCGTTGATTTATTGTCTCAAACCCTTGTTTCTAGTGGTTGTAATAACTCAATTTAGTGCAACTATATAACTGTATAATCTATATATGTGAAAAATAGACAAAATAATACAAATTTAGACATAAAATATGTCGGGAAATGAAATGAAATTTGAACTGCTGTTTATGATATCCAGATATCAGTACTTTACTGATCTATTACTTACATAACTTAGTAACAAGAGATATTGTTTTTCTTATGTATTGTATTGTCAACTATCTTTAGTGCCAAAAGTAGTTATATTTTTCAACCAAAATCATGACTTGTATATTCTATATCTCTTTACATGTCTAACTCAGCTATGTGCAAATTTCACACATACAGTAAAATACTTTATTTTTGCTTGGAATTAATTTTCATTGAAGGAATGATTGAGTGAAAATAAAATCCAGCAAATATACCTTTTTTCCTACATTTTACATTCAACTTGTCAATCAAAAATCAGTGAAAATAAATTACACACAAAACATCCAAAAATTCTTCTCTGCGATTAATTCCAGCTAAAATAAAGTATTTTACAGTACATCACACAATGTCATGTACAATGATTTGATGATCCTATTCAAGATGGCCCAATGGCGGCCATTTTATGTTGTAAATTTATAGCTGTGCCCAGAGTTTTATTATTGTGACAGCATATTCAAGTATCATTCCCCCCTAAATCTAAGACCACAATGCACTGCATTTCAATATTCATTGTATGTAGTTAATTAGTTTATAAGGGAATATACAGAACCATGACTTAGTCAACAATATGGTATGATGTTAGATGGTTGGCTCTCCCATTTCTGTTAAACTGAAAGTTCAGTGAATCCCCCACAAACACCCATTCCCAAAAATTATGCCCAATATTTTTGATAAATTAAGTTATTTTATCAAGTTTGTAACCATTATGACATGCTGGTAAATTTCATCATAAATCACAGTTTTAATCAGTTAATCATTGGCAAATTAATCAAATGTTTCATCTACTGATACGTGTTGATTAAGTAGATCAAACTACCAGTCTACAGATATAGGGAAACATACATTGTTACATCAAATTACTCAAATGCCATAACAAGCTTGGGGGGGGGGGACTGCAGCTGTTAGACTGTAACATTATATTTGTTTTTGCCATTCTCCATTCATTGTCTGATTATTGCTGTTGGTGGTGTGCCTGGTCATCTCAAATAAATTTCTGTCATATATGAAGTTTTACACTCACTAGATACTTGGTGAAGGTATATTCTGGGGTTTTTCTAGAGAAAAAAACTGCAATTCAGTGGCGCCACCAATTGGGAGAGAGAGGGCGCTGCGCCCCTGTTCCCTTGTTTAAAAAAAATCCCTGCTATTGTCATATGATAACAGACTGATATAGATGTATTCAGTAGATACTTGGAGAAGGTCTATTGCCATATGATAGCATAGACTGATATAGGTGTATTCAGTAGATACTTGGAGAAGGTCTATTGCCATATGATAGCATAGACTGATATAGGTGTATTCAGTAGATACTTAGAGAAGGTCTATTGCCATATGATAGCATAGACTGATATAGGTGTATTCAGTAGATACTTAGAGAAGGTCTATTGCCATATGATAGCATAGACTGATATAGGTGTATTCAGTAGATACTTAGAGAAGGTCTATTGCCATATGATAGCATAGACTGATATAGGTGTATTCAGTAGATACTTAGAGAAGGTCTATTGCCATATGATAGCATAGACTGATATAGGTGCCCTCAGTAGATACTTAGAGAAGGTCTATTGCCATATGATAGCATAGACTGATATAGGTGCACTCAGTAGATACTTGGAGAAGGTCTATTGCCATATGATAGCATAGACTGATATAGGTGCACTCAATAGATACTTAGAGAAGGTCTATTGCCATATGATAGCATAGACTGATATAGGTGCCCTCAGTAGATACTTAGAGAAGGTCTATTGCCATATGATAGCATAGACTGATATAGGTGCCCTCAGTAGATACTTGGAGAAGGTCTATTGCCATATGATAGCATAGACTGATATAGGTGCACTCAATAGATACTTAGAGAAGGTCTATTGCCATATGATAGCATAGACTGATATAGGTGCACTCAGTAGATACTTAGAGAAGGTCTATTGCCACGTGATAGCATAGACTGATATAGGTGCACTCAATAGATACTTAGAGAAGGTCTATTACCATATGATAGCATAGACTGATATAGATGTACTCAATAGATACTTAGAGAAGGTCTATTGCCACATGATAGCATAGACTGATATAGATGTATTCAGTAGATACTTAGAGAAGGTTTATTGCCATATGATAGCATAGACTGATATAGGTGCACTCAGTAGATACTTGGAGAAGGTCTATTGCCATATGATAGCATAGACTGATATAGGTGCACTCTGTAGATACTTGGAGAAGGTCTATTGCCATATGATAGCATAGACTGATATAGGTGCACTCAGTAGATACTTGGAGAAGGTCTATTGCCATATGATAGCATGGACTGATATAGGTGCACTCACTATATACTTAGAGAAGGTCTATTACCATATGATAGCATAGACTGATATAGATGCACTCAGTAGATACTTAGAGAAGGTCTATTGCCATATGATAGTATAGACTGATATAGATGCACTCAGTAGATACTTAGAGAAGGTCTATTGCCATATGATAGCATAGACTGATATAGGTGTATTCAGTAGATACTTGGAGAAGGTCTATTGCCATATGATAGCATAGACTGATATAGGTGTATTCAGTAGATACTTGGAGTAGGTGTATTGCCATATGATAGCATAGACTGATATAGATGCACTCAGTAGATACTTAGAGAAGGTCTATTGCCATATGATATAGCATAGACTGATATAGATGCGCTCAATAGATACTTAGAGAAGGTCTATTGCCATATGATAGCATAGACTGATATAGGTGTATTCAGTAGATACTTGGAGTAGGTGTATTGCCATATGATAGCATAGACTGATATAGATGCACTCAGTAGATACTTAGAGAGGGTCTATTGCCATATGATAGCATAGAGTGATATAGGTGTATTCAGTATATACTTAGAGAAGGTCTATTGTCATATGATAGCATAGACTGATATAGGTGCACTCAGCAGATACTCAGAGAAGGTCTATTGCCATATGATAGCATAGACTGATATAGATGTATTCAGTAGATACTTGGAGAAGGTCTATTGCCATATGATAGCATAGACTGATATAGGTGCACTCAATAGATACTTAGAGAAGGTCTATTGCCATATGATAGCATAGACTGATATAGGTGCCCTCAGTAGATACTTAGAGAAGGTCTATTGCCATATGATAGCATAGACTGATATAGGTGCCCTCAGTAGATACTTGGAGAAGGTCTATTGCCATATGATAGCATAGACTGATATAGGTGCACTCAATAGATACTTAGAGAAGGTCTATTGCCATATGATAGCATAGACTGATATAGGTGCACTCAGTAGATACTTAGAGAAGGTCTATTGCCACATGATAGCATAGACTGATATAGGTGCACTCAGTAGATACCTGGAGAACGTCTATTGCCATATGATAGCATAGACTGATATAGGTGCACTCAGTAGATACTTAGAGAAGGTCTATTGCCACGTGATAGCATAGACTGATATAGGTGCACTCAATAGATACTTAGAGAAGGTCTATTACCATATGATAGCATAGACTGATATAGATGCACTCAATAGATACTTAGAGAAGGTCTATTGCCACATGATAGCATAGACTGATATAGATGTATTCAGTAGATACTTAGAGAAGGTTTATTGCCATATGATAGCATAGACTGATATAGGTGCACTCAGTAGATACTTGGAGAAGGTCTATTGCCATATGATAGCATAGACTGATATAGGTGCACTCAGTAGATACTTGGAGAAGGTCTATTGCCATATGATAGCATAGACTGATATAGGTGCACTCAGTAGATACTTGGAGAAGGTCTATTGCCATATGATAGCATGGACTGATATAGGTGCACTCACTATATACTTAGAGAAGGTCTATTACCATATGATAGCATAGACTGATATAGATGCACTCAGTAGATGCTTCGAGAAGGTCTATTGCCATATGATAGTATAGACTGATATAGATGCACTCAGTAGATACTTAGAGAAGGTCTATTGCCATATGATAGCATAGACTAATATAGGTGTATTCAGTAGATATTTGGAGAAGGTCTATTGCCATATGATAGCATAGACTGATATAGGTGTATTCAGTAGATACTTGGAGTAGGTGTATTGCCATATGATAGCATAGACTGATATAGATGCACTCAGTAGATACTTAGAGAAGGTCTATTGCCATATGATATAGCATAGACTGATATAGATGCGCTCAATAGATACTTAGAGAAGGTCTATTGCCATATGATAGCATAGACTGATATAGGTGTATTCAGTAGATACTTGGAGTAGGTGTATTGCCATATGATAGCATAGACTGATATAGATGCACTCAGTAGATACTTAGAGAGGGTCTATTGCCATATGATAGCATAGACTGATATAGGTGTATTCAGTATATACTTAGAGAAGGTCTATTGTCATATGATAGCATAGACTGATATAGGTGCACTCAGCAGATACTCAGAGAAGGTCTATTGCCATATGATAGCATGGACTGATATAGATGTATTCAGTAGATACTTGGAGAAGGTCTATTGCCATATGATAGCATAGACTGATATAGGTGCACTCAATAGATACTTAGAGCAGGTCTATTGCCATATGATAGCATAGACTGATATAGGTGTCCTCAGTAGATACTTAGAGAAGGTCTATTGCCATATGATAGCATAGACTGATATAGGTGCCCTCAGTAGATACTTGGAGAAGGTCTATTGCCATATGATAGCATAGACTGATATAGGTGCACTCAATAGATACTTAGAGAAGGTCTATTGCCATATGATAGCATAGACTGATATAGGTGCACTCAGTAGATACTTAGAGAAGGTCTATTGCCACATGATAGCATAGACTGATATAGGTGCACTCAGTAGATACCTGGAGAACGTCTATTGCCATATGATAGCATAGACTGATATAGGTGCACTCAGTAGATACTTAGAGAAGGTCTATTGCCACGTGATAGCATAGACTGATATAGGTGCACTCAATAGATACTTAGAGAAGGTCTATTACCATATGATAGCATAGACTGATATAGATGCACTCAATAGATACTTAGAGAAGGTATATTGCCACATGATAGCATAGACTGATATAGATGTATTCAGTAGATACTTAGAGAAGGTTTATTGCCATATGATAGCATAGACTGATATAGGTGCACTCAGTAGATACTTGGAGAAGGTCTATTGCCATATGATAGCATAGACTGATATAGGTGCACTCAGTAGATACTTGGAGAAGGTCTATTGCCATATGATAGCATAGACTGATATAGGTGCACTCAGTAGATACTTGGAGAAGGTCTATTGCCATATGATAGCATGGACTGATATAGGTGCACTCACTATATACTTAGAGAAGGTCTATTACCATATGATAGCATAGACTGATATAGATGCACTCAGTAGATGCTTAGAGAAGGTCTATTGCCATATGATAGTATAGACTGATATAGATGCACTCAGTAGATACTTAGAGAAGGTCTATTGCCATATGATAGCATAGACTGATATAGGTGTATTCAGTAGATATTTGGAGAAGGTCTATTGCCATATGATAGCATAGACTGATATAGGTGTATTCAGTAGATACTTGGAGTAGGTGTATTGCCATATGATAGCATAGACTGATATAGATGCACTCAGTAGATACTTAGAGAAGGTCTATTGCCATATGATATAGCATAGACTGATATAGATGCGCTCAATATATACTTAGAGAAGGTCTATTGCCATATGATAGCATAGACTGATATAGGTGTATTCAGTAGATACTTGGAGTAGGTGTATTGCCATATGATAGCATAGACTGATATAGATGCACTCAGTAGATACTTAGAGAGGGTCTATTGCCATATGATAGCATAGACTGATATAGGTGTATTCAGTATATACTTAGAGAAGGTCTATTGTCATATGATAGCATAGACTGATATAGGTGCACTCAGCAGATACTCAGAGAAGGTCTATTGCCATATGATAGCATGGACTGATATAGATGTATTCAGTAGATACTTGGAGAAGGTCTATTGCCATATGATAGCATAGACTGATATAGGTGCCCTCAGTAGATACTTAGAGAAGGTCTATTGCTATATGATAGTATAGACTGATATAGGTGCACTCAGTAGATACTTGGAGAAGGTCTATTGCCATATGATAGCATAGACTGATATAGGTGCACTCAGTAGATACTCAGAGAAGGTCTATTGCCATATGATAGCATAGACTGATATAGGTGTATTCAGTAGATACTTAGAGAAGGTCTATTGCCATATGATAGCATAGACTGATATAGGTGCACTCAGTAGATACTCAGAGAAGGTCTATTGCCATATGATAGCATAGACTGATATAGGTGTATTCAGTAGATACTTAGAGAAGGTCTATTGCCATATGATAGCATAGACTGATATAGGTGTATTCAGTAGATACTTGGAGAAGGTCTATTGCCATATGATAGCATAGACTGATATAGGTGTATTCAGTAGATACTTAGAGAAGGTCTATTGCCATATGATAGCATAGACTGATATAGGTGTATTCAGTAGATACTTAGAGAAGGTCTATTGCCATATGATAGCATAGACTGATATAGGTGTATTCAGTAGATACTTAGAGAAGGTCTATTGCCATATGATAGCATAGACTGATATAGGTGCCCTAAGTAGATACTTAGAGAAGGTCTATTGCCATATGATAGCATAGACTGATATAGGTGCACTCAGTAGATACTTGGAGAAGGTCTATTGCCATATGATAGCATAGACTGATATAGGTGCACTCAATAGATACTTAGAGAAGGTCTATTGCCATATGATAGCATAGACTGATATAGGTGCCCTCAGTAGATACTTAGAGAAGGTCTATTGCCATATGATAGCATAGACTGATATAGGTGCCCTCAGTAGATACTTGGAGAAGGTCTATTGCCATATGATAGCATAGACTGATATAGGTGCACTCAATAGATACTTAGAGAAGGTCTATTGCCATATGATAGCATAGACTGATATAGGTGCACTCAGTAGATACTTAGAGAAGGTCTATTGCCACATGATAGCATAGACTGATATAGGTGCACTCAGTAGATACCTGGAGAACGTCTATTGCCATATGATAGCATAGACTGATATAGGTGCACTCAGTAGATACTTAGAGAAGGTCTATTGCCACGTGATAGCATAGACTGATATAGGTGCACTCAATAGATACTTAGAGAAGGTCTATTACCATATGATAGCATAGACTGATATAGATGCACTCAATAGATACTTAGAGAAGGTCTATTGCCACATGATAGCATAGACTGATATAGATGTATTCAGTAGATACTTAGAGAAGGTTTATTGCCATATGATAGCATAGACTGATATAGGTGCACTCAGTAGATACTTGGAGAAGGTCTATTGCCATATGATAGCATAGACTGATATAGGTGCACTCAGTAGATACTTGGAGAAGGTCTATTGCCATATGATAGCATAGACTGATATAGGTGCACTCAGTAGATACTTGGAGAAGGTCTATTGCCATATGATAGCATGGACTGATATAGGTGCACTCACTATATACTTAGAGAAGGTCTATTACCATATGATAGCATAGACTGATATAGATGCACTCAGTAGATACTTAGAGAAGGTCTATTGCCATATGATAGTATAGACTGATATAGATGCACTCAGTAGATACTTAGAGAAGGTCTATTGCCATATGATAGCATAGACTGATATAGGTGTATTCAGTAGATACTTGGAGAAGGTCTATTGCCATATGATAGCATAGACTGATATAGGTGTATTCAGTAGATACTTGGAGTAGGTGTATTGCCATATGATAGCATAGACTGATATAGATGCACTCAGTAGATACTTAGAGAAGGTCTATTGCCATATGATATAGCATAGACTGATATAGATGCGCTCAATAGATACTTAGAGAAGGTCTATTGCCATATGATAGCATAGACTGATATAGGTGTATTCAGTAGATACTTGGAGTAGGTGTATTGCCATATGATAGCATAGACTGATATAGATGCACTCAGTAGATACTTAGAGAGGGTCTATTGCCATATGATAGCATAGACTGATATAGGTGTATTCAGTATATACTTAGAGAAGGTCTATTGTCATATGATAGCATAGACTGATATAGGTGCACTCAGCAGATACTCAGAGAAGGTCTATTGCCATATGATAGCATGGACTGATATAGATGTATTCAGTAGATACTTGGAGAAGGTCTATTGCCATATGATAGCATAGACTGATATAGGTGCCCTCAGTAGATACTTAGAGAAGGTCTATTGCTATATGATAGTATAGACTGATATAGGTGCACTCAGTAGATACTTGGAGAAGGTCTATTGCCATATGATAGCATAGACTGATATAGGTGCACTCAGTAGATACTCAGAGAAGGTCTATTGCCATATGATAGCATAGACTGATATAGGTGTATTCAGTAGATACTTAGAGAAGGTCTATTGCCATATGATAGCATAGACTGATATAGGTGCACTCAGTAGATACTCAGAGAAGGTCTATTGCCATATGATAGCATAGACTGATATAGGTGTATTCAGTAGATACTTAGAGAAGGTCTATTGCCATATGATAGTATAGACTGATATAGGTGTATTCAGTAGATACTTAGAGAAGGTCTATTGCCATATGATAGCATGGACTGATATAGATGTATTCAGTAAATACTTAGAGAAGGTCTATTGCCATATGATAGCATAGACTGATATAGATGTATTCAGTAGAAACTTGGAGAAGGTCTATTGCCATATGATAGCATAGACTGATATAGGTGTATTCAGTAGATACTTAGAGAAGGTCTATTGCTATATGATAGCATGGACTGATATAGATGTATTCAGTAAATACTTAGAGAAGGTCTATTGCCATATGATAGCATAGACTGATACAGATGTATTCAGTAGATACTTGGAGAAGGTCTATTGCCATATGATAGCATGGACTGATATAGATGTATTCAGTAGATACTTAGAGAAGGTCTATTGCCATATGATAGCATGGACTGATATAGATGTATTCAGTAGATACTTAGAGAAGGTCTATTGCCATATGATAGCATAGACTAATATAGGTGTATTCAGTAGATACTTAGAGAAGGTCTATTACCATATGATAGTATAGACTGATATAGGTGCACTCAGTAGATACTTAGAGAATGTCTATTACCATATGATAGTATAGACTGATATAGGTGCACTCAGTAGATACTTAGAGAAGGTTTATTGCCATATGATAGCATAGACTGATATAGGTGCACTCAGTAGATATTTAGAGAAGGTCTATTGCCATATGATAGCATGGACTGATATAGGTGCACTCAGTAGATATTTAGAGAAGGTCTATTGCCATATGATAGCATAGACTGATATAGGTGCACTCAGTAGATATTTAGAGAAGGTCTATTGCCATATGATAGCGTAGACTGATATAGGTGTATTCAGTAGATACTTAGAGAAGGTCTATTGCCATATGATAGTATAGACTGATATAGGTGTATTCAGTAGATACTTAGAGAAGGTCTGTTGCCATATGATATAGCATAGACTGATATAGGTGCACTCAGTAGATATTTAGAGAAGGTCTATTGCCATATGATAGCATAGACTGATATAGGTGTATTCAGTAGATACTTAGAGAAGGTCTATTGCCATATGATATAGCATATTATTATGCAGACTTTCATTTATGAGTTAATAGTTCACAAATACTATTTTTATAAATATTTAAATTTTGAAGGAAATTATCAACGAAGACTTATACAAAGATGAAGAAGACCTTGAAGAGAAGTTGGTACAATTTAAAGGTTAGATTACTTAAAAAGTTACTGACATCATGTTTTTTACCAGTGTTGTATAGTACGTTGTATGGACTCTTATCAAACACGACATGGTGCAATGACTGGTGTTGTATACGTTGTATGGACCCTTATCAAACAGGACATGGTGCAATGACTGCTGCATTTTTAACTGAGGATAAATGGCTTTGTTTTGCATTTGGCACAAAAAACTTTTGAAAAGGTGAAATTTTGAAATATATTTATTCAAATGACATGCCAAAATATATATATCTCAAAAGTAAGTATTCGTGGCATATTTTAAGTTTAACTGGACTGGAAGTTAGAATTTGTTACTACTCTAAATATCCAAACATATTTTAGTATGAGGTAGTAACCATATTATATCCTAACATTCGACAAACATATTTTCATTTGAAAGAATACAGGTGATTTTGGTTCTCAATTTGAAAAATATGAAATAATTAATAAAAAGACATGCTAATATTTTAACCATTTGAACCATTGACCAAGTCAACATAATTGCTCTTTGGTTACATGCTTGGCTCAAAATTGTTGAGAGATATATACAATCAATCTTGTGAGATTAATGACAAAAGTTGATTTTGAAAAAGTTTCTACTTAACAATGCAACCTTAACAAATTAAAAAAATAATGAAAAGAAAAATAAAGCCCAAACTAGATGCATCTGATGCATAACCTTTTCTCAAATATTTAGGCAGGAAAAAATATGGAATTCAAAATAATGTGTACTTTATTTTATTATGTTTTATTTCAGCTCAGTTCATGGAGTATGACAACGACCATTCAGGAGACTTAGGTGAGATAAAATATTGCTTTGCTTATTCAACTTTAATTTCAACTTTAATCAATGTGCTTTTTATCAAATACATTGAAAAAACATAACCAAAGTATAAATTTTGTGACAATTTAAAACATTGATGCACATTGATATTAGAGAACAAATTGACTTGGAAACTTATCAACCTATCTTCATATTGATGTGTGAAAATTTATCCAGAGAAAAGTCCATTTTCCCTCTTTAACTTTTTTACCACCAGTTTCCTTTTTCATCGCAAATTCACATAACAGTCCCGTTTATAGTCTGAACTTTCTTTCAGAAGATTAGGACAAAAATAACCAAAATTTTTGAGTATAAACTCCAAAATTAGGGTTCAGTTTGTTGGTGAAAAGTTTGTTGGTTTATTCTGTGTAATCCTATAATTTTGAAGTTTGATTTTTTCCATTCAATGTTTAAAAATAAAATAGCAGTGACAGCAGTCAATTGATTATTGGAATCAAAGTGAATGCAAAGATTCAAGAGAACTCAAAATATTGATCAATATCCCAATACCCCAATGTTTTTGTTCCAAATTATATTGTTGTCTAATATTATTATTGACTTACCGATAGGTTTGATGGACGTACAACTAATGATGGAGAAACTTGGCCAGCCAAAAAACCAGCTGGAGTTGAAAAAAATAATTGCTGAAGTAGATTTAAATAATTCAGGAACAATCTGTTATAGAGAGTTTGTGGTCATGATGCTTGGTAAAAAGTCTTCAATTCTGAAGATGTAAGTTAAATAATACCGTACTTCCCCAATCATAAGTCCACCCCTCTGTTTTTAGAAATTGAGGGCATCTCGAGAATAGGCCCAGGGTGCTTTTACCGGGCGTTGATGACATTTATTACAAATATGCATGTAAAAAGTGTATTTCATTGCATAAAAATCGTGATTGGTATGGTAGTTTGGTTCAATTTCAGAGTGCATGGCGGGCAAACGTACGGAACATGGTCCGCATCTTTTCTATTCTGTTATTTACTGAGAATTACTGATGTTGCAATACTCAAGTAATCCATATTTCGTTTGAGTAGTAGTTTTCGAAACGCCAAAGGTTGCTATGGTTGACCACAGACATGTTGCTATGGTTGACCACAGACATGTTGCTATGGTTGACCACAGACATGTTGCTATGGTTGACCACAGACATGTTGCCATGGTTGACCATGTTAGCCAACCATGGTCACTTGTGCCTGAGTGCACTATATGTACGGTTAATATAAAAAAATAGAACCTGTAGAAATTGCTTTCATTGATTTCCAATAAATAAACAAACAAAGAAGAAATGTTCTGTTGAATTCACATGAAAGATAAATTTGAAAATATTAACCCCTCAAATATTTTCATCTCTTCCTTCTTGTTCCAAATAGTTCAGCATATAATCCCCATATTTCTTTTTACAGAATCTTAATGTTTGAAAAAAAATCCAAGGAAGCTGAAAAACCGAAGGGAATTCCAGCAAAGAAGACATTTGATGATTTACCCTGAACTCTGATGTCTACTAGCTGTGTACATATTATATTTAGCTGTCTCTCTGCCAAGAATTATTCAAAATTGATTTATTCTGTACTACAGGTGTTTTTATTTTTACATCCCACTACCCCACTCCAGACCCCCTCCCCCTCCAAGTAAATCTAGTTAACCTTTGAATGCCAAATTTTTCCACCGAAATCTTTTAATTTTTTTAAAATTTTTTTTATAATTTTGAATGAGTATGGATTAAAATAACAACAGTTCATTATGTCTAAAGGAGCGAAATTGACTTGGTGATGGAAAGGTTAAATATTACTTGTCAATGTAAAACATCCTTAATTTGTTTATATGCCTTAATTGAGCATGCACTTAACTACTGGGGACTCTCTTTAGTAACCTGTTTATCGGATTGAGTACACTTGTTTGTGTATTGTCTAGCATATCTGAGATGTTTTACATTTTTTTTTCATTCCAGTGTGTTGAAAATTTATTATTAAATATGGTAAATAGGAATGATAATTTCAAAGTTTCAAAGAAGTATGCCCTCACCAATAGAATGATGAGAAACTTTTGTTTTTTTTAAGTGGAAAATAATTTTGTTCAAAAAATAGCAAGTCTGTAAAATTTTATCATACATAATCTACGATTTTTTTATTAAATTGTTTTACAATCTATTTTTTTTATCACAAGCTGCTCAGATCATTGATTGTCCAATTCAATTTGTTTTCATGTTGGGTTTCATGTATTATGTCACGAGGTAAACTTTCAAACTCATATAAAGATGGAGATTTGTTACATTGATTGTAATTTTTCATTTCCTTCATGGTGCTTCAATAAAATATGGTAAAATATGACGAGTCCTGATTTGAATATTATTGAGTAAGTGGCATGAACAAAATGATAAAAATAAAGATCCATTTTATGGTGTTGTTTAAAAAAAACAAAAAAAAAACAGTTACAAATGTCAGCAAATGTTCAAGGCAAAAGTTAACATTCTATGAAAATGATTTTTGAGCCATTTAGTATTGGTTGCTATGGTAAACAGTTAGCATCATGTCTCTAGTGTGCTCACTCTCTGGTTCCATACAGCATGTCTCTAGTGTGCTCACTCTCTGGTTCCATGCAGCATGTCTCTAGTGTACTCACTCTCTGGTTCCATACAGCATGTCTCTAGTGTACTCACTCTCTGATTCAATACAGCATGTCTCTAGTGTGCTCACTCTCTGGTTCCATACAGCATGTCTCCAGTGTACTCACTCCCTGGTTACATACAGCATGTCTCTAGTGTACTGACTCTCTGGTTCCATACAGCATGTCTCTAGTGTGTTCACTCTCTGGCTACATACAGCATGTCTCTAGTGTGCTCACTCTCTGGTTTCATACAGCATGTCTCTAGTGTACTCACTCTCTGGTTCCATACAGCATGTCTCTAGTGTACTCACTCTCTGATTCCATACAGCATGTCTCTAGTGTGCTCACTCTCTGGTTCCATACAGCATGTCTCCAGTGTACTCACTCTCTGGTTCCATACAGCATGTCTCTAGTGTACTCACTCCCTGGTTACATACAGCATGTCTCTAGTGTACTGACTCTCTGGTTCCATACAGCATGTCTCTAGTGTGTTCACTCTCTGGCTACATACAGCATGTCTCTAGTGTGCTCACTCTCTGGTTTCATACAGCATGTCTCTAGTGTGTTCACTCTCTGGTTCCATACAGCATGTCTCTAGTGTGCTCACTCTGGTTACATACAGCATGTCTCTAGTGTACTCACTCTATGGTTCCATACAGCATGTCTCTAATGTGTTTACTCTCTGGTTCCATACAGCATGTCTCTAGTGTGCTCACTCTCTGGTTCCATACAGCATGTCTCTATTGTGTTCACTCTTTGGTTCCATGCAGCATGTCTCTAGTGTGTTCATTCTCTGGTTTCATACAGCATGTCTCTAGTGTACTCACTCTCTGGTTCCATACAGCATGTCTCTAGTGTACTCACTCTGGTTTCATACAGCATGTCTCTAGTGTACTCACTCTATGGTTCCATACAGCATGTCTCTAGTGTGTTTACTCTCTGGTTCCATACAGCATGTCTCTAGTGTGCTCACTCTCTGGTTCCATACAGCATGTCTCTAGTGTACTCACTCTCTGGTTTCATACAGCATGTCTCTAGTGTATTCACTCTCTGGTTCCATACAGCATGTCTCTAGTGTACTCACTCTCTGGTTCCATACAGCATGTCTCTAGTGTGCTCACTCTCTGGTTCCATACAGCATGTCTCTATTGTGTTCACTCTTTGGTTCCATGCAGCATGTCTCTAGTGTGTTCATTCTCTGGTTTCATACATCATGTCTCTAGTGTACTCACTCTCTGGTTCCATACAGCATGTCTCTAGTGTACTCACTCTCTGGTTTCATACAGCATGTCTCTAGTGTATTCACTCTCTGGTTCCATACAGCATGTCTCTAGTGTACTCACTCTCTGGTTCCATACAGCATGTCTCTAGTGTACTCACTCTCTGGTTCCATACAGCATGTCTCTAGCGTGCTCACTCTCTGGTTCCATACAGCATGTCTCTAGTGTACTCACTCTCTGGTTCCATACAGCATGTCTCTAGTGTACTCACTCTCTGGTTCCATACAGCATGTCTCTAGCGTGCTCACTCTCTGGTTCCATACAGCATGTCTCTATTGTGTTCACTCTTTGGTTCCATGCAGCATGTCTCTAGTGTGTTCATTCTCTGGTTTCATACAGCATGTCTCTAGTGTACTCACTCTCTGGTTCCATACAGCATGTCTCTAGTGTACTCTCTCTGGTTTCATACAGCATGTCTCTAGTGTACTCACTCTATGGTTCCATACAGCATGTCTCTAGTGTGTTTACTCTCTGGTTCCATACAGCATGTCTCCAGTGTCCTCACTCTCTGGTTCCATACGGCATGTCTCCAGTGTACTCACTCTCTGGTTCCATACAGCATGTCTCTAGTGTACTCACTCTCTGGTTTCATACAGCATGTCTCTAGTGTACTCACTCTCTGGTTCCATACGGCATGTCTCTAGTGTACTCACTCTCTGGTTCCATACAGCATGTCTCTAGTGTACTCACTCTCTGGTTCCATACAGCATGTCTCTAGTGTGCTCACTCTCTGTTTCCATACAGCATGTCTCTAGTGTACTCACTCTCTGGTTCCATACAGCATGTCTCCAGTGTCCTCACTCTCTGGTTTAATACAGCATGTCTCTAGTGTACTCACTCTCTGGTTCCATACGGCATGTCTCTATTGTACTCACTCTCTGGTTCCATACAGCTTGTCTCTAGTGTACTCACTCTCTGGTTCCATACAGCATGTCTCTAGTGTACTCACTCTCTGGTTCCATACGGCATGTCTCTATTGTACTCACTCTCTGGTTCCATACAGCATGTCTTTAGTGTACTCACTCTCTGGTTCCATACAGCATGTCTCTAGTGTACTCACTCTCTGGTTCCATACAGAATGTCTCTAGTGTCCTCACTCTGGTTCCATACGGCATGTCTCTATTGTACTCACTCTCTGGTTCCATACAGCATGTCTCTAGTGTACTCACTCTCTGGTTCCATACAGAATGTCTCTAGTGTACTCACTCTATGGTTCCATACAGCATGTCTCTAATGTGTTTACTCTCTGGTTCCATACAGCATGTCTCTAATGTGTTCATTCTCTGGTTTCATACAGCATGTCTAGTGTACTCACTCTCTGGTTCCATACAGCATGTCTCTAGTGTACTCTCTCTGGTTTCATACAGCATGTCTCTAGTGTACTCACTCTATGGTTCCATACAGCATGTCTCTAGTGTGTTTACTCTCTGGTTCCATACAGCATGTCTCTAGTGTGCTCACTCTCTGGTTCCATACAGCATGTCTCTATTGTGTTCACTCTTTGGTTCCATGCAGCATGTCTCTAGTGTGTTCATTCTCTGGTTTCATACAGCATGTCTCTAGTGTACTCACTCTCTGGTTCCATACGGCATGTCTCTAGTGTACTCACTCTCTGGTTCCATACAGCATGTCTCTAGTGTACTCACTCTCTGGTTCCATACAGCATGTCTCTAGTGTGCTCACTCTCTGTTTCCATACAGCATGTCTCTAGTGTACTCACTCTCTGGTTCCATACAGCATGTCTCCAGTGTCCTCACTCTCTGGTTTAATACAGCATGTCTCTGGTGTACTCACTCTCTGGTTCCATACAGAATGTCTCTAGTGTCCTCACTCTGGTTCCATACGGCATGTCTCTATTGTACTCACTCTCTGGTTCCATACAGCATGTCTCTAGTGTACTCACTCTCTGGTTCCATACAGAATGTCTCTAGTGTACTCACTCTCTGGTTCCATACAGAATGTCTCTAGTGTCCTCACTCTCTGGTTCTATACGGCATGTCTCTAGTGTACTCACTCTCTGGTTCCATACAGCATGTCTCTAGTGTACTCACTATCTGGTTACATACAGCATGTCTCCAGTGTGCTCACTCTCTGGTTACATACATCATGTCTCTAGTGTACTCACTCTATGGTTCCATACATCATGTCTCTAGTGTGTTTACTCTCTGGTTCCATACAGCATGTCTCTAGTGTGCTCACTCTCTGGTTCCATACAGCATGTCTCTATTGTGTTCACTCTTTGGTTCCATGCAGCATGTCTCTAGTGTGTTCATTCTCTGGTTTCATACAGCATGTCTCTAGTGTGTTTACTCTCTGGTTCCATACAGCATGTCTCTAGTGTGCTCACTCTCTGGTTCCATACAGCATGTCTCTATTGTGTTCACTCTTTGGTTCCATGCAGCATGTCTCTAGTGTGTTCATTCTCTGGTTTCATACAGCATGTCTCTAGTGTACTCACTCTCTGGTTCCATACGGCATGTCTCCAGTGTCCTCACTTTCTGGTTCCATACGGCATGTCTCTAGTATACTCACTCTCTGGTTCCATGCAGCATGTCTCTAGTGTACTCACTATCTGGTTACATACAGCATGTCTCTAGTGTACTCACTCTCTGGTTCCATATGGCATGTCTCCAGTGTCCTCACTCTCTGGTTCCATACGGCATGTCTCCAGTGTACTCACTCTCTGGTTCCATACAGCATGTCTCTAGTGTACTCACTCTCTGGTTTCATACAACATGTCTCTAGTGTACTCACTCTCTGGTTCCATACAGCATGTCTCTAGTGTACTCACTCTCTGGTTCCATACAGCATGTCTCTAGTGTACTCACTCTCTGGTTCCATACAGAATGTCTCTAGTGTCCTCACTCTGGTTCCATACGGCATGTCTCTATTGTACTCACTCTCTGGTTCCATACAGCATGTCTCTAGTGTACTCACTCTCTGGTTCCATACAGAATGTCTCTAGTGTACTCACTCTATGGTTCCATACAGCATGTCTCTAATGTGTTTACTCTCTGGTTCCATACAGCATGTCTCTAGTGTGTTCATTCTCTGGTTTCATACAGCATGTCTA
Organism: Saccoglossus kowalevskii; assembly: GCF_978046115.1. Taxonomy (NCBI): domain Eukaryota; kingdom Metazoa; phylum Hemichordata; class Enteropneusta; family Harrimaniidae; genus Saccoglossus; species Saccoglossus kowalevskii. The sequence continues at coordinate 32,381,849 of NC_140657.1, forward strand.
GTGTACTCACTCTCTGGTTCCATACAGCATGTCTCTAGTGTACTCTCTCTGGTTTCATACAGCATGTCTCTAGTGTACTCACTCTATGGTTCCATACAGCATGTCTCTAGTGTGTTTACTCTCTGGTTCCATACAGCATGTCTCTAGTGTGCTCACTCTCTGGTTCCATACAGCATGTCTCTATTGTGTTCACTCTTTGGTTCCATGCAGCATGTCTCTAGTGTGTTCATTCTCTGGTTTCATACAGCATGTCTCTAGTGTACTCACTCTCTGGTTCCATACGGCATGTCTCTAGTGTACTCACTCTCTGGTTCCATACAGCATGTCTCTAGTGTACTCACTCTCTGGTTCCATACAGCATGTCTCTAGTGTGCTCACTCTCTGTTTCCATACAGCATGTCTCTAGTGTACTCACTCTCTGGTTCCATACAGCATGTCTCCAGTGTCCTCACTCTCTGGTTTAATACAGCATGTCTCTGGTGTACTCACTCTCTGGTTCCATACAGAATGTCTCTAGTGTCCTCACTCTGGTTCCATACGGCATGTCTCTATTGTACTCACTCTCTGGTTCCATACAGCATGTCTCTAGTGTACTCACTCTCTGGTTCCATACAGAATGTCTCTAGTGTACTCACTCTCTGGTTCCATACAGAATGTCTCTAGTGTCCTCACTCTCTGGTTCTATACGGCATGTCTCTAGTGTACTCACTCTCTGGTTCCATACAGCATGTCTCTAGTGTACTCACTATCTGGTTACATACAGCATGTCTCCAGTGTGCTCACTCTCTGGTTACATACATCATGTCTCTAGTGTACTCACTCTATGGTTCCATACATCATGTCTCTATTGTGTTCACTCTTTGGTTCCATGCAGCATGTCTCTAGTGTGTTCATTCTCTGGTTTCATACAGCATGTCTCTAGTGTACTCACTCTCTGGTTCCATACAGCATGTCTCCAGTGTCCTCACTCTCTGGTTTAATACAGCATGTCTCTAGTGTACTCACTCTCTGGTTCCATACGGCATGTCTCTATTGTACTCACTCTCTGGTTCCATACAGCTTGTCTCTAGTGTACTCACTCTCTGGTTCCATACAGCATGTCTCTAGTGTACTCACTCTCTGGTTCCATACGGCATGTCTCTATTGTACTCACTCTCTGGTTCCATACAGCATGTCTTTAGTGTACTCACTCTCTGGTTCCATACAGCATGTCTCTAGTGTACTCACTCTCTGGTTCCATACAGAATGTCTCTAGTGTCCTCACTCTGGTTCCATACGGCATGTCTCTATTGTACTCACTCTCTGGTTCCATACAGCATGTCTCTAGTGTACTCACTCTCTGGTTCCATACAGAATGTCTCTAGTGTACTCACTCTATGGTTCCATACAGCATGTCTCTAATGTGTTTACTCTCTGGTTCCATACAGCATGTCTCTAGTGTGTTCATTCTCTGGTTTCATACAGCATGTCTAGTGTACTCACTCTCTGGTTCCATACAGCATGTCTCTAGTGTACTCTCTCTGGTTTCATACAGCATGTCTCTAGTGTACTCACTCTATGGTTCCATACAGCATGTCTCTAGTGTGTTTACTCTCTGGTTCCATACAGCATGTCTCTAGTGTGCTCACTCTCTGGTTCCATACAGCATGTCTCTATTGTGTTCACTCTTTGGTTCCATGCAGCATGTCTCTAGTGTGTTCATTCTCTGGTTTCATACAGCATGTCTCTAGTGTACTCACTCTCTGGTTCCATACGGCATGTCTCTAGTGTACTCACTCTCTGGTTCCATACAGCATGTCTCTAGTGTACTCACTCTCTGGTTCCATACAGCATGTCTCTAGTGTGCTCACTCTCTGTTTCCATACAGCATGTCTCTAGTGTACTCACTCTCTGGTTCCATACAGCATGTCTCCAGTGTCCTCACTCTCTGGTTTAATACAGCATGTCTCTGGTGTACTCACTCTCTGGTTCCATACAGAATGTCTCTAGTGTCCTCACTCTGGTTCCATACGGCATGTCTCTATTGTACTCACTCTCTGGTTCCATACAGCATGTCTCTAGTGTACTCACTCTCTGGTTCCATACAGAATGTCTCTAGTGTACTCACTCTCTGGTTCCATACAGAATGTCTCTAGTGTCCTCACTCTCTGGTTCTATACGGCATGTCTCTAGTGTACTCACTCTCTGGTTCCATACAGCATGTCTCTAGTGTACTCACTATCTGGTTACATACAGCATGTCTCCAGTGTGCTCACTCTCTGGTTACATACATCATGTCTCTAGTGTACTCACTCTATGGTTCCATACATCATGTCTCTAGTGTGTTTACTCTCTGGTTCCATACAGCATGTCTCTAGTGTGCTCACTCTCTGGTTCCATACAGCATGTCTCTATTGTGTTCACTCTTTGGTTCCATACAGCATGTCTCTAGTGTACTCTCTCTGGTTTCATACAGCATGTCTCTAGTGTACTCACTCTCTGGTTCCATACAGCATGTCTCTAGTGTGCTCACTCTCTGTTTCCATACAGCATGTCTCTAGTGTACTCACTCTCTGGTTCCATACAGCATGTCTCCAGTGTCCTCACTCTCTGGTTTAATACAGCATGTCTCTGGTGTACTCACTCTCTGGTTCCATACAGAATGTCTCTAGTGTCCTCACTCTGGTTCCATACGGCATGTCTCTATTGTACTCACTCTCTGGTTCCATACAGCATGTCTCTAGTGTACTCACTCTCTGGTTCCATACAGAATGTCTCTAGTGTACTCACTCTCTGGTTCCATACAGAATGTCTCTAGTGTCCTCACTCTCTGGTTCTATACGGCATGTCTCTAGTGTACTCACTCTCTGGTTCCATACAGCATGTCTCTAGTGTACTCACTATCTGGTTACATACAGCATGTCTCCAGTGTGCTCACTCTCTGGTTACATACATCATGTCTCTAGTGTACTCACTCTATGGTTCCATACATCATGTCTCTAGTGTGTTTACTCTCTGGTTCCATACAGCATGTCTCTAGTGTGCTCACTCTCTGGTTCCATACAGCATGTCTCTATTGTGTTCACTCTTTGGTTCCATGCAGCATGTCTCTAGTGTGTTCATTCTCTGGTTTCATACAGCATGTCTCTAGTGTGTTTACTCTCTGGTTCCATACAGCATGTCTCTAGTGTGCTCACTCTCTGGTTCCATACAGCATGTCTCTATTGTGTTCACTCTTTGGTTCCATGCAGCATGTCTCTAGTGTGTTCATTCTCTGGTTTCATACAGCATGTCTCTAGTGTACTCACTCTCTGGTTCCATACGGCATGTCTCCAGTGTCCTCACTTTCTGGTTCCATACGGCATGTCTCTAGTATACTCACTCTCTGGTTCCATGCAGCATGTCTCTAGTGTACTCACTATCTGGTTACATACAGCATGTCTCTAGTGTACTCACTCTCTGGTTCCATATGGCATGTCTCCAGTGTCCTCACTCTCTGGTTCCATACGGCATGTCTCCAGTGTACTCACTCTCTGGTTCCATACAGCATGTCTCTAGTGTACTCACTCTCTGGTTTCATACAACATGTCTCTAGTGTACTCACTCTCTGGTTCCATACAGCATGTCTCTAGTGTACTCACTCTCTGGTTCCATACAGCATGTCTCTAGTGTACTCACTCTCTGGTTCCATACAGAATGTCTCTAGTGTCCTCACTCTGGTTCCATACGGCATGTCTCTATTGTACTCACTCTCTGGTTCCATACAGCATGTCTCTAGTGTACTCACTCTCTGGTTCCATACAGAATGTCTCTAGTGTACTCACTCTATGGTTCCATACAGCATGTCTCTAATGTGTTTACTCTCTGGTTCCATACAGCATGTCTCTAGTGTGTTCATTCTCTGGTTTCATACAGCATGTCTAGTGTACTCACTCTCTGGTTCCATACAGCATGTCTCTAGTGTACTCTCTCTGGTTTCATACAGCATGTCTCTAGTGTACTCACTCTATGGTTCCATACAGCATGTCTCTAGTGTGTTTACTCTCTGGTTCCATACAGCATGTCTCTAGTGTGCTCACTCTCTGGTTCCATACAGCATGTCTCTATTGTGTTCACTCTTTGGTTCCATGCAGCATGTCTCTAGTGTGTTCATTCTCTGGTTTCATACAGCATGTCTCTAGTGTACTCACTCTCTGGTTCCATACGGCATGTCTCTAGTGTACTCACTCTCTGGTTCCATACAGCATGTCTCTAGTGTACTCACTCTCTGGTTCCATACAGCATGTCTCTAGTGTGCTCACTCTCTGTTTCCATACAGCATGTCTCTAGTGTACTCACTCTCTGGTTCCATACAGCATGTCTCCAGTGTCCTCACTCTCTGGTTTAATACAGCATGTCTCTGGTGTACTCACTCTCTGGTTCCATACAGAATGTCTCTAGTGTCCTCACTCTGGTTCCATACGGCATGTCTCTATTGTACTCACTCTCTGGTTCCATACAGCATGTCTCTAGTGTACTCACTCTCTGGTTCCATACAGAATGTCTCTAGTGTACTCACTCTCTGGTTCCATACAGAATGTCTCTAGTGTCCTCACTCTCTGGTTCTATACGGCATGTCTCTAGTGTACTCACTCTCTGGTTCCATACAGCATGTCTCTAGTGTACTCACTATCTGGTTACATACAGCATGTCTCCAGTGTGCTCACTCTCTGGTTACATACATCATGTCTCTAGTGTACTCACTCTATGGTTCCATACATCATGTCTCTATTGTGTTCACTCTTTGGTTCCATGCAGCATGTCTCTAGTGTGTTCATTCTCTGGTTTCATACAGCATGTCTCTAGTGTACTCACTCTCTGGTTCCATACAGCATGTCTCCAGTGTCCTCACTCTCTGGTTTAATACAGCATGTCTCTAGTGTACTCACTCTCTGGTTCCATACGGCATGTCTCTATTGTACTCACTCTCTGGTTCCATACAGCTTGTCTCTAGTGTACTCACTCTCTGGTTCCATACAGCATGTCTCTAGTGTACTCACTCTCTGGTTCCATACGGCATGTCTCTATTGTACTCACTCTCTGGTTCCATACAGCATGTCTTTAGTGTACTCACTCTCTGGTTCCATACAGCATGTCTCTAGTGTACTCACTCTCTGGTTCCATACAGAATGTCTCTAGTGTCCTCACTCTGGTTCCATACGGCATGTCTCTATTGTACTCACTCTCTGGTTCCATACAGCATGTCTCTAGTGTACTCACTCTCTGGTTCCATACAGAATGTCTCTAGTGTACTCACTCTATGGTTCCATACAGCATGTCTCTAATGTGTTTACTCTCTGGTTCCATACAGCATGTCTCTAGTGTGTTCATTCTCTGGTTTCATACAGCATGTCTAGTGTACTCACTCTCTGGTTCCATACAGCATGTCTCTAGTGTACTCTCTCTGGTTTCATACAGCATGTCTCTAGTGTACTCACTCTATGGTTCCATACAGCATGTCTCTAGTGTGTTTACTCTCTGGTTCCATACAGCATGTCTCTAGTGTGCTCACTCTCTGGTTCCATACAGCATGTCTCTATTGTGTTCACTCTTTGGTTCCATGCAGCATGTCTCTAGTGTGTTCATTCTCTGGTTTCATACAGCATGTCTCTAGTGTACTCACTCTCTGGTTCCATACGGCATGTCTCTAGTGTACTCACTCTCTGGTTCCATACAGCATGTCTCTAGTGTACTCACTCTCTGGTTCCATACAGCATGTCTCTAGTGTGCTCACTCTCTGTTTCCATACAGCATGTCTCTAGTGTACTCACTCTCTGGTTCCATACAGCATGTCTCCAGTGTCCTCACTCTCTGGTTTAATACAGCATGTCTCTGGTGTACTCACTCTCTGGTTCCATACAGAATGTCTCTAGTGTCCTCACTCTGGTTCCATACGGCATGTCTCTATTGTACTCACTCTCTGGTTCCATACAGCATGTCTCTAGTGTACTCACTCTCTGGTTCCATACAGAATGTCTCTAGTGTACTCACTCTCTGGTTCCATACAGAATGTCTCTAGTGTCCTCACTCTCTGGTTCTATACGGCATGTCTCTAGTGTACTCACTCTCTGGTTCCATACAGCATGTCTCTAGTGTACTCACTATCTGGTTACATACAGCATGTCTCCAGTGTGCTCACTCTCTGGTTACATACATCATGTCTCTAGTGTACTCACTCTATGGTTCCATACATCATGTCTCTAGTGTGTTTACTCTCTGGTTCCATACAGCATGTCTCTAGTGTGCTCACTCTCTGGTTCCATACAGCATGTCTCTATTGTGTTCACTCTTTGGTTCCATGCAGCATGTCTCTAGTGTGTTCATTCTCTGGTTTCATACAGCATGTCTCTAGTGTGTTTACTCTCTGGTTCCATACAGCATGTCTCTAGTGTGCTCACTCTCTGGTTCCATACAGCATGTCTCTATTGTGTTCACTCTTTGGTTCCATGCAGCATGTCTCTAGTGTGTTCATTCTCTGGTTTCATACAGCATGTCTCTAGTGTACTCACTCTCTGGTTCCATACGGCATGTCTCCAGTGTCCTCACTTTCTGGTTCCATACGGCATGTCTCTAGTATACTCACTCTCTGGTTCCATGCAGCATGTCTCTAGTGTACTCACTATCTGGTTACATACAGCATGTCTCTAGTGTACTCACTCTCTGGTTCCATATGGCATGTCTCCAGTGTCCTCACTCTCTGGTTCCATACGGCATGTCTCCAGTGTACTCACTCTCTGGTTCCATACAGCATGTCTCTAGTGTACTCACTCTCTGGTTTCATACAACATGTCTCTAGTGTACTCACTCTCTGGTTCCATACAGCATGTCTCTAGTGTACTCACTCTCTGGTTCCATACAGCATGTCTCTAGTGTACTCACTCTCTGGTTCCATACAGAATGTCTCTAGTGTCCTCACTCTGGTTCCATACGGCATGTCTCTATTGTACTCACTCTCTGGTTCCATACAGCATGTCTCTAGTGTACTCACTCTCTGGTTCCATACAGAATGTCTCTAGTGTACTCACTCTATGGTTCCATACAGCATGTCTCTAATGTGTTTACTCTCTGGTTCCATACAGCATGTCTCTAGTGTGTTCATTCTCTGGTTTCATACAGCATGTCTAGTGTACTCACTCTCTGGTTCCATACAGCATGTCTCTAGTGTACTCTCTCTGGTTTCATACAGCATGTCTCTAGTGTACTCACTCTATGGTTCCATACAGCATGTCTCTAGTGTGTTTACTCTCTGGTTCCATACAGCATGTCTCTAGTGTGCTCACTCTCTGGTTCCATACAGCATGTCTCTATTGTGTTCACTCTTTGGTTCCATGCAGCATGTCTCTAGTGTGTTCATTCTCTGGTTTCATACAGCATGTCTCTAGTGTACTCACTCTCTGGTTCCATACGGCATGTCTCTAGTGTACTCACTCTCTGGTTCCATACAGCATGTCTCTAGTGTACTCACTCTCTGGTTCCATACAGCATGTCTCTAGTGTGCTCACTCTCTGTTTCCATACAGCATGTCTCTAGTGTACTCACTCTCTGGTTCCATACAGCATGTCTCCAGTGTCCTCACTCTCTGGTTTAATACAGCATGTCTCTGGTGTACTCACTCTCTGGTTCCATACAGAATGTCTCTAGTGTCCTCACTCTGGTTCCATACGGCATGTCTCTATTGTACTCACTCTCTGGTTCCATACAGCATGTCTCTAGTGTACTCACTCTCTGGTTCCATACAGAATGTCTCTAGTGTACTCACTCTCTGGTTCCATACAGAATGTCTCTAGTGTCCTCACTCTCTGGTTCTATACGGCATGTCTCTAGTGTACTCACTCTCTGGTTCCATACAGCATGTCTCTAGTGTACTCACTATCTGGTTACATACAGCATGTCTCCAGTGTGCTCACTCTCTGGTTACATACATCATGTCTCTAGTGTACTCACTCTATGGTTCCATACATCATGTCTCTAGTGTGTTTACTCTCTGGTTCCATACAGCATGTCTCTAGTGTGCTCACTCTCTGGTTCCATACAGCATGTCTCTATTGTGTTCACTCTTTGGTTCCATGCAGCATGTCTCTAGTGTGTTCATTCTCTGGTTTCATACAGCATGTCTCTAGTGTGTTTACTCTCTGGTTCCATACAGCATGTCTCTAGTGTGCTCACTCTCTGGTTCCATACAGCATGTCTCTATTGTGTTCACTCTTTGGTTCCATGCAGCATGTCTCTAGTGTGTTCATTCTCTGGTTTCATACAGCATGTCTCTAGTGTACTCACTCTCTGGTTCCATACGGCATGTCTCCAGTGTCCTCACTTTCTGGTTCCATACTGCATGTCTCTAGTATACTCACTCTCTGGTTCCATGCAGCATGTCTCTAGTGTACTCACTATCTGGTTACATACAGCATGTCTCTAGTGTACTCACTCTCTGGTTCCATATGGCATGTCTCCAGTGTCCTCACTCTCTGGTTCCATACGGCATGTCTCCAGTGTACTCACTCTCTGGTTCCATACAGCATGTCTCTAGTGTACTCACTCTCTGGTTTCATACAACATGTCTCTAGTGTACTCACTCTCTGGTTCCATACAGCATGTCTCTAGTGTACTCATTCTCTGGTTTCATACGGCATGTCTCCAGTGTCCTCACTCTCTGGTTCCATACGGCATGTCTCTAGTGTACTCACTCTCTGGTTTCATACAGCATGTCTCTAGTGTACTCACTCTCTGGTTCCATACAGCATGTCTCTAGTGTACTCACTCTCTGGTTTCATACGGCATGTCTCTAGTGTACTCACTCTCTGGTTTCATACTGCATGTCTCTAGTGTACTCACTCTGGTTTCATACGGCATGTCTCTGGTGTACTTACTCTCTGGTTCCATGCAGCATGTCTCTAGTGTACTCACTCTTTGGTTCCATACAGCATGTCTCTAGTGTGCTCACTCTCTGGTTCCATACAGCATGTCTCTAGTGTTCTCACTCTCTGGTTCCATACAGCATGTCTCTAGTGTACTCACTCTGGTTCCATACAGTATGTCTCCAGTGTGCTCACTCTATGGTTCCATACAGCATGTCTCTAGTGTACTCACTCTTTGGTTCCATACAGCATGTCTCTAGTGTACTCACTCTATGGTTTCATACGGCATGTCTCTAGTGTACTCACTCTCTGGTTCCATACAGCATGTCTCTAGTGTACTCACTCTCTGGTTCCATACGGCATGTCTCTAGTGTGCTCACTCTCTGGTTCCATACAGCATGTCTCTAGTGTCCTCACTCTCTGGTTCCATACAGCATGTCTCTAGTGTACTCACTCTCTGGTTCCATACGGCATGTCTCTAGTGTGCTCACTCTCTGGTTCCATTCATCACAATCATTCTTAGGTGTTGTATTTCTACTTTTTATTTTTCATGAAAAATATTAACAATGTAACAACCGGTATATATACTTTCAGAAAAATTTACACATACAAAGGACCTATGCGTCAGTCTTTGCCCACATGATTTCGTTATAGAAAATATCTGATGGAAAGAAAAAGTTCCGAGTCTTTTCTGGTTTATTCATCTGGCATTATCAACATTTGTACAATTCTGTTTGCAAGATATTGAGCAAACATATGTCTAAAGTATGTCTCCCAATTATGTAGAAGAATATGGAAGAAATCTATCTTCGTAATAAAGGACTATAAGACATGTTGTTTTGTAACTCACTATTTTGCAAATATGGAAGTAATAAAATATGACGCAACACCTGCCAACGTCTCTGATCATCAAAACAACGTTTGGTTCTATTATCAAGGCCAGAAAGTTGTGGACTGATTTTATTTAACATGTTTGCTCAAATTTGACGTTTGCGTAATATTTTCCGGCATTAGGAAATGGGTACTCCATACATTCCTTGTTCGATCTGATCGAAATTTTGTTTAATCTGAGAGTAAACGTGACCTCTATGCAAATTGTAATGATTATGATTATGATTTGCGGAATCAATTTTTACGGAGATCAAGTCGTGGGACCGTGATTGAGGTCACCACTGGTCATTAGGTAATCACCCATATACACATTAGATACATAAATCTACCATGTCTGATGTTTGCAGATGAACCTCTGCTTCTCTCAAAGACCAAACCAGTCCGTGGAGGTATACTCTCAAACATGGAAATTAGACATGAATATCAATAAATCCAAAATTGTGATTTTCGATAAGTGTGGGAAAAAATAACAAATCTGACTTCATTCTTAATGGGACAGAGCTGGAAATAACATCCTCCTATTTTTTATATTTAAGATATTTTTTTATTGAGTCATTCAAGTCTATTAAAAAATACATTTCAGTTTTACATAATCTCATATGAAATACCTTTACATAGTCAATACAGTCAGAAATTTACCCCATTTCTTAATATGTGCATTTAATTTCCCTTTTTTGTTGGCAATAACATATTCAGTGTTCTGAATATTTTGAACAAATGGTTTAAGATGTTTGAAATGTGGAATCTTTCCTTTACATTTGCAGATATAAATAAAACGCTTAGTTACCAATAACAACAAATTAAGCAACAATGACTCATGTGGGTCTCCCAGCAGAATTGTTTTATCAGATAAAGTATTTCTTAACCCAATATGTTTTCCACATCGCTCAGAAAATGCCTTCCAAAACAACTGAACAAGAGGACACCTTATCATAAGGTGCATAATTGTTTCCACTTCCCCTTTACAAAATGTACACATTTTAGATTGGCAAATCTGGGGCAAAATTTTATTTAGTTTTACATTTGTCATTATTAAGTTGTGGTTCATTTTCCATTGAAATTCCCTCAATTTAGTATCTATTGTTATTTTGAATGGTAATTTGTAGATAGTTTCCCAGCCATGTATTCTCTCTCCCAGCAATTCCGAAATGACCTCCTCCGAGCGTGGGGGAATAAAACTTTGTGAAACAATACCCTTAACAACTTGCTTTGCTGTACATATAACATCCTCCTATACATATTTGGGAATGAAATTAAACACGACAGGCAAATTTGATAAAGCACAAGAAGATCTCAAAAATAGAGCCATGAAAGCATGCTTCAAAATGAACCAAATGCTGTTCTCAGAAAACTACATTCCAGTAGAAAACCACCTAAAGATGTTTGATGCAATGATCAAACCAATTCTGCTGTACTGTAGTGAAATTTAGTGGAATTCAGTCCGATTGCATTATTAACACAGAAAGCTTCTTGACAAATCTCAAATTACCCATGGAAAAATTACATATTAAATTCAGCATGTCCTTATTAAAGGTCAACAGCAATTTAGCATGCTTGCTTGAGCTTGGTAGGCTTCCACTTGCCATCTCAAGTATAAGGCAAATGCTGAAATATTGGATGCGATTAAACGACATGGATCATAATACATTAGTTCATGAAGCTTACCAGCTGGGCATACAGCTAGATAATGCAGGCGTACAAAATAACAGGAATAAAAAACATCCTGAACTTTCTAGACTAATATAACAACAATTACAGTCTACTTCATCCAAATATCAGATCGACTCATTAAACAGTCGCTGAAAACAGCATGTATAATGACAATAAATCTAAAAATCATAAAAACAAACTTAGAACCTACAGATTACTGAAAAAGGATTACACCTATGAAAAATATTTAACAATAGTTTAAAATCCCAACCATCGGTCAGCCCTAACAAAACTACGTATAAGTGCCCATACCTTTCAGAAAGAAATGGGGCGGTACAAAAATATTGACATTGACCATAGAAAATGCAAAGTCTGTGATCTTAATGAAGTAGAAGACGAGAAACACTTTCTGCTAAAATGAAAACTGCACAAAGAGGAGAGGATTAAACTGTTCACTGAACATAACTTATCCTCAGCTGGTGTAACTGAGGAAGAAATCATGATAAAAATTCTCACCTCTACCGACAACAAAGAAATCACTGATTATGCAAAATTCATTTTAACTCAGAGACATTGCTATGAAAAAAACACCAGCTACCGCAAAATAATCATTCAATTTTTCATTTCTTGTATTGTTTTATTTTTGTTCTGTTTTACTTAATTTTCTATATGTTTACTTTCGTTTGTTACTTTTTAGCTAGCTGTAAGGATACGAAATCAATAAAGAAAATAAAGAAATTAATAGTAAATGGTACACCAATATAGATTCCCTTTTAAATAACATCAACCATTCTTACCTGATCGACAGCGATGAAACTCTAACTGCAAGGCAATTAGGACAAATCAACAAAAATATACAAACATCATTCATATCAACTTGGACAAGTGAATTACATAATGACAATCGATCAAAACAAAATGAAAAAAATAAATTAAGAACATACAGAGAATTAAAAAACAATTTTGCTTTCGAAACATACCTTGTTACCCTGAAAAACATTGATATGCGCGAAAATTTAACTAAATTCCGCCTCAGTGACCATAACTTGAAAATTGAGACTGGCAGACACAAAAGAATACCCCTTGCTAATAGATTATGCAACCTTTGTGATAAAAATGAAGTAGAAGATGAGTATCACCTCATGATGTCATGTAAAAGATATACCCCCGAAAGAAATGTCCTATTCGAAATAGCAAAAACCAAAATCCAAAACTTTAAAAATTTGCCGCTAAAGACTCAATTCATAGCCTTGCTAAACAACAGTGGCCTAACACTCCCCGTAGCAAGGTACCTAAAGAAGTGTTTTGAAATAAGACAGCAACCCCAGTGACAACCTTCTCTCACTATTTGAGTTTTGCATTTTGTTTTCTATCTATCGTAGTATTATAATTTTATACTAGCTATTATCTGTAATGTATTAGCTTAGATTTTTTTTTTTTTTTTTTTTATTATCTATTTTCTGTTTTGTAACCTTTTATTCCTTTTTAAACTTTTGTAACCATTGCCAATCCCTCCGGGGAATGTGTAAGTGTTAATAAAATTATAACATTAGTACCTTCAATAAAGTTATTTATTTATTTATTTACATTTATTTACACATTTAATGATAACACATTTACATCAAAGAAATATGAATAATTACATAAAACTCTGAAAGTAATCTCCCATGGAGTCACATTTATGGTGAAACTTATGAGTTTAGAATTATACAATGTTCTATAGAGAATTTCAACTCCAACGTAGATTTGGACAGGTTTACTGCATTTTTGTTTGTTTGTTTGTTTGTTTGTTTGTTTGTTTGTTTGTTTGTTTGTTTGACTTGCTCTAATGCACATCCAAGTGATACGTTAATGGAACATCGCTAAAAGTTAACATTGTCTTTTGTATGAGTTAATCATATTTTCACTCTTGCATATCAAATATGATATTCCACATATAGGCATGGACGTGAATGCTCAGACACGCATCATTTGAATTGAATTGGGCGACGACGACCTTTCAAAAGGTAGCCAGTAAAACCCGTTTTTGGATATTCTCTGTATACTACATTTGTATTTGGCTTGTTTGATGTGTCAGGGATTTGAAAAAAAATTTTCTGCTGTCATGTTTTGAACTTCGATATATAGATAACTTTGCGAGAGCTTCGTCGTTTATGTTTAATAAGAAGTTAGTTATTAACAATCCACAACACGAACAATATGTAATCAGGGCTGCATATTAAGTTTTTACCAACATTCCACTGTTTCGTGTTACATGCAAACACCCTGGAACTGCTGATCGCAATATACTGAGTGAACCATGAACACATCTCGTATTATTGAGAGTCAGGTAGAAGAAAGAATAAACGCACACTTCAATAATGACACACGTTAATATGTTTACACATGATGTGTACTTTGCCCTTCATGTTGTTGGTCTTCGGCGTGAAACAGAACAGTGCTTACTAGCGTATCAAATAAGGTCATTCAGCGCACTAGTAAGTAGTAACTGCAAATAATGCGACGTGAATACGTAAGATTAATAACTCAGAGGAGCAAAAAATGTAGATTGTGGAGTTGTTTTCCTCATTACTACCGAGTTCTCTGCTGTATATCCACCACATTGCTGCTATATATATTCTGGATTCATATTATCGACAAACATGGCGACGTTACAACAACAAAAACACAGTAAGTAAAGCGACGTTCACATTTTTTGAGGGTGATATCCCCCGGAGAGGGGGGGGGGGCAATACATAGAACTTGCCTAATGGGAACGTGCCCCTGAAATGGGTCTCGTTTATTTGATTTTAGGTATAAGTATCGGACGGGTCTTATTTCTGTTCAAGATAGGTATAAATATCGGTAATATTTTTCCGACTTACACGCCGCGTCCATGAAACATTTATCATAAACTACCATAGTTCACTTGAAACTCTAAAAATTTAGAAACTATGAAATTAGCGACGCACATGTAGTAGTCATGGTTACTAGAATGTTAAATAATGCAATGTAAATGTGTTTTTTATTAGATTATCCCCGACTATGCCAATATCGCAAACTAGCCATCGATTTTTGAACAACCAAACGCTGAATATTTTTATTAAGTATCCATGGATGAAGAGAAATCACTACACTCCGAATGTCTTTACACGTTCAGACGAAACGCCAATAAAGAAAATAAATATGAAAGGACGTAAATGCTGCGAGTCGGCAATTATATATGTACATAGCCAGAAATCTGGAGGTACTACATTGAAACAATGTATAGATAGAATAAGCAAGGAACTCGGCTTTCCAGAGCCTCAAAAGATTTATGACAGACACCTAGCAGAGAATCTCAGAAAGGATCGTGTATTTTACAAAGGCGAAAACGCGTTTGGTGTCTGTGATGAACTGGTGGATAAATCTTGTTCCTATTTCACTATAATTCGAGAACCTTATGAACGAACTATTTCCAGTTTTCATTACTGTAAAGATGGTTCTGATCCCACAGATCCTATATGTGCTGCCGCTGATGCGTCTAAGTTGTCTCTCAAAGAATGGTCTTTGCTTCAAGGAAGTTACTTTTTTCATCAGCTTTTGTACAAACCTTCTATTGTTTGCCAAAAAACATTGGCGGACATGCTTCCATCATTTATACGCAGACAGTACCCATGTTGGTATAAGCATAAATCATTTATAGAAAATCAGCTTACTGCTGATGATCGAAACGCTCTTCTTCTGTACGTTTTAGATAATTTAGAAAACTGGTTTACTGTAGTAGGTATAACGGAACAATTTAAAACATCGTTGCAGTTGTTTCAAGAAGTGTACAATTTACCATTTTTCGACTTGTGTCAAGGAATGTTGCACAGAAGCGGGTCTTACAAGGCATTAAATAGGAATTTCACATCATCTAGATATGACGTCATTGCAGAGTATAAGGAACAACTGCACTCGGACCCATTCGTGCGTTCCGCACTTCATTATGATGCTGTAATCTATCAAAAAATGTCACAAATCTTTCAGAAACAAAAAAAACTATATTTTTGACAGACCATTAATACACAAATACTAACAAAACATGACGGGGCTTTCCCTTAGGCCCTGCCTAAGAATTAAATCTCCCGAAGAGTGCAAAAAAACTTGATATGTTGGGTTCTCAACTGACCAGTTGTTTCACGAATTTTGGAACTTGAAATACGTACATAAATGGACTATTTCGAATCTTTCTAGTTTATCCTGAACTCCTAAACATTTGCAGCAAGTTTTCAATTTAAGTTTACTTGCATCCCAGATATAAAACCTATATGTCGTCCAGGGGTTAGTAGTTTTCAAAAAGTATAACGCAATAAAATAAATAACAATTTAATTGGATATTTTGAGGAAGTCAAAATTAGTGTCAAACCCAACTATTGTTGTCACAACCAACATATTCTTTTGACCTCTTTTTATTTATTGATTTCAAATCACACACTGCACTCTTTGATTGGGCAATTAGCTTCGAATTCGTGGCATATGGTGGCTATTCGTTTATTCTATTGTATAAAGTGTGAAATTCCAAATGTTGAAATCGGTGCACATCATTTAGCTTTTTATTTTATTACAACAAAACAAACATTAACAATTTTGAAATTAATGCCCGCCCCAGAAGTGCATCTGGTGACCATTCGTTTATTTGGTGTCCATCACAACCAAATACTTATAAAATGTCTACCAACTAGGAGCCACGGGGGACACAGGGAGGGGACACAGTTCGTTTACAACAACTAGTTAACTACAGGTGTATAAACATAGTTTTCAATATCCAATGAATTTTAATGCCTAGATATTCACCAGAGTTGGAGCTGTTAAGGCAGTTATTTACATTCAGTTACCACCACTGGTGCCCATGTTACACAACCGTGGTAGGTGGTGGTAACAATCTGATTAAAATAAGATCCTAGTTTTGTTTTTGTTTTTCATGTTTTTATTTTATTTTATTTTATGTGGATCTATTATTTATTTGTTGATAGTTTTTTTTAGAGTTTTGGTAAATACAAATGTTAAAAATCTACCAAATCACAAGTATGTAACAAAAAACATTAAAAAAAATACAAAATTATTAAAAAAAATAGTAAAAGTAAAATAAATATATAAAATAAAATACACGCTGTACAATACATAAGATTTTAATCAGATTTGTGATGGTAGGTGATATGACCTGTCATATTTTTTCTTAAATTCATTTTATAATTTGACTTGACATTATACAGAATCTTAAAAAGTTAAATTACAAGTTTAAAAGTACACATGTATTTGTATCAAGTATATGATTTACCTTATAGGTCAGAGGGGGCGGCATGAAATCTAGACTTTCTGAAATGCTATTTTCTGTATTTTGAGGGGCAAATTTTGCTGACACATAGGGCTTCAACTTGATTTTAGATGGGCGACGTCCCCCAACATTTTTTTTTGAGGGGGCGATCGTTTCCTCTGTGTCGCCGCCACTGCGTCTCAGTGTTGAGCCACAGTTCATAGGGTTAATGTAGGTTATGGTGAAAAAACAGGATGACGTGATCTACGCAGACTTCAGTAAGGCAATCTCTACTGTCTGTCACACATTGCTTCTTCACAAAGCCTTAGAATTTGGTATTTTTAGTAACTACATTGTTGACCGTCAATCTTCCTGTATATAGTACGGGATGACAACAGTAGTTTATTGCATCATTGGATGTTCCTCAAAATTCACCCCTGGGACCACTGTGATATTTAACAGCTTAGTATATCCACTCATTTTCGCATGTTGCCAAAATGCACATAATTTTATCACAACCTGATTGTGACAACTTGCAAGTATTAGTTTTTAATCTAAGTTATTCATACCACTACTCTTTGACCGAGCATATCTGTTCATATAGATGATTGTACATAGTCTGTCAATTGCATTTTCGACTTCTTCTTGAAAATGATCAGCTCAATTTCGTTGATACCTGGACACAGTTACCTTGGGTGGGCTTCTGTCAGATTTGTTCATTTTGTGATGGAATCTTCAATTCTCAATTTTTTGGAAATGTTTTTTGTCATCTTTGGTGAAAAATGCTATTTTCGACTTTTTGAAAACTACCAGCTCAATTTCTTTGATACTTGGTATGTAGGTACCTTGGGTGGACCTTTGGCAGATTTGTTCACTTTGGGACAATATTTTTGATTTTAGATGAAAATGATATACCGCAACCGTTTTTTTTAGATACTTGTTATACATGTACCTTGCAAGGACTTCTACATGGTGTATTAGATTAGTTCCTTTTGTGACATTAGGGAAACATGTTACTAATTTCATACTTGAATCAGAGTTGATGAATCTACTACTTGAGTACTATTGAATTTATTTAATATAACATATGTGTGGAGACAGTTATAATACAATGTAAACAAAGACAAGGTTATTCGTTTAACCACAGTCCCTCTATCTGGATAGAGGCACTGTGGTTTAACCACTATGATATTCATGTATCTATTTCAACCATTACCCCCGGTATGTCACTTGTTACATATTTATTCTAGTTGTTGTTGTCTTTATGATGACTGTCGGTAATACAATGTAATTATATCCAGGTTTGTTAGTTGATCTGTGTATTGAATAAAATGAAATAAAATGAAAGGAATATAAATATTTCATAATCAAAAAAAAAATACATTTGCTGTATATAAAGTACAAAATGTGATAATTGATGGAGATAATATGTGGAATATGACTTTGTATCTCAATTCTGATCAAAAATATATTTTTTCTAATATGTAAATAAGCCTGACAAGGATTAGCAATCGCAATGCCAAAGTATACTATATTTTTTAATGATAAAATATTCACAAAGATTAGAATACATGTTCATTCAAATATTATATTCAATTATTCTGGGATATATGCATCATTACTCTGAATGTACCTGCACCTATTCACATTTGCAGGTCATACAATATGTGAACTGATCAGACAGGATCAAGTTTCACATTGTGTATGCTTTACACATTATGGATAAGATATTCAAATATGGCTAAAATGACGCCTAAACTATATCAAATGTAATGTCATAACTGATCACCTCGTAGTTCATACATTTCATGTGTGATTCCAACAAATTGAATTATCAGAGAGAAAGTATGTATTAAGTGTGGTGTTAATTAACATGGCAATATTATCAGTGTTATAAGTAGTTTAAATCAGTTAATTGAAAATCTACAACATTGTACTCACAAAATATATGACTTACTGGTATTAGTTAAAATAGATTGTCTCAAACGTAAAAACTGTCTGTACATACAGAGTTCCATAATCAAGAGAAGTAGATGTTTACCAAGTATTGTGATACCAATAATTCGACTAATGTCCAGTAGTTTACTGTATGATTCCTTACGATAATGTAGGCTTTGCTGTCTACTGGGTATTGTTAGCCTCAATATTGCCACAGCTGTAGCCTCATTTCCACACAATTCCTGCACATGCAGCTACCATAGACCCATAGCTGCACAGGTCTTAAATTGTTAGCCTCAATATTGCCTCAGCTGCAGCACAGCATTAATTGTCACAAAGCTCCTCCACATATACATGTATTAGTGTAATGTCTCATTTAAAGCTATAGAGATTAAAATGGATGGTTTGTGAGCTTCATGTCAAAAATGTACTACATTTTTGTAAAAAGGTAGAAATATACTTGATTATACTATGTTGATTATTCCAAAATAAATTACTCATCATTATCAAACATCTAAATTGAAGTGCATAAGCCAAGAATATCTGTAACATTGGCCACGTTTTCATAAGGTTAATCATTGGTATACGGTAGTATAGCATTACTGATATACTATTGCCCATCAACTACAGCTGCTTCAACCACTTCAAGTCCATCATCCACAGCAGCTTCAATAACATCTTCAGCTTCAATTGGAATTTCATCCACTGCACCAGCTAAATCAAAAACAGCTTCCTCTGGTTGATTTAGTTCAAAGTTGTTAATATTTTGACGTAACCATCCTATTAACAATGGTATGTTTGTATAATAACCATATTGACCTTCTTGAGCACAACCATGACCCCAGCTGACAATTCCTATCTGGACAAACCGATAAGAGTTATCACGTCTGTCTACCATTTCCCGCACAGCCGGACCTCCAGAATCACCCTGGCAAGAATCTCTAATTCCGCCTTCACCTTCACCTCGTCTGTCTTCTGGTGTAAGTCCACCAAATCCTGCACAAAACATTCTAGTAGTGAAATCGGGTTCAAGATTGACAGGTCTAAGACTTCGTTTGCATACATCATCTTCTTGTAAAGGAATGGCTATTTGTTTAAGGCTCTCAGCAAATTGACGTCTTGGATCACGTGGATCTCTAGCTATTTCATGACCATAACCAGTAACAACCATATATTTTTGGGGGGTTAATAATTCATCTACAAAAAATAAAAAAAATAATGTATATTTGACACACAAACTCATCAAAACTAAATTAGATAAAAACATAGCAAAACTATTGAAACCTTGCCCGCAAGGGAATAGTTGATACAACTGGTTAAGTTGAGACCAGGAATTGGCTAAATTCTTGAAATAGTGAAATTTTATAACATAATTTTTCTTACTACCAATAATCATTCCAAGCTATACATACCAGTTATTATCAGATGCTTTAATACAGGCATAGTAATGTAATGGATTAGACTGATGTACTATTACACCATATACAAATGTAACTTGTATGCAGTATTACAATAGTAACTGTTGCTTACATACTCAGACATGTTTAAATTTATTGAATAACTGACAGCTGTCTCTATCTTATTCCCCAAATTTGAAAAATGTTTCAACTGTATAACAAGGTATGGTGGTAATACTTGATTGGTCACATTTTTTACAATCTCATGAACTTTGTTGCAATGACTATACGAATAATTCATGTATTGTTTCTCCACTAAAATAATCATTAAGGCAATTTGAAATAGAAACTGGTTCATTATTACTAGAATATGTGATAGGAAGTTGTAAAACAGTGAATGGTTCAACATTCTGATATGCACAGTGTTTTGATAGATACCCATAAATATACTTTGTAAAGTATGTAATGGCATATTATTACTGTTTACGTCACATTGTTCTAATATATCAAATATAATCACAAGAAACTCATGGGCATCATTTTCTACAAGAGGATTAAATAATTCTGTACATTTAATGTATTTCTGTAACTGTAACTGTTGTCACCCAAATACATCTGGATTATAAATGATTCCCATTCACATACCGGTAACAAACAAGATGGTGTTTTATTTTTTCTGCATTGCTGGGTTTTTGATTTGGGAAGAATGTAGCTCGCAAATGCTGGAGTATGTATTAATACTTGTATATAACATTTTGATAACATGCAAGTCCAAGGTTTTGTAACTCAGCACCAGGGAGTCCATTTATAACAACTATCCAATCAGTACTCAAAATATTCTTTTGCTACAGGTGAAACTGATTTAGTAATTGCATTACATTTGAAGATATTTCACTTTGATTTGTTAGTCTGTTAAATTTGTTCATTAATTGATCGATAACATTATCAACTTCATGGGTAACAACGACTAATTCTACATGATTTCCTGACTGAGGAAATACTCCACTATTTACTTCAAGGTTTTTTTGTTTACTGTACTGTTGAGGCTGTGACTTGCATGCTCTTTTTTCCTGCATGTATTTGCGATTTTGTTCACATTTTAGTCTAAAACTTTTTAAGTCGAATGACATGCACGTATATAATTGTGCAAAGTTAACTCAATAGTCTGGATATTAGCAAGTACTGCTCAGTTAACAACTACTATATATGCCAACTTATAGTATAATTATCTTATGTGACTTAATATATAGGATATAACTGATTGTACAGTAATAACTTTAGAAAACTTATTTCCTGAAGAATACTGAATATGCTTTACAGCAACTTATAGTATAATTATTTTATGTGAACTCTAGGATATAACTTATTGTACATGTATAGTAGCAACTTTACAAAACTTATTGCACATAGTAACTCACTGAACAATGAGGACTAGTACTGAGTACAACTGCTTACTTTAGAATACTATCTTATAATGTTTAACCACAGTGGTCTTGAATATTTCACTGAACAATAAGGACCAGTACCGAGTACAACTGCTTACAGTAAAATACTATCTTATAATGTTTAACCACAGTGGTCTTGAATATTAACCTTGACCAGATCTAATTACCATACAATGACTTCTCACAAAGATCAAATGTTAACTAATGTATAAATAGAAGACATTTTCTAGTAATGAACTCCAGATGGCTCTAATTATAATAAGATGGAAAAACATACTCAAGTTGCACAATGGAAATAAAATGATACACATAGTACAAAGTTAACCCAATGCAGCTATTTGAGAAGATTACTGCTCACAGTATAAACTGACAAATTTGTTTGAAAATAAACTTTGAACAGATCTGATTACCATACAGTGACTTCACACAAAGGTCAAATAGGCATTTTACTATAATGAACTTAAGATGGTACTGGTTCCAAGGCAAGGCAAAAATGACCAACTAACATTCTTAAAGTTGATGCTGTTTTAGCTAACAAATATAACAAGCAGCCTATATCTGGCTGAGATAGCTCCACATGAGGTTCCTATATGTATAATATCAAAACAATCGGACCAAAAATGCCAAAAGTATTCATCAAAATAAGAGAATTGAAGATATCATCACTAAATGAACAAATCTGGGAGGTCCACCTGTAGTACCTACCGTATATAAGTATAATATCAAAGCAATCGGACTTGTGGTTTTTAACCAGAGTCAAAGATA
Organism: Saccoglossus kowalevskii; assembly: GCF_978046115.1. Taxonomy (NCBI): domain Eukaryota; kingdom Metazoa; phylum Hemichordata; class Enteropneusta; family Harrimaniidae; genus Saccoglossus; species Saccoglossus kowalevskii. Next base: position 32,404,065 of record NC_140657.1, read on the forward strand.
TCACTTTTTACCAAAAATGCCAAAAATATTAAACATATCATCTTGAAATGAGTATTTTTCAGGACAATATCAGCAAAACATTCTTAAAGGTTTTACTAATTCACACAACTGTCACCTATTTCACATCACCATCAAGAGCAATACTGCTATTGTTACCTAACACAGAGGCAGAAAACTACTATCAAATGGGAATATTCAACTTGTCCAGTGCCACCATCTGATAGCACTTGTAACATAACTGATTATGAACCACCAAATCTGATAACAAAAACATCATGCAGATGTTCTTTAGACAAAGACAATGCATCCAACTGGACAACAGCCATTCTACATGACACAATTTCAGAAGTCAAGCACCGAGCAATGCCAAGAAAGCATAAAATGTACTAACTTAATCTCCAATTTTGTATATGGTCATAATTGTTTCCGGGGGTGGGGGGTTTGCACGACACAATTGGTTGAAATAATTGTGTCATTTGTATAAATTAATATTCATTAGCAATGAATTAGCTTTCCGATAGAATACATGATAGTTCTAAAATTGACTGATTCTATTTTTACGAACTAAAAAAATAATCAAAAAACTGATGTAAAAGTGTTTTTTGAGACACGTTTTTTATCAGACTCCAGCAAACTGTTGAAATTAACCACAGTTTTTTCTTTAACTTGATCATAGCAACTCACGAAATTCATGGAGAGTGCAGAAGTACGTTGATTTGGCAATAAGTTTCGTTGAAGATGTAATGAAAGATGTAAGATGTAATGAAGATGTAATGTGTAATGAAATCGCTGAAATTATTTAATCTGTTTGAAAAAGGGAAGTTGTTGCTTCGACGATGGCCTACGAACGACTTTGAAACATTCCATCCAGATCGGACAACGTCCTCTCGTGCTAATCTTACCTTGATTGTTTTAATGCTAATGAGAGAAGAAGCTTTAAAGTCTCAGCCTTGGGATTGTTGCAGTGTCTACAACCACTCTTGAAGTTAAATATGTTAACTTTAAAACATTGCATGTTTATCCCTGCCCAGGAGATATCAGAAATTGGGCATTTGTATCATTGCAATATTTTTTATTATTTCGTGTGAACACAGTTCATTATTACCCAAGATTTTTAAGTTTGTATTTTATATTTTTATTGTATTTTAGAATTTGTAACATTTCAAGTATACTAGTACACCATACCTGTTCAGCCAGTCTTCATCAATTTTCTAATCAGGGCAGTTGTAGCCCACTACTAATATTCTCATGCATCACTTGTTGACTATATATAACACTTTGTGGCCGCAGTCCCAACTGCCCATTCTTTCAATTGCAGTCATGCTGCAGCCACCTGAAACCTGCCCCTTTAAAACTAATATCTGGTGGTCCTCGTCTTTCATAGTACAAATAGTGCAAGTGAATGAAGGTGACTAATAAACAAGGGATGAATCTGTCTGAAGGTCTGAGATCCTATAGTTTATTTTCACCACAAGCTTTCGTTTTTCAGCCCTAAATTTACACTTCATTCATTTGTGGTGGTTTCCTCTTTGCCAAATAAATTGTGTTTTTTTTCATGTATATTGCACTGCCTCATGCTTTGTGTCGTAAATGAATCTTATTTCCTAGTTAATATAAAATGTACAGTATTAATCTCACAGTCCCTTATAGAATAATTGCAAAATAGTGTAACTACAATGTACCTGGTATTTATATCTCAGAAAAATTCAGAAGTAAAATACACTCCAAATTTTGGTGAAAAATTTTGTCAAAGTCTGCTAGCAAAAATGTACCTGGAAGTTGAAACTCATCTGTATCTGGTAAACACACTGTCCTCACAAATGGTCCAAGTGCAGCAGGATGATCTAGATGTAATAATGCAATGTCATAATCAAGATCATCATCACGAGTATCATAATCAAAGTCTCTATGTACAATTAGGTGATCAACATCAAACACTTGAACCTTTGGATTGATATTAACATCTTGTCTTCTGTTGGTTACACCTATAAAATATATAGAAATAGTAGAGTTAACATCATTCTCAGTCACAATTAATATAAGCTGAATTACAAAATAATAATAAAATACGCTCTTTTCATTTCTGGGGTGGGGTGGGGGTGGGGGGTAAAGCTCCAGTCAGAACTCATCTAAAGTCCAGCACTTAAAATGCATTCTGAAAAATAAAATTCACTAGTCGTGAAAAAGTAAACAAGTCCCTAAAGTAGACAAGTATAAACATATTTATTCTAAATCATATAATTTATTTTCAGCATTAAACATACATATGTACATTTAATGTTTTTTTGAAGACAGACTGGCAAATTTCAGGAAAGAATACCGGTTTGTTATATAAAAACTTTCATGGCTAGCAACTGTAAAAATCAAATCAGACTGAAAAATAAATGACATGCATCAAGGTATAATAGATCTTATGTATGTACATCCATCATGAAAATGTTCTGTAGAATTTCCTTTGAATTTTCTTTTTTTATAAATTTGTTATGTCTTTTTTAAACACTTACATTAACAAATATTGACAAAACAAACAAAAAATGATGGTACAGTATACAGTTCAAAACGGAAACACAATCCAAGTCTACCCCCACGCCCCACCCCCCAAAGAAAAAACAAAATAAAGAATGATAATCGCTTTGTTACCAAATAGAATATATGATGTGATAAATTTATGCCACCAGAAAAAAATAAGGTACAAATAATAATAATAATAATAATAATAATAATAATAATAATAAAAATTTACAATATACATGTAGTTTTAAACTAGTCAAGTCTATACACCCCTTAAATGTATGTGTGAAGTTTGAACAAGATTAATTCATGCATAGATATTACTCAGGAACAAAATCCATTCTAACAAATGGCTACTAGTTTACCCAAGCTGCCTCCATCTATTTTTTTCACTTTGCTTGTCTTACTTGTCTCCAGAACAAATTTAGAAGTTCACATGTATATACAACACAATGAGCAAAAAGTTTAACATTGGCAGGGTGGAAAGTTTTTATTTTAAATGTCCGTTTTGAGAAATCATTGCTTTGCAGTTTGGTGGATTTTATATAATATTTTTGTTTCTAAGCCTGTGACTTCAATGCATTTTGACTCTTAGTTCAATTAGTTCTCGTTTCTGTCCACAACTCCTGCCAAAATAGAAAGTTGTTCAGCATACGTGTTCAATAACTGAATATGGCGGTCATTTTGTTTCAATTTGAATACAATTATACAAGATTTTATGAGTTGACTAGATACACGCAAGTGGTATCAGTAGTCACCATTTTAGAGTGAGCATACTGCTTCTATGAACAAATTTTACTCTGCAACTCCATTAAACATTATAGGCAAAAACAATCTTCAAATCAGTACTATTTAAGACTTACCAAGTCTAATTTCAATATCCGAGGCATCTATGTTTCTAATATAATTCCTAAAACAATGGGCAGCAGAAAGAACCCAGTTTGGACTAATCAGTGAACCGCCACAGAAGATTTCTCTCTGAAAATTAATATGATGAAATTTTTAATAAACCTTATAATTTTAAGTAAAACTATAAAGTATGGCAATTACATACAGATTGTCTGTATGTGTATTTATCCTACGTATCATGTAAAGACCATCTGACAAAGCCATGTGATATCAATCCCGGCAATATCATACACTTTTGTGTTTTATTACCGAATCTGTGGACATGACCGTTTTTTTATTCCCTTAACAATGACAGTGCAAGCGATTTGTTTTTCCAAATGTACCTTTTACCAATCTCACCTGAAATGTTTGATATCACAGATAGAATTAATTACTGCACATTTGCGTGAAAGGTGCCAAATTTGTACTAATAAGATTGCGATGCGTTAAGAAAATAGTCGCGAATCAGATACATGTAAAAATAGAACATCTACATACTATTTTTGCTAAATAGCAATAATGGGTCTACAATGTAGATCATGATAATAAATAATAAAATAAATATAAGTTTATATAGCGCCTAGTATCCATCACAGTGATGCCCAATGACATTTAGTTTCACAGATAGGCTTACTGAAACAGGTAAGATTTGAGTTTGGTTTTGAAGATGTTAACATTTGGAGCAGAACAGATGTCATTTGGTAATTGATTCCATAAAGATGGTGAGGAATGGGCGAATTCCATTACTGATAACATAGTACCTACATGTTCTCCTCTCTTTTCAAATATAGCAGCTTGCCATGGCCAGGCACCCTCTGCAGCATTATTACCACCAACAATCCGAGCACGAGAATCTAATTTAGTATCACCAGCATGACCACATGGAGAATAATCTAGGGAAAATATACACATTGTTATAACAAGATTTAGATTTTCAGTGTACTAAAAACAAACTTAGAAACATTGGAAAGAGTATATCGAATAATACAACAAGTCATTGTTAATGATCCTGTTGGAATTAGGGGAAATGTTATTTATGCCAAAAATAGAGTAATATGACTAAAAGCATGGTCAGCTATGCTAAGATTCAGAAAAGATGTGAAGCATGATTTCAGAGCTTCAAAGGGTGAAATTTTCATAAAGGAAGTGCTTTTGACATTTTGAAATCATGTGAGGTTACTGCGATTAATTTAAAAAGAAAGTTTTGACACAGTAATTATGATCCAGGGAAATAGGTGGAGACTAAAATATGACCCCCAGACAGCCATCTTGAAGCTGATCTTGAAAAAAATAATGTTTGTATACCTGCAACCCAAATGTATAATTGTCATCATACAAAGTTTGATAGATATTGTCTAGTCAGCTCTGAGAACTGGTTACTATGGACACATTGATTTAATGACCAAATTACAAACAATATTAGGTGATACATGCAAATATCTGATATGATATATTGTCTGTGTACAAATCTAAAAATCACATACACATTCAACTAAATATGTATATTGTCATATCTAAGCCAGTTTGATTGAAATCTCCAAGAACTGTATGGTTGCGGTCAATGTTTCAATATATGATTTACCATAATCAAAATGAAATCAAATTATCAATCAGATCACAAACCAAAATTAGATGCATATTCACCTTTGTTATAAGCATTGACAATTATGCTAATAGTCATTAGCTGTCTGTATTACCTTATTCATACATATCTTAATTATTTTACTATTATCCTATATATTAATCTTTTTACATGGAGACAATTAAGTTATTATTATTATTTTGACTTACATGAGTACTCGAATCATCACCGTATTTTTATATGGCTTCTAGCTATCACAATCAGCATGGGTCCTTTATGAGTGATACCAAGCTGTAAGGCAGTGTTATGGGTTACCCGCCATGGACCCTACCTTTGATACTCACACCCTCATGAGTGATACCAAGCTGTAAGGCAGTGTTATGGGTTACCCGCCATGGACCCTACCTTTGATACTCACACCCTCATGAGTGATACCAAGCTGTAAGGCAGTGTTATGGGTTACCCTCTATGGACCCTACCTTTGATACTCACACCCTCATGGGTGATACCAAGCTGTAAGGCAGTGTTATGGGTTACCCACCATGGACCCTACCTTTGATACTCACACCCTCATGGGTGATACCAAGCTGTAAGGCAGTGTTATGGGTTACCCGCCATGGACCCTACCTTTGATACTCACACCCTCATGAGTGATACCAAGCTGTAAGGCAGTGTTATGGGTTACCCTCTATGGACCCTACCCTTGATACTCACACCCTCATGGGTGATACCAAGCTGTAAGGCAGTGTTATGGGTTACCCGCCATGGACTAGTCTACCTTTGATACTCACACCCTCATGAGTGATACCAAGCTGTAAGGCAGTGTTATGGGTTACCCGCTATAGACCCTACCTTTGATACTCACACCCTCATGAGTGATACCAAGCTGTAAGGCAGTGTTATGGGTTACCCGCCATGGACTAGTCTACCTTTGATACTCACACCCTCATGAGTGATACCAAGCTGTAAGGCAGTGTTATGGGTTACCCGCTATAGACCCTACCTTTGACACACACACCCTCATGTATTTATTTACTTATTTATTGACTCTTACACAATCCCCGGAGGGAAAGAAAATGGTCACAAAGTACAAGGAGAAATATATATATAAAAAAAACAAAACAAAAACACAATATACTAAATAACAAATACAATCACTAAATTACTAAAAAATACAAAATCTCTAAAATACAATCTAATATAAAATTACAAAATTGACAGCAGGCATTAAGATGTCAAGTAAGACCCTGCTTCCTGACTTCAAAGCTTTTACTTATGAACTGTGCTACTGGAATAATAATGTTTTCATTCTGTAACAATTCCATGAATTTTTTCTCTGCAGGTTTATTTTCAAATGCTGGGATCATATCCTTAGCTTTATTGAACAGTTTGGCACGCAACTCATTATATTTGTTGCATTCCAGCAGAAAATGCATTTCATCCTCAATTAGACCTTTGTTACACATGTCACAAACCCTGTTGTTTAGTGGGATTTTTTTATGACGACCCATTTCAATTTTGAGACTATGGTCACTAAGACGAAATTTGGTAAGCACACTACGCAGTTCAAAGTTTTTTAGCTTGACTAAATATGGCTCAAGTTTTAAATCTGATTTGATTAGCCGATATGTTCTTAGTTTGTTTTTCTCATTTGCTTTGGTGCGGTTATCATTATGGACCTCACCTTTCCATTTTGTTAGAAATAAATCCTTGATGCCCAAATCAATTTGTTTCATTTGTGCCGAGGTTAATTTATCACAGTTGTTAACTGAATGATATAGTTGGATATTGTTTAATAATGATGTCACTTCTAGATACCATGAGTGATATCAAGCTGTAAGGCAGTGTTATGGGTTACCCGCCATGGACCCTACCTTTGATACTCACACCCTCATGAGTGATACCAAGCTGTAAGGCAGTGTTATGGGTTACCCGCCATGGACCCTACCTTTGATACTCACACCCTCATGAGTGATACCAAGCTGTAAGGCAGTGTTATGGGTTACCCGCCATGGACCCTACCTTTGATACTCACACCCTCATGAGTGATACCAAGCTGTAAGGCAGTGTTATGGGTTACCCGCCATGGACCCTACCTTTGATACTCACACCCTCATGAGTGATACCAAGCTGTAAGGCAGTGTTATGGGTTACCCGCCATGGACTCTACCTTTGATACTCACACCCTCATGAGTGATACCAAGCTGTAAGGCAGTGTTATGGGTTACCCACTATGGACCCTACCTTTGACACACACAGTCTAAATCTATACATGGCTCAATGCTTGATTGCTTTTGAGGTATAACTGCATCTTTACCCTCTCACATTTTGTATGCAGTCAATCATTTTCACACATGAGCACAATCTTACAAATAGAAACTTAATACTCACCGACTTCAACATCTGTAATTGCACTAATCAACCATTCTAATCTCTCATAATCTTCAATAAAAAAGAGATGTTGTCTTGATGGTTTTGATGCAATATCTACCAGTTGTTTTTTGCTGGCTTGACTAATCCCAACACAATGTACATCAACATGGAATTCCGTCTTCAGTTTATCAGCTTCATTTGCTGGATCTCCTCCTATGTTGGACTTTCCTAAAAAATTGTTGTTAACATTGTTGTAAACATTGTTGTAAACATTGCTGTAAACATTGTTAACATTGCTGTAAACATTGTTGTAAACATTTTTGACAGGTGTATGTATCATGCCCTGTTGCGTCAAAAAGTGGATTTTCAATGCTGAATATTGATAATCCCATCAATTATCACTTTTTTTTATCTTTTTTTACGTTGATGTGTTTTAATTATCATACTGTATCCTCTGTAGTAGTGTAATAAAGTTACTATTATTTTTTTTTTAAATATGTTTTTGTGCCAGGTGACAGCTACGGACATTGTGTGTTACTGTTGTATCTCCTGACTTTTTTTTGTATGTGCAAATTGCAAGTTCATGTTTGTGACTACATGACGGGACTGTGCAGCCATCTCCCTATCAAATGGCAATTTTAATACGCTATATTGGCATCAACCAGGCTCGGTCGAACACGAGCACCTGTGGACCTTAACCACGGTTCCCCCAAAGTCGGATTGGTTAGCGAATGAAAGATACTATTATATATATTATGTGTATAAAACACATGTATTGCCTTTGTTTTAATTGTGGACTGTGCAGTGTTAATTACCATGCTAATAAATTAGTTTGGTAGTTCTAGTTATTGGTTTCAGGCTATTTTAATTTTAACTTATTATAAACTAACTAAACTTTCTTTTATAACTTTATTGCTATAGACTAATAGGAAGATTGTATTTCTAAGAATGCAATAAAGATATTATTGCAGCCTTCAGCCTTCGGAGAATTGTGAGTAAATTTAGGCTTAGTGATCATAATTTAGAAATTGAAAGAGGCAGACAACAACGACCAAAAATTCCTGCGGATGAGCGATTTTGTAAAAAATGTAATACAAATTCAGTTGAGGACGAACAACATTTTATCCTAGATTGTGAATTTCTCAATAAAGAAAGAGGGGAGCTGTTTCAGGAAATAGGAATTAAAAATAAACTAAATAAAATAGATAATTTCATTAAAATAATGACGTGCTTCATACCCCTGGCAAAGTTTCTAAATAAGGCAAAACAGAAATCAGGTATATGATAGCTATCACCTCTACATTGGGAGAATCCTGTAACTATCATTAATTTGTTTTTCCTATTAAGCTTTTAACATCTTTTATTTTTAATTTTATCTTATAGTCTAGCTACTGTATTTTTTCTTATGATTTGTATTTTATTTACCATACTGCGCCCTCTGATGGCATAGTAGTGTAATAAAGTTATTATTATTATTTTAATCAGAAAAACTTTTGTATCAAGTTTGAGCTACATAAGTACAGTGATTTCATCTTAGAATAACTCAAGGTGATGAAATATTAGTTGTAATTCAATAAGGAATATGTAATGACTTTGATACCAGACAATAATCATCATTACTGAGAAAAACTAGGTGTAGTGAATTGAGGATCCCTTTGTGAATGTTATGAAGTTACTAAGTAGAATTGTGAATGTTATGAAGTTACTGAGTAGAATTTACTACAAACCATCAGTAATGAGGAAGAGTGCCTTCTTGGCAAATGACCTGTCTACTAGTGATGCTGCAGCTTGTGGAATCATTATTTCTCGTACAGTTTTCAAAGCATCTTTAGTAGCTGTACCTCGTCTGCCTTGATGAGCTGAAAAAAAAAAAGGTTTTTGTATAATTAAAATGAAGCTGTAGTTATTTTTTATCACATATACTACCTAGAAAATGTTTGCATGCAACTGAAAATTGATGTGCAAAATAAGAATGACATGACTCAATTCCTGTCATGGAATAGGAAACAAAAAATAAAAAATCTTTGGGTGATCTAAGCTTAAATTTAATTACATTATAATCACTATTCATTGAACTCATATTATAGAGTAATAATTTATTTGAAGTTAGCCTTTTAATTTAGTTTGATAGTAGATATATAACAACTATACTGACTTTAACTTCAATTTGCAGGGTAGAAGGTCAGTGTGTGTACTCAAAAAAACAACAACTTTTGTTAAACAATTTTAATTTAGAATCTTAATATGAGTTACAGGGGGTTGTCCGAAAAACCCGGAACCGGAACCAGAACGTAAAATTACAAATATTTGTAAGCAAAAGGACTCACAGGACTTAAGTGTAACACATTAACCCAAAACGTGAAGTGCGCCCTCAAGCGGAAACATCGTACATGTAAACATGCGCTTTTGGCCTATTATTTCATCCACATTATTAGAATGAGTGTATACATAACTACAAACTGTGATATTAATAATATACAAACTAAATCCATTAATGCAATATCACTTATATTAAACAACCAGTATGTCGAAATGTTTTTAATTTCACGTTCCAGTCCGTTTCCGGTTCCGGGTTTTTTAGACAACCGTTACAGGGCCTTTCCCTTATATTTGCAGATTCACTTATACAAGTATATTCAATGATTTATTTTAGTATTAAGCTGGCTGAATTGATTCAATGTTCACACTAGTAGTCTTCCATTTTGTTTCTGTAACACACTCATGTGGTACAGATCTATCACCTTTGCTATCCAAGAATTATTCGATTAAACTATAATATATTATGAATAGAATTAGATACTTACTTGCATAGTCAATATTATCCAGTGCCTGGACAACTAATTCAGTTGATGTTAAATCATCTGATAAATGAAAATTGATAATTACATCTGAACCATATGTCAGCACCCCAACACGTGTACCACCCTTGTCAGCGGATACTCCCACCTGAATAAACAACCAAAATTTGATTTCATCAATTGTCTGCAGCCACTTCAAATAATGAAATCAGTAACAAATTTTAACAGACTTGGTAACGAGGCAATATAATATTTCACAAAGATATAAGTAGATTTGTGTTCGATTCTATTCAATATGTCTGACTAGCAGTCATTTTGTTCAACAAAAAATTTGCTTATATCTCAAATTTACACTGTTCCAATAGATCAAACGTGGTATACAATTGTGTTTCATCAAAGAAAGTTGATCAGTGTTGTGATTTAATCAATGACGATCGAATTTAGCCTAGATAGACATTAAAAGCTCCCAAGTTGTTTTGCAGTTCAAGATAATTGGTTCACAGCGTAAAACCGGTACATGCATTCATACAAAGAAAAGCATATATTGAAGAACAAGAACAGACAAGGTTGTGACAAAGGCTATTTTAATTAATGTTGGTCCATATTTTTATACAAAAGTATTTTGCAAATGAAATTTTCATATTACCTGTACATGACAATGTACGGTGAAATTTGTTTAGCATGCAGCTGGAAATTTAATTGAGTATCCTCCATTTTTGATTCTGGCCATAAAAACAGGTTTGGCATGTAAAATGAAATCATTAGGTTAGACAACTGACCTAAACTTGTTTGTTTACTTCTGGGTCAGATTACATTATAACACATTTTTATTCACATGAAAATTAATGTTAATAAAGAAAATAAATACATACCTTCTCAACAAGCCTCTTGACGAAGTTCAAACCTATTTTGAAGTTTTCTTCCCCAACGCTAGCAGATGCATCTAGCATAAAGTACAAATCCAGACCTCCGGCATGGTTAAGATCTATTGTACGTCCCTCAGGGCCTTCTGAAGAATTTGCGCTGATTGTGTTACTTATATTAAAAGTTGAAGTGGATAACAGTTGTAGAGTGTCAAAATGTTTGGCAAGTTTAGGTGCAACCTCGTTAATATCGTCAAAGTCATCGGGATCTAAAAATACAACAAGTATAGTGCATTATTTCAAAAAAAATGATTAACTATTATAACATTTCTAGGAGAAGATCAAAAATACAAACTGGCCTTAATGAATTGAACTATGGAACGGAACATATGTTTGTTGCTGATACTTGAACCAAATAGAAAACTATATGTCTGTCTGGACCAAATTTAACAGTCTGTCCTCTATCATAAAGCTCTATAAAACTTGCTGCAATTAGTTGAAACCATGCAGACATAAATACTATGATGTGTTTCAATAAAGAAAATATACTACCGGTATAAATAAACCTATGTGTGTATATGTGCTTTTTATTCATTTTCAATGCATAAACTCCCCTTTCACAAGACCCCTTTGGCAAGTCAAGACCTTCGATAAGTCACGGTTTTTGCTTGGATTCCGACACTCATGACCTAGCAAGGGGCCACTGTAAATTTGTTTAATATCCAACCTGCAGTTAATATATCATGTCAAATTTGATTCAAAACTGCCATATTTGACTGATCTATCAGGACCATCATTTTAACACCACCAACTTTCTAGATTTATCGGGTCAGCAGGACAATCATTTTTTTGGCTTATTAACCCTGGTAATAACAGAAACTGAAATACTAACCTTCACAGGTGACATCTTCTCCAGACCATCTACCAGTTGGTAGACATTCTCTTACTGGGGAACCAATCATATCATACCCCCGTTTACAGTAAAAGCGTACTGTGTTACGCACATTGTAGCGGTAACCGCTTTTACGTCCATTGATGGGAATGCCAGGATTTGGACAGTCTGAAGCTGTAACAAGACACAAGTAAGTAAGATATCAGGATCCAATCAAAATGATATGCATCAAGGTCCCATAATGCCTGATGTTCACGCAAAGTTTGAATGAAATCTATCCTTACACTACTGAGATCCAGTTCTGGAATGTCTGAAATAATTTTGATGAACTTGTAATGTTGTCGTTTTTCAGGCACTTAACTGTTTCACCAACAGCTCTCTTTTTTTCATCACATATTCACAAAATAGTCTTGTTTATAGTCTGCACTTTCCTTCAAAAGATTGGGGCGAAAATAGCCAAATATTTGAGTTAAAACTGAAAATTGACTTAAATTTTGTCTGTTGGCTCCAAAATTAGGGTTCATTTCCAGATATATAAAAAAAAATGCAGAAAAATTTGGGCTGAAAAAGTCTGGTGATGAAAAAATGAAAGGGTTAATCATGAAGGTACTTTTAGTGATTTAAACAACCATGGTTGATATGTTTGCAATTGATTTTTTCAATTATTAACTACTCCTTAGCTTATTATATTATTTTTATAATTCCTTAAATTTGTTGACAGTAAAACCCAGTCTTAGTGTTCCCAGAAGATTTTGGATATTTTTTTACCAATATTCTTATTTACAAGATAGGCATTCAAAATTTTGAATGTTGACAGTAATGCATATTCCCTTAGAAATCATTGAAAGGTTTGAATACACAAACATATCAACTCATAGACAAGTCAAGAATATACACAGACTTAGAGGGCAATTTTCTCAATACATGTATCTTGTGGTATTTTTACACAAGACTATACACAGACTTGGAGGACAATTTTCTCAATACATGTATCTTGTGGTATTTTTACACAAGACTATACACAGACTTAGAGGACAATTTTCTCAATACATGTATCTTGTGGTATTTTTACACAAGACTATACACAGACTTGGAGGACAATTTTCTCAATACATGTATCTTGTGGTATTTTTACACAAGACTATACACAGACTTAGAGGACAATTTTCTCAATACATGTATCTTGTGGTATTTTTACACAAGACTATACACAGACTTAGAGGACAATTTTCTCAATACATGTATCTTGTGGTATTTTTACAGAAGCCTATACACAGACTTAGAGGACAATTTTCTCAATACATGTATCTTGTGGTATTTTTACACAAGACTATACACACAATTAATGTATAGGTCTTTACAAGTATGAGTAATTTACTTCACAGACTATGTTTTTTTTTTTCATGGAACTACAGGTAAATTACTGAAAAGAAAATGTAATACAAGGGCTATAACTTCTGGGCAAGAACACAGAGAACCATAATGCAGAAATAAATAAAGAAATAGAAGAAAAGAAAAGAAAGAAATCTTTTAACCTTGTAATTAAGTAAAATATGACAAGATGCAGCTCCTTGCATAAGTGAGGACTGTTAGTAGTCAAATAAATAAATAGATTAATCAACTTTATGTTAACATAGAAACAAGTTAATTAAACTTGAATTAAATTTACCTCCATTGTCACATATGGTTAATGTTCCATTCCATTTACCATTTTCCATGCATGTTCTACTCTCTGATCCATAGAGAGTATATCCACTTCCACAACGGAATGTTACAGTATCACCAAGTTCATAAGAGCTACCAACTTTTCTACCACCTTCTGGACTTAAAGGGTTCGGACACCTGATTTCTAAAGAAAGTAAATATACCATTAAATAAGACTATACACACAACCAGACTATGATAAAGTACTAATAAATTATTGAAAATTGTTCATAACATTTTTTGCTATCGACTTAGTATATATACATGAGCCATTGACAACAACAGTGATAAAACTGCGGTTGATTTAATAATACTATAATAATAAAATACATTTAACAAAATAATTAAAAACTAGTGCCACACCTTCACAATGAACTGTTTCAGTTTCATCAGTCCACATTGCGACATCACTTGTGTACGTATCACAAACTCTCCATTTTGGTCCCCTTATTCTATATCCTTGATTACAACTGTATCGTATGATCTCATTATGTAAATAAGGTCTATCTTCAACTGTAGAATTACCATTCTCTATTTGCTCCAGTAAAGGTGGACAGGTGATATTAATTTCTATGTAAAAAAGTAACATACATAGTAATATTCAGTCTTACAGATTTGTTTCTATCTGCATTTTTACCTTTTTACCAACAGTTCCTTTTTGCATCACAAATTCACAAAGTAGTCTTGACTAGTAGTAGTCTGCACATTTCCTTCAAAAGATTGGAAACAAATAGCCAAATGTTTTTGAGTAAAAGCAGAAAATTGACCCAAATTTTCACTGAATTAGCATTCATTTCTAGAAATACTAAAGAATACAAAACAAGCAGCCTCTCGGCTGAGATAGCTCCGCTGTTAGCAATGCACATTCCAATTAAAGAACAGAAGATATCATTAGAAAATGAACAATATGTCAACAAGAATTCAAAAATATCACTTTTTAGCAAAAATGACTAAAATATTCACCAAAATCAGAGAATTGAAGATATCATCATGAAATGAACAAATCTAAGTAAGGTCTAACCAAGGTACACATACACCAAGTATCAAAGCATTCAGGCTTGTAGTTTTCAAGAAGAAGTCGAAAAAGTAAAACATTGACACGAACGACGCCGGACAATCACTCATATGATAAGCTCCGCTTGACAAAGTCAACAGCAGAGCTAAAAAGTAAAACATTGACACGGACAACGACGGACGACAATCACTCATATGATAAGCTCCGCTTGACAAAGTCAACAGCGGAGCTAAAAAGTAAAACATTGACACGGACAACGACGGAGGACAATCCACTCATATGATAAGCTCCGCTTGACAAAGTCAACAGCGGAGCTAAAATGTAAAACATTGACACGGACAACGACGGAGGACAATCACTCATGTGATAAGCTCCGCTTGACAAAGTCAACAGCGGAGCTAAAAAGTAAAACATTGACACGGACAACGACGGAGGACAATCACTCATATGATAAGCTCCACTTGACAAAGTCAACAGCGGAGCTAAAAAGTAAAACATTGACACGGACAACGACGGACGACGGAGGACAATCACTCATATGATAAGCTCCGCTTGACAAAGTCGACAGCGGAGCTAAAAAGTAAAACATTGACACGGACAACGACGGAGGACGGAGGACAATCACTCATATGATAAGCTCCGCTCGACAAAGTCGACAGCGGAGCTAAAAAGTAAAACATTGACACGGACAACGACGGACGACGGAGGACAATCACTCATATGATAAGCTCCGCTTGACAAAGTCGACAGCGGAGCTAAAAAGTAAAACATTGACACGGACAACGACGGACGACGGAGGACAATCACTCATATGATAAGCTCCGCTCGACAAAGTTGACAGCGGAGCTAAAAAGTAAAACATTGACACAGACAACGACGGAGGACAATCACTCATATGATGAGCTCCGCTTGACAAAGTCGTTAGCGGAGCTAAAAAGTAAAACATTGACACGGACAACGACGGATGACGGAGGACAATCACTCATATGATAAGCTCCGCTTGACAAAGTCGACAGCGGAGCTAAAAAGTAAAACATTGACATGGACAACGACGGACGACGGAGGACAATCACTCATATGATAAGCTCCGCTCGACAAAGTCAACAGCGGAGTAGTACATGTATTGTATTTTCTCTGTTAGAAGCACACCTCCAATAGAAGCACATGTACTGTATTTTATCTATTAGAAGCACACCTCCAATAGAAGTACATGTATTGTATTTTCTCTATTAGAAGCACACCTCCAATAGAAGTACACATATTGTATTTTATCTATTAGAAGCACACCTCCAATAGAAGTACATGTATTGTATTTTCTCTATTAGAAGCACACCTCCAATAGAAGTACATGTATTGTATTTCCTGTATTAGAAGCACACATCCAATAGAAGTACATGTATTGTATTTTATCTATTAGAAGCACACCTCCAATAGAAGTACATGTACTGTATTCTATCTATTAGAAGCACACCTCCAATAGAAGTACATGTATTGTATTTTCTCTATTAGAAGCACACATCCAATAGAAGTACATGTATTGTATTTTATCTATTAGAAGCACACCTCCAATAGAAGTACATGTATTGTATTTTCTCTATTAGAAGCACACATCCAATACAAGTACATGTATTGTATTTTCTCTATTAGAAGCACACCTCCAATAGAAGTACATGTATTGTATTTTCTCTATTAGAAACACACCTCCAATAGAAGTACATGTACTGTATTCTATCTATTAGAAGCACACCTCCAATAGTAGTACATGTATTGTATTTTCTCTATTAGAAGCACACCTCCAATAGAAGTACATGTACTGTATTTTATCTATTAGAAGCACACCTCCAATAGAAGTACATGTATTGTATTTTCTCTATTAGAAGCACACCTCCAATAGAAGTACACATATTGTATTTTCTCCAATAGAAGTACATGTATTGTATTTTCTCTATTAGAAGCACACCTCCAATAGAAGTACATGTATTGTATTTCCTGTATTAGAAGCACACCTCCAATAGAAGTACATGTATTGTATTTTCTCTATTAGAAGCACACCTCCAATAGAAGTACACATATTGTATTTTATCTATTAGAAGCACACCTCCAATAGAAGTACATGTATTGTTACAGTATTTTCTCTATTAGAAGCACACCTTCAATAGAAGTACACATATTGTATTTTCTCTATTAGAAGCACACCTCCAATAGAAGTATATGTATTGTATTTTCTCTATTAGAAGCACACCTCCAATAGAAGTACATGTATTGTATTTTCTCTATTAGAAGCATACCTCCAATAGAAGTACATGTATTGTATTTTCTCTATTAGAAGCACACCTCCAATAGAAGTACATGTATTGTTTTTTCTCTATTAGAAGCACACCTCCAAAAGAAGTACATGTATTGTATTTTCTCTATTAGAAGCACACATCCAATAGAAGTACATGTATTGTATTTTCTCTATTAGAAGCACACATCCAATAGAAGTACATGTATTGTATTTTCTCTATTAGAAGCACACCTCCAAAAGAAGTACATGTATTGTATTTTCTCTATTAGAAGCACACATCCAATACAAGTACATGTATTGTATTTTCTCTATTAGAAGCACACCTCCAAAAGAAGTACATGTATTGTATTTTCTCTATTAGAAGCACACATCCAATACAAGTACATGTATTGTATTTTCTCTATTAGAAGCACACCTCCAATAGAAGTACATGTATTGTATTTTCTCCATTAGAAGCAAATTTTGAGTAAATTTTTAGTTTTTGCTCAAACAAATTTGTTATTTTTGTACCAATCTTCTGAATGAAAGTGAGACTATAAATGGGACTATTTTGGATGAAGAGAGAGAAAACTGGTGGTGAAAAGAGTAACAGATATACATACCTTCACAATAAGGTACATCAGCAGACCAAGTAGCATTTAATAAACATGATATACTAGATGCTCCTACCATACGATATCTTGCATTACAAGAATATGTCACAGTGCTTTCATAAATATATAGAGGTGATCCAATTGGATCTTCTACATCAGAATAAATATTCTCTTCAGTACGAGTACCATTGGAAATGTAACCAGGATCACTACAAAATACATTTGCTGAAAAATCAAAAAAAATTCGAAAATATTGTTGCAGTCAAAATTCTACTATTCATTTACTTAAATTTTAAATTATTTTAAATTTTTCATTCAGTCACTCATTTATTACATATATTTGAACACTATTTTCATTCAGTGAAGAATACTGAAAAACTAGCTGACAATCTGACTCAATGGATGTACAATGGCATTGAACAACTAGCTGATAATCTGACTCAATGGATGTACAATGGCATTGAACAACTAGCTGATAATCTGACTCAATGGATGTACAATGGCACTGAAAAACTAGCTGATAATCTGACTCAATGGATGTACAATGGCACTGAAAAACTAGCTGATGGTCTCTGACTCAGCGACCCTCGCTAAGACGCGCATCAGTAAGTCGCGATTTTGGCTAAGTCGTGGGTAGTTGGATAACTCCAAAAATTCTTTTCTTTCATGAGATCCCTTGGTATAGCATGACCCCTGATAAGTTGCTTTGATCCCAACACTTGCAACTTAGTGAGGGGTCAGTGTATCTTAAATAACCAATTCAACTTAAAACAAAGACTTACGTTGACATGTAGGAACATGATCATTCCAAACAGAACCTAATTCACATGTTGTCCTACTTATTCCATTCAATTGATATCCAGCATTACAAAAGAAACTCACTACATCACCATGATGAAATACATATCTGTCTTCTATGATGCCCCCATTTTCTGGTGCTTCCGGTCTTCTACATGGAGGAGCTGCAAGAAATATCAAAGTAAAATTTACATACTGGCTCACATGTACTGAGAAAACATATATAAACAAATTACTTGTGGAATGAACAGTCTATATTTAGTATTACATATAGTCAATCTCAATATACATTACAACCAATTTTAGAGCATTATCATCTGTTACCCACATTGATCAAAATCACTGTCATTGTATTCCAGAGAAACTTGACTATATATGATTTCCATAAAAAAAGGCCACAAGTTGGCTATTTTTGTTCGACCACAACAAAAATGTGAGTGGTTCTTGTAACTAAAGTGGCAGCCACTCAGCCATACTGATTGTGAAACAAATGGACATGCATGCATATATGTATCCCAAATGTATGATGTATATGTGTGAAGTTTAAATTTCTGAGATATTAATTTGGGATGCACGAAAACACATATACTAATTTGGTATTATTATTATTATTATTTTATTTTTAGCCTATATCCATATTACATCACTTTCAGAATTGATATTTGTATTGAATATAATTGAAAGTGCATTTTGGGCCTGGATTTTATAAAAATTCTATGCTTCAATATTTGAAAAAAACAATGCATTACTGAAGTATCTTTATCTTTATAGCAGATACCGATATCGAAAAACCATTTGATGTGTTATGAATCCTCACATGAGACATATAAACAATTTTTAAAAAGATAAAAGAGAAATTCCTTTCTTATTAGGCATGGTAATCAAAATTTTGCTATTTTTTTGTTCGTAAAAGTATCTTACCTCGACACGTGACATGTTGTCCTGACCACCTTCCATTTGATGAACAACTACGAAATGTAGTTCCAGTCAATGTAAAACCATCATCACATACAAATCTTAGTGTATAACCAACAGGATAGGTGAGCTTATCTGCTCCATCTGCTGTCAGATAGTATATATTTCCACGTGATGGTTGTCTTAGCTTTCTGCATTCTACAGAAAAAAAAAATGATTAAGAATGGTTGTGACAATTTTTCAGTGTCAAGTTAAAGAAAATTGTGCAATTGTTGCATGAAACCAAAAACACTAGTGTCTGGTAATACCTACAGTGCAAAAGATTTCCTTCTCATGATTACTGCCACCTAGTGGTGAGTTGGGGTATTCTGTTGTTTACAGCTCTGTTAAAGCATGGTTAGCAGTTGAGATTTATTTACATAATAATTAGATTTTTGTTATTGAAATTAAATTTGAGATGCATCTAATCTGCATAATCACCAGTTCCCAAGATAAACTTTCAACGCAATATTATGAGTCAAAACTGAGAATAAATCTGATGAGAGTCCACATGGAAGCCAAGAAGGTAATTGCCTCCATGCCCTTCAGTATTTTCTTCACAATTTTTGACCTTGAGATTGTATACTCTGAGAATACCAAAGCCCTAGGTCAATAACTATGATTAAAGATGGTCTGTATATTCTCTTCTGACCCTATCTAGGGATAACTTGGAATATTGCCAATTAGTTCTACCCAGTCTGCCATTTGTTTTCAGCACCATTGTAATATATTTTCATCAAAGTGCAATCAATTTCACTGCAGGAGACTGTGTTTAAAATAATAACCATCAATTAAAGTACAATCCTGATAAATGCCAGATGTATTCAATTCTCTAATTGCAAGATTAATGTTGTAAGTGTGATAGGTGGCATTCTATGCCAGTAAAAATAAGCGTATACTATTACATTGCCACCATATGTTCAGTTCTTGGAAACAAATAAATCAAGAAATGTGTGAAACAATACTTTTATCCTGTTGCAATGAACTGAACTTGCTGTCCTAGTTAAAATGCCTCAGAAACTGTCCAAATGTTGAACAAAATAAAACAAAGCGATATTCTCATGTATTATGACTTGTGATGTACAACATTTAACACATCACATATGTATACATTTGTATCTTGCCTTTGTACCAAATTTAAACTCAATCTGTAAAATCATCTCTGTAAAATGGACAGAACACTGATAAAAAAACAAAATGGCCACCAGTTGACTATTTTGAATTGAATCAGTAGTAGTGCATCAGTAATTTTACCCACTATGACTGATGTCAATGGCAAGTTTTAATGAAATCTGTCAAGGCATGTCCGAGAAACGATTGATGACATGTCGAAATGTTGATTTTCGCTGTTGTTTGGAACAAAAATGGCCACCAGTCAGTCAAAGGTCAACAATCGAAAACAAGCCATGCATGGCACAGTCCCAGTTAGTTATCAAATTTAAGATATATAGTTTTGTTTATAGTAGTATAGCTGGAATATAACCATGTCAGGAATATGATTTTTTTTAACATTAAAATGATTGACATTTGTATCTGATCATCAAACAAGTACTTGTCCATATTGAGAGATATTTCTCTGGAACAGCATTCAAAATCAGCCATTTTGAATACATGTATATATATATAACATGATGTATAATGAATATATAAAATTTGAATATAATCAGTCAAAGCATTTAAGAGATATGGCTCTAGAAGCCCAATCATTAAAACAAAATGGCCGCCAGACAGCCATTTTGAGTCCAATCTGAAAAATAAAATGACGTGCATTAGGAACCTGTAATGTCTAATGTATGTTATAAGTTTGAACAAAATCCATCCATAAATGCAAGAAATGCTTGATATTTGAGGATTTTTTTAGCACAAAATTAGCCACCATTTGGTCACTTTGAAAAGGATCATCAAACCAATATAACCGTATATCTATAACATGATCTGTAATGAATATTTAAAATGTGAACATAATCAGTCAAAGCAAGTCAGAGATATGGCACTAGAACCACATTCATTAAAACAAAATGGCCACCAGTCGGCCATTTTGATCTTATCTGAAAAACAAAACTATTTGCATCAAGGTCCCATAATGTCTAATGTATATATCAAGTTTGAACAAAATCCATCTGTAAACAGCTGAGAAATGCTTGATTTTTATGATTTTGTAGCACAAAAATGGCCACCATTCGGCCAGCTTGAATCAGATCGTAAAACAAATTGATGTGCATATGTATAATATCATGTATGATGTATGTGTGAAGTTTGATTGTGATTGGTCCAGGCATTTCTAAGACACACACAGTCACACACACGCACACACGGAGGTCAAAACATAAGTCCCTGTTTTCGGACTGCATCCGAACAGGGACTAATAAATCAATGCTGATTATTAAAATATTATCAAGTAAGATCAAGGTAATTAAATAAAGAAAGAAATAGGATTAAATTTTTTTTTTGATTGGGGTGAACATGATTTGATGCGACATATTGATGCCATGAAAAGTTTTAAAAACTTTGTCTACACTCAAGTGTTTTTCGTCAAAATCAGAGCTAACAGATTGTCTGCTAATGCACTTCAACACTGTTCATGCGTCAGTAGAATTTTGATTAGTGAATAACAGACTTGCCCTGGCAGAAGATGTTTTCGTGGAGAAAAACATTAAGGTTTAAAGAAAGTCGCTTAAGGTGTATAGAAGCATACATGCAAGTATCCATGGAGACTAACCCATATAAACAAAGGTTACAATATCAAATGTTACAATTAACATTCTAAGCCAGTGGATCTTTGTGCATTATTGTACAGTGCAATAACCAGATATTGCACATGTGGATACTGTCCTATATACATAAAATGAAAGTTGGCATAATTACCTTTGGTTGACTCAGTATAGTACACAATACTACATAATACTAGAATTAATAATAACCGATGCATTCTATGCCAGGCAGTATGTCTGTAATGATAAAATACATACATGTATTGATAAACAAAGGTTATATACAGTACGTCCAGTAAGTAAAACCCCTTAAGGTCACACATCCTGGTACTTTGAGGGGGACCAAATTCGCTATCGATGAGAATATACATCACAGTTGCTCAACGGATCAAATACTGGCAGCATACATTCCCAAGATCTAGTTCCGAACATGTTAAAATATGTGATTTTAGATATTTTTACAATAAAAATTAACGCCAGTTGGTCATCTTTAACTGAATTAAGAAACAATCACATTCATATATACCAGTTAAAATATTATGTACATGTATGTGTAAGATTTGAAGAGAATTATTTAGAGGTGTCCTAGATACAGCCTTGGATGCATGCATGGAGACTTAACTAAAATACTATGACTAATAAATTTTTATTGCAGACAATTTATCTTGAAACCAATTAATTTGCGATGCACTCACTACCAGTTTTAACCAATCTTTGACATTAGATCCACTACATAAGGATAAAACCATGAAACCACAGCAAAAATGTGGCAAGCTACCCCGGTATAAGAGGAATACCCAGGTGCAAGTAAATAAAATTGGTACATTTCAGTTCACTTGTATCTAGGTGCCCAGTATATAAAATTAGTACATTTCAGTTCACTTGTATCCAGGTGCCGAGTATATAAAATTAGTACATTTCAGGTCACTTGTATTCAGGTGCAGAGTATATAAAATTGGTACATTTCAGTTCACTTGTATCTAGGTGCCGAGTATATAAAATTAGTACATTTCAGTTCACTCATAACCAGGTGCCTAGTATATAAAATTGGTACATTTCAGTTCACTTGTATCTAGGTGCGGAGTATAAAAAATTAGTACATTTCAGTTCACTCATAACCAGGTGCCTAGTATATAAAATTGGTACATTTCAGTTCACTCATAACAAGGTGCTAAGTATATAAAATTGGTACATTTCAGTTCACTTATATCCAGGTGAAATGAGTATATAAAATTGATACATTTCAGTTCACTTGTATCCAGGTTCCAAGTATCAAAAATGGTACATTTCAGTTCACTTGTATCCAGGTGCCCAGCATATAAAATTGGTACATTTCAGTTCACTCATAACAAGGTGCTAAGTATATAAAATTGGTACATTTCAGTTCACTTATATCCAGGTGCCGAGTATATAAAATTGATACATTTCAGTTCACTTGTATCCAGGTGCCAAGTATCAAAAATGGTACATTTCAGTTCACTTGTATCCAGGTGCCCAGCATATAAAATTGGTACATTTCAGTTCACTCATAACTCGGTGGGAGTATATAAAATTGGTACATTTCAGTTCACTTGTATCCAGGTGCTGAGTATATAAAATTGGTACATTTCAGTTCACTTGTATCCAGGTGCCAAGTATCAAAAATGGTACATTTCAGTGCACTTGTATCCAGGTGCCCAGCATATAAAATTGGTACATTTCAGTTCACTTGTATCCAGGTGCCAAGTATCAAAAATGGTACATTTCAGTGCACTTGTATCCAGGTGCCTAGTATATAAAATTGGTACATTTCAGTTCACTTGTATCCAGGTGAGGAGTATATAAAATTGGTACATTTCAGTTCACTAATATCCAGGTGCAAAATACAAAATTGGTTCATTTCAGTTTACTCATATCCAGGTGCAAAATATATAAAATTGGTACATGCAATCTGATTGAAATGCAATATAAGTATAGGCTCAATTTTTATTTTTTATTTTTATATTTTATTATTTTTATGTTTGTTTATTTATGACTATTTTTTGGCTTTACTTGCTGTTATTAAACTTGTTCTTTATAACATATCTCAGTGGCCTTAAGGAATTATTACAAACGCAGTCTTGCTCCACAAACATAGTAGTCAGAAGGCAATGTGTTAATCACTAAAATTATTCGTCAGGGATCTTGCCAGCCCAATCAGAGTGCTTATGAATATTAATGAGCAATATTAACAGTGTAAATAGTATGTTTCACAATTTAGAACAGTTTGGATTTGAAAATGAAAAATTTTCGAAATGATGCAGACTAAAAACAGCAACGTCTTGTAAAAGGTTAAAATAATGAAACTTTCAGAAATGATTTTTAAGATCTATCTAACAATGAACAGCAATGACAAACAACTTGTTCTAAGAATAAAAATAAGATATACATAATATAAAATAATTACTAAATAATAAAAATACATAGTTAAAATAAAATATATAAAATTCAATAAAATTCACACCATACAATATTAGATTTTTATCAGATTGAAGAATAATTAACTACATTCATATGCTGCCTTTGAAAACAGTCTCTTTCAGACTAAATTTGTTAATTCAAGGTCACCATTACACCATCAATTTCTGAAACCATCATACATGTACCAAGTTTAAAGTGAAGAGGTCGTCACCTGCGAATTGAGTCTCAAACGACAATAACAATACACAAAGGCTCATGGGTATATGCTTGTTTGTAAACAATGACACGCTATGGCTGTCTGACACATGCGCAGGTGATGACTCCCTTGCTTTAAAACAAATCAGCAAGAGCATCAGTGGATTGTGACACAGACCAAATATCATTGATACAATGTAGGCTACTATACAACTGTCTGTGCAGTAAATTTAAATCTAAAAAGGCAGGAAGAATTTAAGATATAAGCAGAATTGTACAAACATATCAAAATTTATATTTTGGTCAAACAAAATGGCTTATAGCTGACCATCTTGAATTAGTTGTAACACAACTAATTTTTTGTTGATGTGTCAGAAGATCGACCATATTGAACTGTGCAAGTTCAAAACATAAACGAAATGGCTACCAGGCGACCATCTTGAATTGGATTGTAATAGAAATCAACTTTTGTTGATGTTGTAGAACACAATTATCTGTGAAACAAGTGTGGACCTAAATGTAATGTGTAAATAGATAGAAGCCAAAATGTGTGAAAAATGGATTTTTGTCCAACAAAATGTCTACCAAAATCAACTTTCATTGATGTGCGAACACTACCATCTGTGAATAGAGTGTGAATTTCTGCAAAAAAAAAAATTGCTGCTATATTGCATAGAATCTCAACAAAATTCAACTTGCATCTTCATGGAATAATATACTGCCTTTGTACCTAATCTGAATAAACTTATTATTGTATTTCAAGTTATCAGCAAATATGAACAAAAATAAGTATTTCTGACAGGCAATTTTGAAAAAGATAAATCCGCGAAAATTAAATCAAATGAAAAATAAATTTTCTCATATGCAATACGCACAAACATTGAACTGCAAACCATGTTCTACAATCTTCATGCTATTTTGGAGCTAAAAGTATTCAACACTACACATTCGTTCTTACCTCTGTTAAACTTCACAAATCAGCAAATGTGGTCCTGTATAGAACCGGACATAAACAAATGTTATTTCGCTTACGAAACGTGCTGGCTATTGTTGATGTAGCAGCTTTACTTCTAGTGACGTCGACGTGATCTGTACGATAAAGGTCAAATAACGACTTGACATCTGTACGAAAGATTAAGAGTAAGAAATGCAAACATTACCAAGAAACACAGATTCCTAGGGCCGGGTAGTATTAGTTTACAGTGTTAGATGCGTGCTTGACTATCACATTTCCTACATGGTTCTCCGAACTGCTCTACAGAGAGCGCTTTGTTCTACTTTTGGTACGAACTGTTTGCAGACGACATAGTAACATAGTTACACAAACAGGATATCATCTTTTCGATTTTTGGTATCGGGTCGTATTTGCTTACAACGCAAGGACGTGCGTCCTATCACATTTCCGACGCAGTTCTGTGAACTGCTCTTCCGGCATATAGAGAAAACACACAGGAAGTGCGTTCCACTTCCACTGTACAAACTGTTTGCAGACAACACCATCACGCCAACATACATTAGATAATTAACTCGTTTGGTAGATTATGCGTCAATCATTTGGGCTGCGCTCCCGGGCCGCGCCATAAAACGAGGGGCGAAGTTATCTAATCATTTTCTGACTCAGGAACTGGTCATTTTATTCGACGGGGGGGGGGAAACTATTTTAAAATTGAATAGGGGCGCTTTTTTCATTGATGTGTTTAAACTGAAGAACGAAGACAGAATATTCATACTGTTTAATCATAACATATATATTCTTCGTTCCTCTGTTTAAAGAAAACCCCACCCAAACTTTAAAAACCACACGTTGATATTTAAATCCCTGATTTAAGGTAGCGAGACTATTATTTGTGTTGAAAATTACATTTATTAATTGATGAAATGCACTATAAACTTTCATGCGATAAAGTCAACATAACATAGAATGTCATGTAAGTTGGTTAAAATGTAGATTTTCTGAAGGGAAGCAAGGCAGCCTCAGTAGTGTTTTCCAAAATCAACAACACAGGTTTAATCTGTGTGCCTATGAGTTTCAAAGATAAACTCAAGACAAAGCAATGTTAGGATGTGTTATCAGTTAGCTATCTGACACACAATGAGTGTTTCCAAACATTTGAGTGGTTTGTCTCCGCCCCTGTTTGTTTCACAGATTAGTCATTTGCATATGAATGTGTCAGACACAAGGTCACACAGCCAATGAAAAAATAATTGATTTTGGTGTTTTCATCAACGATTTCTAGGAGTTTATGTTTTTCAAAATACAAGGTCTTTAACAAAAAATAACGTATACTTAGTGTCGTCGGATTAACACCAAATTTTTACAGCTCTAAGGTTACAATGAGAGGAACTTGAATGTGTCCAGACAAACTATTTCATGGATTATTTACCAATGTGTTGTGGTTTGAGTTGGGGGCAATACGACTAAAACAGAAATTGAAATTCAGGACACTACTTTTCAAAACGCGTTGCTTGAATAAAACTGACCAGACACATTCAATTTACCAGTCTATTGAACAACTAGGAAAAGTGAAAAAAAAACTTCTTATCACCAGCATAAATAAGTAATTATTTTTTTTTACAAAAAAAGTAATTTTTCACTTTTGATTAAGTATCGCATCGTAGAATGCAGATACGGGCATGGCAAACACACTTTTGAAAAGCTTGATTGACGATGCTAAAAATATATATTTTCCTGGGTCTGTTTGTAGTCATTTGGTCACAATTAGAAGATGAAAACAAGTATGCAAATAATAGTCCCGCTACCTTAAATTCCAAGAATTTTAGCACACGTAGAATTAACAATGACGACAAAATAAATGCCATAGATTTATTTATTTGCCACTTTACGACGACCATTGCCATTTTAACCCACTCGTACGCGTCATTATACACATATACAGGTTACGGGGCAATTGACAGACAATACTCTCACCATCCGTTATAATAATAATTTTATTCAACACGAAAATCAACTACAGAGAGTAATTTTATGGTTGTAAACCAAAAACAGAAATAAAACTTCACGCAACTAATATCACAAATAGCATATAAAATCACAAGCTAATGCTACTGTTTAGAACAAAGCAAAACTGAAGTACAGTTCATTACTGTAACACCAAAATCATGAATAAAACATTGAATAAATGTAACTAAGAATGGAAAGAAAAAACATGAAAATTAGTATAACAATAAAACCACTAAGCTACTAAATATGCCATTGCATTAAAACTACCTGCAGACTAATTTTATGGAGTTGCTATGTTTCATCTCTTAAGTTCATAATTGTATGTATGAATTGTGCAATTTTTATTCCTTCAAAGCTTGTCATAATTAATTAATTTTCCTCTTCATTCATTTTCAAGAAGTCAGATTTTTTGTTCTGTATATATTTAAATAATTTATTACGGGGTACGTCATATTTACTGCATCCTATTAAGAAATGGTACTCGTCTTCAATTTTATCATCTGTGCAGAGTTTACATACTCTTTCGTTTCTAGGAATTTTCTTTTGTCTGCCAGTGTCAATGAGTAGTTTATAGTCAGAAATTCTAAATTTGCAAAATAATCGCCTTAATTTTAATTTTTTTTATCATTTAAATAATTCTCCATATTGAAGGTAGTTTTAAATTTTCTGTATGAAGTTTGTTTGTTTGTTGCTGCATTCATTCTGCTATCAGGGGGAAAATCTCTTTCCGGGGTTTCTCCACACTTGTCAGGGGGAAAACTCGTCTCGTCTCTCTATCTCGTCCCCTTGAGGTACGGGATCGGGAAAGTCACTTTAACTTTACAGTCAAATAAGACACACACAATGAAATACGTTTCAGCTCTCGTCTTAGTCGATCTTTTGGAGCACTCTATAAGACACAGCGCCCTGGGGAAAAGTCCCCAAGACTCTCACAAGGCTGAACCAAGACTCGCCCAAGACTGGACTGCCTCAAGGCTCGCCCCTGGACTGGACTCTCGACTGCCCAGGACTGCTCTCTCTCTCTACTGCCCAGGACTGCACTCTCTCTCTACTGCGTCTGTCGTGGAGTATTCGCCAAGACCAACTCAAACTCTCTTTATTCATTTTCAAAACTCTAACCAATTACAAAGCAGTAAAAAGACTCTAGGGCGTAACCCTCAATCATAAAGCCAATCACACTAAGTACTGAATACGTCATATCTTTTGATTAATCGTTCACTACATTAATAACTATGGAATACCAACTGTCAGAATCGCGACGGATATCTGGTAATTAGTTCCAAATCACTGAGCCAAGTTCCGTCCAAAACTTCAAATAGGCCTACACGATGACAGACATAACACAGCAATTCAGCTAATAATCAACTAATTAAGTCGGTTAACAGATACGCAAAAACAAATTCATGACACTGCTGTCATTAAATAATTCCTTTCTCCATGTTTTTACATAATTTTCTCTGAGTACCTCCCCTACCTTTTTTTCATGTTGTTTTGATAATTCTGAAAGATTGTTGTTTTTAGTTATCTCTTCTATTCTTTCTACCCATGCTGTTTTCCAAGTTTTTATTTCCATAACCAATATTTTATCATCTGTTTTTTAATTTTGACGTTCAATGGATATCTACCCAGCTCTCCAAGAATAGCATTTTTTGTTGCATTTTTACTGACACCTAAAATAAATCTACAGAAAGCAAACTGTACACTTTCTATATGTTTTACTGATTCTTCTTCCCATACCTCCCACCCATAATTAATAATTGGTACAATTAATTTATCAAATAAATTCAATGCTGTGCTAATTTTATAATGTGATAATGTTAATAAAGACTGCTTTAGTGGAAACATTGCTTTCATAGCTTTTTCGTTTAAAGTATTGGACTCAGTTTTTAATTTTCCATTCGGTGTGAAAACTATACCCAACCGTGGCAATTTCATTTCCTTCATACAACACTGACTTGCTATTTAATGTATGATTTCTTTTATTGAATACCATTAATTTAGTTTTATTTAGGCTTAATGATAGTTTCCAAGAATTGCTGTATTTTGCCAGTGCATCTATGCTGCACTGCATACCTTCCTGGGTCTGTGATAAGATTAGGACGTCATCAGCAAATAAAATGCAGTTTAGTTTTTGGCTGTTTAGTTCAGGGGGGGGGGTGGCATTTGTAGATTTTATTTGTTCCGGCAAGTCATAAATGAATAAACTAAATACAGTTGGACTTATATATTACAGCCTTGTTTTGCCCCCATAAATGAATCAAATTCATTTGTGAGCCCTTTATTTATTTTTACCCTGTATGATACCCCACTATACATATTTTTTATGGGGTTGTAAATATTTCTTGTGATACCATATTTTTGCAATTTCCAATATAATAAGTTAGTATCTTCCATGCTCTCACACAACATGTCTAATTCTGATTATATCATAGACCTTAGAAAACAGCTTTCTAAGGTCTGTGAAAGTCTATAAGTCTGTGAAAATAGTCTAAGACTATTATATATAGTCATCCCGCGGTAATCCGCTATTCCTACAAGAATATGCTGTGTTTTTACGTGCGCAGGGAGCACACGGGACCGACAGTTTATCGTCCCCTCCGAGTACATTTCAAGAAATTAATTCCCAACTGTAAATCCATTTGAGTACACATTAAACACTTATAAATGCGCGATATTCAACTACACCATGGTAAACAATTAACAAACACTGTAGTAATTGGAAATTCCGAGAACACGATCAGAAATGTTACCAATGAAAATGTTTAATATGGGTTTGCACGTATCTCTGAAATATGCATTAATTAAAACCGTTCCGACATAATATATCTGCATATGTGTAGACGAGATTGAAATAGTGGGAGTGATGGAAGCATGTTGTGATGCTGTGAATGCAGCTGCCCGTGCAGTTGAAACCCTTGAAATAATTGAAAGATATTGAAATAATGATGACATAATTGAAAGATATTGAAATAATGGTGAACTAATTGAAAGATATTGAAATAATGGTGAAATAATTGAAAGATATTGAAATAATGGCGAACTAATTGAAAGATATTGAAATAATGGTGAAATAATTGAAAGATATTGAAATAATGGTGAAATAATTGAAAGATATTGAAATAATGGTGAAATAATTGAAAGATATTGAAATGATGATGAAATAATTGAAAGATATTGAAATAATGGTGAAATAATTGAAAGATATTGAAATAATGGTGAAATAATTGAAAGATATTAAAATAATGGTGAGATAATTGAAAGATATTACAATAATGATGAAATAATTGAAAGATATTGAAATAATGATGAAATAATTGAAAGATATTGAAATAATGGTGAGATAATTGAAAGATATTGAAGTTATGATGAAATAATTGAAAGATATTGAAATAATGATGAAATAATTGAAAGATATTGAAATAATGCTGATATAATTGAAAGATTGAAATAATGATGAAATACTTGAAAGATATTGAAATAATGATGAAATAATTGAAAGATATTGAAATAATGCTGAGATAATTGAAAGATATTAAAATAATGATGAAATAATTGAAAGATATTGAAATAATGATGAAATAATTGAAAGATATTGAAATAATGGTGAGATAATTGAAAGATATTGAAATAATGATGAAATAATTGAAAGATATTGAAATAATGATGAAATAATTGAAAGATATTGAAATAATGCTGAGATAATTGAAAGATTGAAATAATGATGAAATACTTGAAAGATATTGAAATAATGATGAAATAATTGAAAGATATTGAAATAATGGTGAGATAATTGAAAGATATTGAAATAATGATGAAATAATTGAAAGATATTGAAATAATGATGAAATAATTGAAAGATATTGAAATAATGCTGAGATAATTGAAAGATTGAAATAATGATGAAATACTAGAAAAATATTGAAATAATGATGAAAGAATTGAAAGATATTGAAATAATAATGAGATAATTGAAAGATATTGAAATAATGATGAAATAATTGAAAGATATTGAAATAATGATGAAATAATTGAAAGATATTGAAATAATAATGAGATAATTGAAAGATATTGAAATAATGATGAAATAATTGAAAGATATTGAAATAATGATGAAATAATTGAAAGATATTTTAATAATGCTGAGATAATTGAAAGATATTGAAATAATGATGAAATAATTGAAAGATATTGAAATAATAATGAGATAATTGAAAGATATTGAAATAATGGTGAAATAATTGAAAGATATTGAAATAATGGTGAAATAATTAAAAAGTTATTGTAATAATGGTGAAATAATTGAAAGATATTGAAATAATGGTGAAATAATTGAAAGATATTGAAATAATGAAATAATTGAAAGATATTGAAATAATGATGAAATAATTGAAAGATATTTTAATAATGCTGAGATAATTGAAAGATATTGAAATAATGATGAAATAATTGAAAGATATTGAAATAATAATGAGATAATTGAAAGATATTGAAATAATGGTGAAATAATTGAAAGATATTGAAATAATGGTGAAATAATTAAAAAGTTATTGTAATAATGGTGAAATAATTGAAAGATATTGAAATAATGGTGAAATAATTGAAAGATATTGAAATAATGAAATAATTGAAAGATATTGAAATAATGATGAAATAATTGAAAGATATTGAAATAATGATGAAATAATTGAAAGATATTGAAATAATGGTGAAATAATTGAAAGATATTGAAATAATGGTGAAATAATTGAAAGATATTGAAATAACGATGAAATAATTGAAAGATATTGAAATAATGGTGAAATAATTGAAAGATATTGAAATAATGGTGAAAGAATTGAAAGATATTGAAATAATGATGAAATAATTAAAAAGATATCGTAATAATGTTGAAATAATTGAAAGATATTGTAATAATGTTGAAATAATTGAAAGATATTGTAATAATGGTGAAATAATTGAAAGATATTGTAATAATGTTGAATTGATTGAAAGATATTAAAATAATTGTAAAATAATAGAAAGATATTGAAATAATGGTGAAATAATTAAATGATATTGACATAATTCTATTTTGGCGGTGATAGCACCCCATAATCTGTATCTGCGTCTCATGCATCACATTTGGATAATTGCCTTGAATTTGACCATGAGAGCCAGATTTCTACTTATTTGTGAGGTATACATTATTTTACATTCGCTATGCCTGGTCTGTTGTATTTATGCACTCATAGTATTCTTTCGTTCAAACTATTAAACGAAAAAGTTTCTGGAAATTGTCAAGCCATAACATTCAAGAGCTTTTTTTTGGCAGATATTCTGAGCTTGGGGTTAAAAACACGGATAATTTCTTAATATGTAGAACTCTGGTTTCTCTCAGAAACTATTTGATAAACTATGTTATACAAAAAAAGTATGTGGCCTAGGATGTGCTCAGTATTTTCTAAACAACTTCACCTTCTTTGAGATCCGTGTATTTTTCTCCTCTTTCTCTGATTTGACTAGCTAGAGTGGTGTGCTTGTTTTGTTTTGCTCTAGTGGAATGTTTTATGATTTTTGTTCGTGTTCTTAAATTTCCCTGTTATGACTTTTGTTCTCAGATCTGCATGGGCATGTAAGTTTAATTTATTAAACAAGACAATGGAATGTAATCAATACAAATAATTGAATTATTATCCTATTCGGATTTTATTTCCCCTTTGTTTCTTTAATAACTGTAGACATTGTATTACCTTAACTAGAATAGGAAATTTAGGGTCATTACAATGAATTTATTCTGTATATATATATCCTGTTTTATTGTGCAATTTGCATTTCAGGCATTAAGCAAAGGGTGTTTTTTTGCTTGGCCCGTGAAAGTATGTCTATCTCGCTATTATGAATAATATTATACTTTCTCTTTAGTAACTGTTTGCTATTGGCTCCATGTTAGTGCCCGTTGAAGTAACTGTTAAGTAAATATAGCGAGTGAGTTGACTCACTACAAGGGCAGTACAGTATTGAACACATACATTGGGTGTTAGTGTTTAATTGTTGCGTATCCGCCAACTATGTTGTCAATGTCGGAGTTAGCTGTACACGAATTCATCATGTCAAAATTCTATTTGATGGTTCTGATGGTTTCTTTTCTTTCTACATGTATTTGCCAGGATGTTTTCCCTAGATCTAGACCTACATATCGATCACAAGTAAGCTCAAGTAAGTATATTATTCATGAACTATAAAACTGTGACACGTGAAATTTGAACATTGTATCATTGTCTATATGAATGCTCTTAATTAATATCCCTTTGGAAAATTTTAATTTAATATTAAAAAAATGTACACATATTGTACTTTGTTGATAAATTGAATGTGCTTAAATGTTTTTCCTGAAATTTTAGTCATTAAATCGCGTGAATTATAGAATGACGAGTTGAAGCATGAAGTTCAACATCAGAAATGTGAATTTTGAATATTTCTCAGTATTCAACATTGGAAGAATGGCAATAATCTCCCGGTAGTCACATGAATTAAATGCCATAATTTTATCTGCAGCATTTTTAGATACTTTTCTATACTTTCTTAGTAATTTTGGATCAAATAGCATAATTTTCCATTTGCTGCACTTCTTGATCAAACGTTTTGAAAAAAAAATATAATATATAAAATAAAAATATAAAAAACATTATGCGCTTTTATTTTTCACAAACAGTTGTCAGTTGGCATTTAAAAAGAACAATTCTGAGTATACTGAAACAAAACCATACTATATGTAACATGTATTCATCGATAAGGAGTATTTTATATGTAACTATGGTGACAGTTTCCTATTATCCCTTTGTACGCTATAATTGTTGTCACATATTGCCTGCACATTATTACCCAAATGGACACCACTTTCTATTGTCTACGGGTCTTGATCCAAATGTTGGAAAATGTGAAAAAGTATTATGACTCGTATTTGGTGAAGTTAATGTAAAAATACATATGACTGGTAGAATAATTATGACAACATTTTAAAGTGAGAATTCTCCAGTAAAACTGACGTAATGTGTTGAGTTGACACATTCATTCGTGTTTCACTTCTCACCTTGTTTACTTTTCATAGCAATAATCTGTCCACCAAGAAATGATTTCTATGCCATTTCGTACAAATGCGGCGTGAGCTGTGCTGCCAATGAAGAATGTATTAGCGGTGAAATGTGTCTGTGTGATGGATTTTGTGGATTGAGTTGCTTACCTACAGGTTAGTATCATTACAGTGTTTTCATATTTCATAATTTGTACTAATCGCATTTTACTTGCATTAATGCTGTAACTTATACCATAATAATTGTGGAAATTCAGGTAAAAAAAAACTTTTTTCTAATGATTCATCAAGTCACCATCTTTCTAAAAAAGAATAACTATATCAGAATACTAGTAATAGTTACTCCAAATTCTCGTACATATTTGTGTAATATTCAATTAAGGTAGCGGGACTATTATTTGCATACTTGTTTTCATCTTCTAATTGTGACTAAATGACTACAAATAGACCCGGGAAAGTATATATTTTTAGAATCGCCAGACTTCAAGCTTTTCACAAGTGTATTTTGCATGCCGGTATCTGCATTCTACGACGCGTTACTCAATCAAAGGTGAAAAATTACTTTTTCTGTAAAAAAAATAATTACGCATTTATGCTGGCGATAAGAAGTATTTTTTTCACTTTTCCTAGTTGTTCAATAGACTGGTAAATTGAATGTGTCTGGTCAGTTTTATTCAAGCAACGCATTTAAAAAAATAGTGTGCTGAATTTCAATTACTGTTTTAGTCGCATTGCTCCCAACTCAAACCAGAACTCGTTGGTAAATAATCGATGAAATAGTTTGTCTGGACACATTCAAGTTCCTCTCACTGTCACCTTAAAGCTGTGAAAATTTGGTGTTAATCCGACGACAATAAGTATACGTTATTTTTTGTTAAAGACCTTGTATTTTGAAAAACATAAACTCCTAGAAAACGTCGATGAAGTCACAGCAAAGATTTTCAAGCTTGTTTATCTGCACAAGCAATTCGTTTTCCCATCAAGGTCTGTTTTAACATGTGTAGGGGCATCCAAATGTGTAAGGCTATTGGAAACCAAAACAAAATAAAGGAATGGGATAGCTATAGTTCGATAAAACGGCAGATGAAAACACTAAAATCTATGATTTTTTTCAGTGGCTGTGTGACCTTGTGTCTGACACATTCATATGCAAATGACTAATCTGTGAAATAAACAGGGGCGGAGACAAACCACTCAAATGTTTGGAAACACTCATTGTGTGTCAGATAGCTACTGATGACACATCCTAACATTGCTTTGTCTTGAGTTTCTTTGAAACTTATAGGCACACAAATTAAACCTGTGTTGTTGATTTTAGAAAACACTACTGAAGCTGCCTTGCTTCCCTTCAGAAAATCTACATTTTAACCAACTTACATGACATTTTAGGTTACGTTGACTTTGTCAGATGAAAGTTTATCGTGCATTTCATCAATTAATAAATAAATGTGAAAATCGTAATTTTCAACACAAATAATAGTCTCGCTACCTTAAATGTATATGCATGTACACGGCTATTGTAGCTTTAGTTTATTTAATTGTTTTGTAATTAAAATAGATACTCCTGCCATCATAGTGTCGTCAGTAAATTTGTTGATTATTGATATATTAATTACGCTAATAACTATTAATTATGTGACAATTAAACAGTCAACATGTTTAAATTCTTTCAGTATTGCATGGAATATTGACATTCCTTTCCCATGGAATATTGACATTTGTTTTGTTCCCACAAGTTTACCAGACACATGTTTGACGCCTCAGAGTTTCTATACACTCAAATTATTTTAAATAATACAAACAATTTGATATGATACAATTGTTATAAATATTATAAAGTATGTACGCACTCGTGACTGACATCATGTTTGAACAAAATCCACTCACAAACGACCTTGATCCGGTTCCGGAATGCCAGAAGTGTTTGATTTTAGATGATTTTTAGCACAAAAATGGCAATCATTTGTGGCCATTTTGAATAGGATCGTCAAACCAATATATCTATATCTATGAGATGATGTATAATGAATATTTAAAATTTTAACAAAATCAGTCAGAGATATGGCATTAAAACCGAATTCATTAAGGCAAAATGGCCGCCAGTCAGCCATTTTTCAGTTCAAAAATTACCGCAATTCGGCAATCTTGAATCAGATCGTGAAACCAATTGATGTGCATATGTATAATATTATGTGAGATGTATGTGTGAATTTTGAATGTCCATATATCCCCGTTCTCGGACTGCGTCTGAGCAGAGACTAATAACAATTACAACTTGAGATGTGGTTTATGTTAGATTGACGTAATTGACTATAAGGGCAATATGACCAAATCACACAAGAGGGCAATATGTCCAAGTCGCGCATAAGGGCAATATGACGAAGTCACATATGAGGGCAATATGACTAAGTCGCGCATGAGGACAATATGTCCAAGTCGCGCATGAGGGCAATATGACCAAGTTGCGCGTAAGGGCAATATGACCAAGTCACGCGTAAGGGCAATATGAATAAGTCGCGCGTAGGGGTAATATGACCAAGTCGCGCACACATATGCGGCGTACACAACGCGTAAATGGTTTGTTTGTTTACATGAAATTTGAACATGCGCTGTGCGATGACCACCGCCCTTTTAATTGTATTATTAGACCTCAAATATAATTTACAAGAAGATTGGCAAATATGTATATTTCTTGTGACAGGGAACCATGATCATGTGTTCATGTGATAATTTGTTGATATAGAGACCCACTTTTTCCAGGTGGCTGGCCAATATGTCCGCTTCTACAACATCCTGTGAATGGAAATATTGAACTTGTTTTACCTGAAGAGAATGAATATGGTGTACACGTTATATTTTCATGTGATAACACGTATATCATGGTACCTGGTCAATCGAAATTGACATGTATGAGTGGAAATGGCTGGAGCGGTGAAGCCCCGCGATGTCTAGCTGAAGACAGTAAGTATAATTGGCGGGTGGAGGGTGGGATACTTCCATTAGAGAGTTGTTTAAGTATATGCCGCCAAATAGAGCCGCTTTTAGGTGTCAATTTAATACCCTAAAATCCATAAAAATCGTACATAGCCGACGTCTACATGAAGAAAGGGTATACATTTTCCGTCAAATTGTTTTCGTATTGTGACCCCGGGAGTACAATGTAAATGACTACAACGGGACATAATAATAAATAGCTACACTGAAATAAAACAATATTGGTATATTGTCATTATGCAAATTAGCTCGAGGACGTTATTTCATAAATAGTTGCTGATGTACTGAGGCTAATTTGAGATGAATTCTGGTGCGCGTACATAATTATATCTTACAAATTTTGTAACGTACCCATACCACATGATGCTCATAAATCTACAATGTACTCTCAATATTTCTATGATTATAATCTGTTTTATTACAGCACTTCCATATGTATGTGACAAATCTTTGCTAAACAAGTCTGAACATGACATTGTTAAACTTGTTGGTGAAAATGTAGGTTACGTCAGTGTCAATACACGTGTTAAATATGAGTGCAGCGAAGGTTATTATTTTATCACTGAAGATTACTATGCAACTTGCCTGGCAGATGGTACATGGTTATTTCCACAAAACGCATGTTGGAGTGAGTTATCATCTTATTTTTAACATTTAACCGTATATGATTAGAGATAAATTATAAGCACGCATTTCAAGACAACATTCTTGTACGTATATTTTATTTTACTTCTTGTACGTGTTCCAATTGCAATGTACACAAATTATATTGCCTCCATAGTTAGGGAGAAATACTTAGTACACTTAAATCATACTAATTTATTGATGATAAGAAGTATTTAAGTATACTAAAAGAATACATCAAGTACAGCTCTTTTTGGCAAGGAATTGTATATTCCGCCATTTTATTTACTTCCAACAGCACTACGTTTTACATAACAATAGGGGTTTAGGGGACCTTATTGCATAAGTATGTATTGTGATGCATGAAATTAGTTTTAAAAAACCTCGTCATTGAATAAAAGCACATTATATGTACATTAAACTGCGTTGCAAGATGAGTAAGTTTACACTGTAAATTACCTTTCAGAGGTGTCATGTGCTAGTCCAGACGTACCAGAAACCGGGATACTGGAAGTAGACGATTTCTTTTATGGTTCTATCATCAATATTCATTGCAAAGCTGGCTACATAATATCAGAACCGTATACAGCGATATGCCAGTCCAATGGGCAGTGGGATACAGAAACACTGCCAACTTGTTCAGGTGAGAGGTTATTGTTATTTACTTTTTCGCATTATTCTCATGAATAATATACAACAAACATGTATATTTATAACAATCTATATCAACCACAGCTTTATGCTCTGCATTGTAACAACCAAAACAATATTTAAAATTGTGTAAATACTTGGCATAAAAACTGTGGTAACATACACCTACACTGTGTCGCTACTTTATTATTATTGTTCAAACAGACGACTCTGTTATCGTTCTAAATCAACCCCTGATTGGTCATTTGTTTTTATGATGTTTACTTATGAATGTTTAAACACAAGTACTTGCTTCTATGCTAAAGAATAAAGCGCCATTGCTCTAATTGTCTATCTATTTTTAATAGAGTTGTTTAAAACAACGATTACCAAATATTATCTACTTATATAAACAATAGGACGTGTTGGTATTTAGCAGAATATGTTTGATGAGTAGCAGAAAGTTTCTATTAGTGTGTGTATGATATATACAGTACAGAATGAATTAACGAATGAAACTTGAATTTTTCAGCTTCTAGAAAGCAAATACAACATAATATCCAGACGCATTTATCGTGTTGGACGCCTAACGTGATTTCAATGTAATTATATACAGGCAAACAAACAAACACACACACATACATTACAATTACGAAACATAGGATTCCAACTTGCGGTCACTGTAAGCAGAGGCACTCCCCAGCCACTGCAAACAATACTACTGTCACTGTAAGCAGAGGCACTCCCCAGCCACTGCAAACAATGCTACTGTCACTGTAAGCAGAGGCACTCCCCAGCCACTGCAAACAATGCTACTGTCACTGTAAGCAGAGGCACTCCCCAGCCACTGCAAACAATGCTACTGTCACTGTAAGCAGAGGCATTCCCCAGCCACTGCAAACAATGCTACTGTCACTGTAAGCAGAGGCATTCCCCAGCCACTGCAAATAATACTACTGTCACTGTACGCAGAGGCACTCCCCAGCCACTGCAAACAATGCTACTGTCACTGTAAGCAGAGGCACTCCCCAGCCACTGCAAACAATGCTACTGTCACTGTAAGCAGAGGCACTCCCCAGCCACTGCAAACAATGCTACTGTCACTGTAAGCAGAGGCACTCCCCAGCCACTGCAAACAATGCTACTGTCACTGTAAGCAGAGGCACTCCCCAGCCACTGCAAACAATGCTACTGTCACTGTAAGCAGAGGCACTCCCCAGTCACAGCAAACAATGCTACTGTCACTGTAAGCAGAGGCACTCCCCAGCCACAGCAAACAATGCTACTGTCACTGTAAGCAGAGGCACTCCCCAGCCACTGCAAACAATGCTACTGTCACTGTAAGCAGAGGCACTCCCCAGCCACTGCAAACAATGCTACTGTCACTGTAAGCAGAGGCACTCCCCAGCCACTGCAAACAATGCTACTGTCACTGTAAGCAGAGGCACTCCCCAGCCACTGCAAACAATACTACTGTCACTGTAAGCAGATGCACTCCTCAGCCACTGCAAACAATGCTACTGTCACTGTAAGCAGAGGCACTCCCCAGCCACTGCAAACAATGCTACTGTCACTGTAAGCAGAGGCACTCCCCAGCCACTGCAAACAATGCTACTGTCACTGTAAGCAGAGGCACTCCCCAGCCACTGCAAACAATACTACTGTCACTGTAAGCAGAGGCACTCCCCAGCCACTGCAAACAATACTACTGTCACTGTAAGCAGAGGCACTCCCCAGCCACTGCAAACAATGCTACTGTCACTGTAAGCAGAGGCACTCCCCAGCCACTGCAAACAATGCTACTGTCACTGTAAGCAGAGGCACTCCCCAGCCACTGCAAACAATGCTACTGTCACTGTAAGCAGAGGCACTCCCCAGCCACTGCAAACAATGCTACTGTCACTGTAAGCAGAGGCACTCCCCAGCCACTGCAAACAATACTACTGTCACTGTAAGCAGAGGCACTCCCCAGCCACTGCAAACAATACTACTGTCACTGTAAGCAGAGGCACTCCCCAGCCACTGCAAACAATGCTACTGTCACTGTAAGCAGAGGCACTCCCCAGCCACTGCAAACAATACTACTGTCACTGTAAGCAGAGGCACTCCCCAGCCACTGCAAACAATGCTACTGTCACTGTAAGCAGAGGCACTCCCCAGCCACTGCAAACAATGCTACTGTCACTGTAAGCAGAGGCACTCCCCAGCCACTGCAAACAATGCTACTGTCACTGTAAGCAGAGGCACTCCCCAGCCACTGCAAACAATGCTACTGTCACTGTAAGCAGAGGCACTCCCCAGCCACTGCAAACAATACTACTGTCACTGTAAGCAGAGGCACTCCCCAGCCACTGCAAACAATACTACTGTCACTGTAAGCAGAGGCACTCCCCAGCCACTGCAAACAATGCTATTGTCACTGTAAGCAGAGGCATTCCCCAGCCACTGCAAACAATGCTACTGTCACTGTAAGCAGAGGCACTCCCCAGCCACTGCAAACAATGCTACTGTCACTGTAAGCAGAGGCACTCCCCAGCCACTGCAAACAATGCTACTGTCACTGTAAGCAGAGGCACTCCCCAGTCACAGCAAACAATGCTACTGTCACTGTAAGCAGAGGCACTCCCCAGCCACAGCAAACAATGCTACTGTCACTGTAAGCAGAGGCACTCCCCAGCCACTGCAAACAATGCTACTGTCACTGTAAGCAGAGGCACTCCCCAGCCACTGCAAACAATGCTACTGTCACTGTAAGCAGAGGCACTCCCCAGCCACTGCAAACAATGCTACTGTCACTGTAAGCAGAGGCACTCCCCAGCCACTGCAAACAATGCTACTGTCACTGTAAGCAGAGGCACTCCCCAGCCACTGCAAACAATGCTACTGTCACTGTAAGCAGAGGCACTCCCCAGCCACTGCAAACAATACTACTGTCACTGTAAGCAGAGGCACTCCCCAGCCACTGCAAACAATGCTACTGTCACTGTAAGCAGAGGCACTCCCCAGCCACTGCAAACAATACTACTGTCACTGTAAGCAGAGGCACTCCCCAGCCACTGCAAACAATGCTACTGTCACTGTAAGCAGAGGCACTCCCCAGCCACTGCAAACAATGCTACTGTCACTGTAAGCAGAGGCACTCCCCAGCCACTGCAAACAATACTACTGTCACTGTAAGCAGAGGCACTCCCCAGCCACTGCAAACAATGCTACTGTCACTGTAAGCAGAGGCACTCCCCAGCCACTGCAAACAATACTACTGTCACTGTAAGCAGAGGCACTCCCCAGCCACTGCAAACAATGCTACTGTCACTGTAAGCAGAGGCATTCCCCAGCCACAGCAAACAATGCTACTGTCACTGTAAGCAGAGGCACTCCCCAGCCACAGCAAACAATGCTACTGTCACTGTAAGCAGAGGCACTCCCCAGCCACTGCAAACAATGCTACTGTCACTGTAAGCAGAGGCACTCCCCAGCCACTGCAAACAATGCTACTGTCACTGTAAGCAGAGGCACTCCCCAGCCACTGCAAACAATGCTACTGTCAATGTAAGCAGAGGCACTCCCCAGCCACTGCAAACAATACTACTGTCACTGTAAGCAGAGGCACTCCCCAGCCACTGCAAACAATGCTACTGTCACTGTAAGCAGAGGCATTCCCCAGCCACTGCAAACAATGCTACTGTCACTGTAAGCAGAGGCACTCCCCAGCCACTGCAAACAATGCTACTGTCACTGTAAGCAGAGGCACTCCCCAGCCACTGCAAACAATGCTACTGTCACTGTAAGCAGAGGCACTCCCCAGCCACTGCAAACAATGCTACTGTCACTGTAAGCAGAGGCATTCCCCAGCCACTGCAAACAATGCTACTGTCACTGTAAGCAGAGGCACTCCCCAGCCACTGCAAACAATGCTACTGTCACTGTAAGCAGAGGCACTCCCCAGCCACTGCAAACAATGCTACTGTCACTGTAAGCAGAGGCATTCCCCAGCCACTGCAAACAATGCTACTGTCACTGTAAGCAGAGGCACTCCCCAGCCACTGCAAACAATACTACTGTCACTGTAAGCAGAGGCACTCCCCAGCCACTGCAAACAATACTACTGTCACTGTAAGCAGAGGCACTCCCCAGCCACTGCAAACAATGCTACTGTCACTGTAAGCAGAGGCACTCCCCAGCCACTGCAAACAATGCTACTGTCACTGTAAGCAGAGGCACTCCCCAGCCACTGCAAACAATGCTACTGTCACTGTAAGCAGAGGCACTCCCCAGCCACTGCAAACAATGCTACTGTCAATGTAAGCAGAGGCACTCCCCAGCCACTGCAAACAATGCTACTGTCACTGTAAGCAGAGGCACTCCCCAGCCACTGCAAACAATGCTACTGTCACTGTAAGCAGAGGCACTCCCCAGCCACTGCAAACAATGCTACTGTCACTGTAAGCAGAGGCACTCCCCAGCCACTGCAAACAATGCTACTGTCACTGTAAGCAGAGGCACTCCCCAGCCACTGCAAACAATGCTACTGTCACTGTAAGCAGAGGCACTCCCCAGCCACTGCAAACAATGCTACTGTCAATGTAAGCAGAGGCACTCCCCAGCCACTGCAAACAATGCTACTGTCACTGTAAGCAGAGGCACTCCCCAGCCACTGCAAACAATGCTACTGTCACTGTAAGCAGAGGCACTCCCCAGCCACTGCAAACAATGCTACTGTCACTGTAAGCAGAGGCACTCCCCAGCCACTGCAAACAATGCTACTGTCACTGTAAGCAGAGGCACTCCCCAGCCACTGCAAACAATACTACTGTCACTGTAAGCAGAGGCACTCCCCAGCCACTGCAAACAATACTACTGTCACTGTAAGCAGAGGCACTCCCCAGCCACTGCAAACAATGCTACTGTCACTGTAAGCAGAGGCACTCCCCAGCCACTGCAAACAATGCTACTGTCACTGTAAGCAGAGGCACTCCCCAGCCACTGCAAACAATGCTACTGTCACTGTAAGCAGAGGCACTCCCCAGCCACTGCAAACAATACTACTGTCACTGTAAGCAGAGGCACTCCCCAGCCACTGCAAACAATGCTACTGTCACTGTAAGCAGAGGCACTCCCCAGCCACTGCAAACAATACTACTGTCACTGTAAGCAGAGGC
Organism: Saccoglossus kowalevskii; assembly: GCF_978046115.1. Lineage (NCBI taxonomy): Eukaryota > Metazoa > Hemichordata > Enteropneusta > Harrimaniidae > Saccoglossus > Saccoglossus kowalevskii. The sequence continues at coordinate 32,448,106 of NC_140657.1, forward strand.
ACTCCCCAGCCACTGCAAACAATACTACTGTCACTGTAAGCAGAGGCACTCCCCAGCCACTGCAAACAATGCTACTGTCACTGTAAGCAGAGGCACTCCCCAGCCACTGCAAACAATGCTACTGTCACTGTAAGCAGAGGCACTCCCCAGCCACTGCAAACAATGCTACTGTCACTGTAAGCAGAGGCACTCCCCAGCCACTGCAAACAATGCTACTGTCAATGTAAGCAGAGGCACTCCCCAGCCACTGCAAACAATGCTACTGTCACTGTAAGCAGAGGCACTCCCCAGCCACTGCAAACAATGCTACTGTCACTGTAAGCAGAGGCACTCCCCAGCCACTGCAAACAATGCTACTGTCACTGTAAGCAGAGGCACTCCCCAGCCACTGCAAACAATGCTACTGTCACTGTAAGCAGAGGCACTCCCCAGCCACTGCAAACAATGCTACTGTCACTGTAAGCAGAGGCACTCCCCAGCCACTGCAAACAATGCTACTGTCAATGTAAGCAGAGGCACTCCCCAGCCACTGCAAACAATGCTACTGTCACTGTAAGCAGAGGCACTCCCCAGCCACTGCAAACAATGCTACTGTCACTGTAAGCAGAGGCACTCCCCAGCCACTGCAAACAATGCTACTGTCACTGTAAGCAGAGGCACTCCCCAGCCACTGCAAACAATGCTACTGTCAATGTAAGCAGAGGCACTCCCCAGCCACTGCAAACAATGCTACTGTCACTGTAAGCAGAGGCACTCCCCAGCCACTGCAAACAATGCTACTGTCACTGTAAGCAGAGGCACTCCCCAGCCACTGCAAACAATACTACTGTCACTGTAAGCAGAGGCACTCCCCAGCCACTGCAAACAATACTACTGTCACTGTAAGCAGAGGCACTCCCCAGCCACTGCAAACAATACTACTGTCACTGTAAGCAGAGGCACTCCCCAGCCACTGCAAACAATGCTACTGTCACTGTAAGCAGAGGCACTCCCCAGCCACTGCAAACAATGCTACTGTCACTGTAAGCAGAGGCACTCCCCAGCCACTGCAAACAATGCTACTGTCACTGTAAGCAGAGGCACTCCCCAGCCACTGCAAACAATACTACTGTCACTGTAAGCAGAGGCACTCCCCAGCCACTGCAAACAATGCTACTGTCACTGTAAGCAGAGGCACTCCCAGCCACTGCAAACAATACTACTGTCACTGTAAGCAGAGGCACTCCCCAGCCACTGCAAACAATACTACTGTCACTGTAAGCAGAGGCACTCCCCAGCCACTGCAAACAATGCTACTGTCACTGTAAGCAGAGGCACTCCCCAGCCACTGCAAACAATGCTACTGTCACTGTAAGCAGAGGCACTCCCCAGCCACTGCAAACAATGCTACTGTCACTGTAAGCAGAGGCACTCCCCAGCCACTGCAAACAATGCTACTGTCAATGTAAGCAGAGGCACTCCCCAGCCACTGCAAACAATGCTACTGTCACTGTAAGCAGAGGCACTCCCCAGCCACTGCAAACAATGCTACTGTCACTGTAAGCAGAGGCACTCCCCAGCCACTGCAAACAATGCTACTGTCACTGTAAGCAGAGGCACTCCCCAGCCACTGCAAACAATGCTACTGTCACTGTAAGCAGAGGCACTCCCCAGCCACTGCAAACAATGCTACTGTCACTGTAAGCAGAGGCACTCCCCAGCCACTGCAAACAATGCTACTGTCAATGTAAGCAGAGGCACTCCCCAGCCACTGCAAACAATGCTACTGTCACTGTAAGCAGAGGCACTCCCCAGCCACTGCAAACAATGCTACTGTCACTGTAAGCAGAGGCACTCCCCAGCCACTGCAAACAATGCTACTGTCACTGTAAGCAGAGGCACTCCCCAGCCACTGCAAACAATGCTACTGTCAATGTAAGCAGAGGCACTCCCCAGCCACTGCAAACAATGCTACTCTCACTGTAAGCAGAGGCACTCCCCAGCCACTGCAAACAATGCTACTGTCACTGTAAGCAGAGGCACTCCCCAGCCACTGCAAACAATGCTACTGTCACTGTAAGCAGAGGCACTCCCCAGCCACTGCAAACAATGCTACTGTCACTGTAAGCAGAGGCACTCCCCAGCCACTGCAAACAATGCTACTGTCACTGTAAGCAGAGGCACTCCCCAGCCACTGCAAACAATGCTACTGTCACTGTAAGCAGAGGCACTCCCCAGCCACTGCAAACAATGCTACTGTCACTGTAAGCAGAGGCACTCCCCAGCCACTGCAAACAATGCTATTGTCACTGTAAGCAGAGGCATTCCCCAGCCACTGCAAACAATGCTACTGTCACTGTAAGCAGAGGCACTGCCCAGCCACTGCAAACAATGCTACTGTCACTGTAAGCAGAGGCACTCCCCAGCCACTGCAAACAATGCTATTGTCACTGTAAGCAGAGGCATTCCCCAGCCACTGCAAACAATGCTACTGTCACTGTAAGCAGAGGCACTCCCCAGCCACTGCAAACAATGCTACTGTCACTGTAAGCAGAGGCACTCCCCAGCCACTGCAAACAATGCTACTGTCACTGTAAGCAGAGGCACTCCCCAGCCACTGCAAACAATGCTACTGTCACTGTAAGCAGAGGCACTCCCCAGCCACTGCAAACAATGCTACTGTCACTGTAAGCAGAGGCACTCCCCAGCCACTGCAAACAATACTACTGTCACTGTAAGCAGAGGCACTCCCCAGCCACTGCAAACAATGCTACTGTCACTGTAAGCAGAGGCACTCCCCAGCCACTGCAAACAATACTACTGTCACTGTAAGCAGAGGCACTCCCCAGCCACTGCAAACAATACTACTGTCACTGTAAGCAGAGGCACTCCCCAGCCACTGCAAACAATGATAATCTAACATGTTATCATATACACAAGCTTTCAGACATTGTAAATACGTATACATACAGTAATGTTTTTTCTTTCACCGTTGGCATATGGCATCACAGACCTTTTGACCATAAAAACACTCAGCAGATAAGTCTAAGCTGCCTAATACGATTTATATAACAATCTAAAACATATAGATATATAGATATTATATTTACTTATTTCAGCTGTAATTTGTCCAACAATTTCCCCGCCAACTGACCCACTGCATACTGTTGGGGATATGAACTTTATTTATGGTAGCAGGATAGAGTTTGCCTGCCACAATCCATATAGATTAATTGGAGTGGAAATTATTTACTGTAAAGAGGATGGTGCTTGGACTGATCCAGTTCCCACCTGTAAAGGTAAATACATTATGTATGAAGTACATGGCAGCTATGTTTGATGTAACATGTTTGATGTGATATGTTTGTTTGATGTGATATGTTTGATGTGATATGTTTGATGTGATGTTTGATATGATATGTTTTTGCGTGTAATCTTAGCTGGAGGTACATATATACAACGAACCTACCTACCTAGACTTTTACTGATTCGTACAATGCATTGATGTATATTTCATTTATACATATCTCACAATTGCATGTGTATGAAAGTAGTGTGTGTTTTATGTATACAACAATCTTACATACATGCTTCATATAGCTGTTGACCTCAACTTGTTTGAAGAAACTGGAATACTCGACGTGTAGCTTTGATGTATACAAGATTACGTTGACTGGTGGAAACACTCTATGTATGACGCACTATCTTTTATATTTATTAGAGATTTTATGTGACACACCAATTACCGGTGACAATGTTAAAACAGTCACTGAAGGTAATACGTTTTGGTTTGGACACATCATCACCTTTTCTTGCGATGATGGAATGACGTTGATTGGCCCGGATACGAGAGTGTGCCAATCGGATGGTACATGGAGTGGGACAATATCATCTTGTGTCAGTGAGTACAAATCATTTCTTAAGCTTGCTCTCTGAGATCATGTGAAATTTGTAATTGCTAAAAAGCCTTAGCGAATGTATCGCTAAGGCTTTGTTGTGTGTTAATTAAATAAATAAAATATGAAAAAGTATACAGATGACGATCCTCCCCGTTTTAAGAGAGTTTGAGAGTTTATTATTTATTTATTTCCCACAATTCGTATAAATTACAACTATGAAATATATATTGTCACAAAAGGTTAAAAACTCGTTATTCTGGATCTTGTTTTTTTCCATGAGAGGTGGATCTGACAACAAGCAAACAAAATATGGCGCGTACGATGAATCTTCTTGAATGCTCTTGACCTGCAACGCTTATTCAATTTGTCACAGTTTTTATTGACCTCGGAGTTACACATACAAAACCACTATGGTAATGTTTAAAAATCCACTTTAAGATCAGGTTTCTATCACACCATTTCGATTTAATACTTCAAAATTAAAAATATTATGAAATTCTGTTGAAATCTATGAAATGTTCTGCTTACGATAATAACTGATTGGCGATGCGTTTCAGATTAAACAGAAATATGTTTTTTCATACATGTTCACTGCCGATCTGAACGAGTGGTACACTACACTTCAAAATCATCATCAATTTCTGTTCACAGAAAAGTGTGATGATCCAGAACCACCAGAATTCCCAAGCAGAACCAATCAAATACAAAAATATTCTCAAGGATACCTGGAAGAGGTTGAATATTACTGCGATGCTGGTTATAATTTACAGGGTAACAGTCGAATTAAATGTATACAAAATGGTGGATCTTCGTCTTGGGACTACGGACCTCCCAGTTGTGTTCGAGGTATGGCAGTATAAATATTCAAATGGAAATACGGTAAATGCGAAGGTAGATAACGTCCCAATAATCGCGTAAAATTATATGATTGCCTTACAAAATTGATATATGGGATAAAATAGTGCAAGCTTGTGATAATGATATCTAGTTTTACATGGCACATTTAATCCCCCCTTCTCAAATCAGATAATCTATCAAATGGACAATTACTAACCTTGTGAATATTACATGAGGCAACTCATGTAATGAAATTATCACTACATGCGTTATTTTTAATAATAGACGAGAATGACCATTCTGCATATGAACTAAAAGGCCGCCCGAATGATATTATCAATGGAGTTATGAATGTGTACCTTTGGTCCACTGTTGTATTGGAATGCAATGTGCCAAGAACAGTCCAATGGAGAGGAGAAACAATGTGGTACAAATCAGATGGTACAAAAGTCACTGGCAATCAGAGTTGGGCTGGTAAGTGATTAATTACCAGCGACATGATGCTATTAATTGAATATTTCACATACATAGTATAGTTTCCATGGTTGTAAACAAGGGCAGTTGAAGTCATCACGGACACAATTTCTTCAAAACTACAAACCAGACCATATAGATCTATGAAGCATGTACATATATGTTCATTTCGTTAACTATACACCTATCCGTGAATATATATCCTATTGATTATATTAACTACTTCTCCAAAACTACCAACCCAATTCCTGACTTATAGGTTACATTCTGTGTAATTGTGTTTGGTAATTGGAACTTTTTCATGTACGGGTAAAATACAGATATTTATTCAACACAATATACAAATATACAATATCTATTGACAGGTCGCCGGAAAGTATGGTATAGATTACAATTAAATGAAATACAAAACACAGAAGGAGGAGAATTTAGATGTGGAGTATGGGAAAATGATTCAGAACCAAGCAGATACAGTTCAATTACTCTAAATGTTGTCAGTAAGTAATATTCTACAATACTAGTAAGCACTGCATTGGTAGGTATATTTTCCATATTAAATATCAGTAAGTAGTATTATGTGTTACTAGTAAACACTGCATTGGTAGGTGTATTTTCCATATTAAATATCAGTAAGTAGTATTATGTGTTACTAGTAAACACTGCATTGGTAGGTGTATTTTCCATATTAAATATCAGTAAGTAGTATTATGTGTTACTAGTAAACACTGCATTGGTAGGTGTATTTTCCATATTAAATATCAGTAAGTAGTATTATGTGTTACTAGTAAACACTGCATTGGTAGGTGTATTTTCCATATTAAATATCAGTAAGTAGTATTATGTGTTACTAGTAAACACTGCATTGGTAGGTGTATTTTCTGTATTAAATATCAGTAAGTAGTATTATGTGTTACTAGTAAACACTGCATTGGTAGGTATATTTTCCATATTAAATATCAGTAAGTAGTATTATGTGTTACGAGTAAACACTGCATTGGTAGGTGTATTTTCCATATTAAATATCAGTAAGTAGTATTATGTGTTACTAGTAAACACTGCATTGGTAGGTGTATTTTCTGTATTAAATATCAGTAAGTTGTATTATGTGTTACTAGTAAACACTGCCTTGGTAGGTATATTTTCTGTATTAAATATCAGTAAGTAGTATTATGTGTTACTAGTAAACACTGCATTGGTAGGTGTATTTTCCATATTAAATATCAGTAAGTAGTATTATGTGTTACTAGTAAACACTGCATTGGTAGGTATATTTTCCATATTAAATATCAGTAAGTAATATTATGTGTTACTAGTAAACACTGCCTTGGTAGGTGTATTTTCCATATTAAATATCAGTAAGTAATATTATGTGTTACTAGTAAACACTGCATTGGTAGGTGTATTTTCCATATTAAATATCAGTAAGTAATATTATGTGTTACTAGTAAACACTGCCTTGGTAGGTGTATTTTCCATATTAAATATCAGTAAGTAATATTATGTGTTACTAGTAAACACTGCCTTGGTAGGTGTATTTTCTGTATTAAATATCAGTAAGTAGTATTATGTGTTACTAGTAAACACTGCATTGGTAGGTGTATTTTCCATATTAAATATCAGTAAGTAATATTATGTGTTACTAGTAAACACTGCCTTGGTAGGTGTATTTTCCATATTAAATATCAGTAAGTAATATTATGTGTTACTAGTAAACACTGCATTGGTAGGTGTATTTTCTGTATTAAATATCAGTAAGTAGTATTATGTGTTACTAGTAAACACTGCATTGGTAGGTGTATTTTCCATATTAAATATCAGTAAGTAATATTATGTGTTACTAGTAAACACTGCCTTGGTAGGTGTATTTTCCATATTAAATATCAGTAAGTAATATTATGTGTTACTAGTAAACACTGCATTGGTAGGTGTATTTTCTGTATTAAATATCAGTAAGTAGTATTATGTGTTACTAGTAAACACTGCATTGGTAGGTGTATTTTCCATATTAAATATCAGTAAGTAGTATTATGTGTTACTAGTAAACACTGCCTTGGTAGGTGTATTTTCCATATTAAATATCAGTAAGTAGTATTATGTGTTACTAGTAAACACTGCATTGGTAGGTGTATTTTCCATATTAAATATCAGTAAGTAGTATTATGTGTTACTAGTAACACTGCATTGGTAGGTGTATTTTCCATATTAAATATCAGTAAGTAATATTATGTGTTACTAGTAAACACTGCCTTGGTAGGTGTATTTTCCATATTAAATATCAGTAAGTAATATTATGTGTTACTAGTAAACCCTGCATTGGTAGGTGTATTTTCCATATTAAATATCAGTAAGTAGTATTATGTGTTACTAGTAAACACTGCATTGGTAGGTGTATTTTCCATATTAAATATCAGTAAGTAATATTATGTGTTACTAGTAAACACTGCCTTGGTAGGTGTATTTTCCATATTAAATATCAGTAAGTAATATTATGTGTTACTAGTAAACACTGCATTGGTAAGTGTATTTTCTGTATTAAATATCAGTAAGTAGTATTATGTGTTACAAGTAAACACTGCATTGGTAGGTGTATTTTCCGAATTAAATATCAGTAAGTAATATTATGTGTTACTAGTAAGCACTGCATTGGTAGGTATATTTTCCATATTAAATATTAGTAAGTAATATTATGTGTTACTAGTAAACACTGCATTGGTAGGTGTATTTTCCATATTAAATATCAGTAAGTAATATTATGTGTTACTAGTAAACACTGCATTGGTTGGTGTATTTTCTGTATTAAATGTCAGTAAGTAATATTATGTGTTACTAGTAAACACTGCCTTGGTAGGTGTGTTTTCCGTATTAAATATCAGTAAGTAGTATTATGTGTTACTAGTAAGCACTGCCTTGGTAGGTGTATTTTCCATATTAAATATCAGTAAGTAGTATTATGTGTTACTCGTATACACTGCATTGGTAGGTGTATTTTCTGTATTAAATGTCAGTAAGTAATATTATGTGTTACTAGTAAACACTGCCTTGGTAGGTGTGTTTTCCGTATTAAATATCAGTAAGTAGTATTATGTGTTACTAGTAATCACTGCCTTGGTAGGTGTATTTTCCATATTAAATATCAGTAAGTAGTATTATGTGTTACTAGTAAGCACTGCCTTGGTAGGTGTATTTTCCATATTAAATATCAGTAAGTAATTTTATGTGTTACTTGTAAGCACTGCATTGGTAGGTGTATTTTCTGTATTAAATATCAGTAAGTAGTATTATGTGTTACTAGTAAACACTGCATTGGTAGGTGTATTTTCTGTATTAAATGTCAGTAAGTAATATTGTGTTACTAGTAAACACTGCCTTGGTAGGTGTGTTTTCCGTATTAAATATCAGTAAGTAATATTATGTGTTACTAGTAAGCACTGCATTGGTAGGTGTATTTTCTGTATTAAATGTCAGTAAGTCATATTATGTGTTACTAGTAAACACTGCCATGGTAGGTGTATTTTCCATATTAAATATCAGTAAGTAGTATTATGTGTTACTAGTAAACACTGCCTTGGTAGGTGTGTTTTCCGTATTAAATATCAGTAAGTAGTATTATGTGTTACTAGTAAGCACTGCCTTGGTAGGTGTATTTTCCATATTAAATATCAGTAAGTAATATTATGTGTTACTAGTAAGCACTGCATTGGTAGGTGTATTTTCCCTATTAAATATCAGTAAGTAATATTATGTGTTACTAGTAAACACTGCATTGGTAGGTATATTTTCCGTATTGAATATCAGTAAGTAGTATTATGTGTTACTAGTAAACACTGCCTTGGTAGGTATATTTTCTGTATTAAATATCAGTAAGTAGTATTATGTGTTACTAGTGAGCACTGCATTGGTAGATGTATTTTCTGTATTAAATATCAGTAAGTAATATTATGTGTTACTAGTAAACACTGCATTGGTAGGTGTATTTTCCATATTAAATATCAGTAAGTAATATTATGTGTTACTAGTAAGCACTGCATTGGTAGGTGTATTTTCTGTATTAAATATCAGTAAGTAGTATTATGTGTTACTAGTAAACACTGCATTAGTAGGTGTATTGTCTGTATTAAATGTCAGTAAGTAGTATTATGTGTTACTAGTAAGCACTGCCTTGGTAGGTGTATTTTCAATATTAAATATCAGTAAGTAATATTATGTGTTACTAGTAAACACTGCATTGGTAGGTGTATTTTCTGTATTAAATATCAGTAAGTAGTATTATGTGTTACTAGTAGACACTGCATTGGTAGGTGTATTTTCCATATTAAATATCAGTAAGTAGTATTATGTGTTACTAGTAAACACTGCATTGGTAGGTGTATTTTCTGGATTAAATATCAGTAAGTAGTATTATGTGTTACTAGTAAACACTGCCTTGGTAGGTGTATTTTCCATATTAAATATCAGTAAGTAGTATTAATTGTTACTAGTAAACACTGCATTGGTAGGTATATTTTCCGTATTAAATATCAGTAAGTAGTATTATGTGTTACTAGTAAACACTGCCTTGGTAGGTATATTTTCTGTATTAAATATCAGTAAGTAATATTATGTGTTACTAGTAAACACTGCATTGGTAGGTGTATTTTCCATATTAAATATCAGTAAGTAATATTATGTGTTACTAGTAAACACTGCATTGGTAGGTGTATTTTCTGTATTAAATATCAGTAAGTAGTATTATGTGTTACTAGTAAACACTGCATTGGTAGGTATATTTTCCATATTAAATATCAGTAAGTAGTATTATGTGTTACTAGTAAACACTGCATTGGTAGGTGTATTTTCCATATTAAATATCAGAAAGTAGTATTATGTGTTACTAGTAAACACTGCATTGGTAGGTGTATTTTCTGCATTAAATATCAGTAAGTTGTATTATGTGTTACTAGTAAACACTGCCTTGGTAGGTATATTTTCCGTATTAAATATCAGTAAGTAGTATTATGTGTTACTAGTAAACACTGCATTGGTAGGTGTATTTTCCATATTAAATATCAGTAAGTAGTATTATGTGTTACTAGTAAACACTGCATTGGTAGGTGTATTTTCTGTATTAAATATCAGTAAGTAGTATTATGTGTTACTAGTAAACACTGCATTGGTAGGTATATTTTCCATATTAAATATCAGTAAGTAATATTATGTGTTACTAGTAAACACTGCCTTGGTAGGTGTATTTTCCATATTAAATATCAGTAAGTAATATTATGTGTTACTAGTAAACACTGCATTGGTAGGTGTATTTTCCATATTAAATATCAGTAAGTAATATTATGTGTTACTAGTAAACACTGCCTTGGTAGGTGTATTTTCCATATTAAATATCAGTAAGTAATATTATGTGTTACTAGTAAACACTGCCTTGGTAGGTGTATTTTCCATATTAAATATCAGTAAGTAATATTATGTGTTACTAGTAAACACTTCCTTGGTAGGTGTATTTTCTGTATTAAATATCAGTAAGTAGTATTATGTGTTACTAGTAAAAACTGCATTGGTAGGTGTATTTTCCATATTAAATATCAGTAAGTAATATTATGTGTTACTAGTAAACACTGCCTTGGTAGGTGTATTTTCCATATTAAATATCAGTAAGTAATATTATGTGTTACTAGTAAACACTGCCTTGGTAGGTGTATTTTCCATATTAAATATCAGTAAGTAATATTATGTGTTACTAGTAAACACTTCCTTGGTAGGTGTATTTTCTGTATTAAATATCAGTAAGTAGTATTATGTGTTACTAGTAAAAACTGCATTGGTAGGTGTATTTTCCATATTAAATATCAGTAAGTAATAATATGTGTTACTAGTGAACACTGCCTTGGTAGGTGTATTTTCCATATTAAATATCAGTAAGTAATATTATGTGTTACTAGTAAACACTGCATTGGTAGGTGTATTTTCTGTATTAAATATCAGTAAGTAGTATTATGTGTTACTAGTAAACACTGCATTGGTAGGTGTATTTTCTGTATTAAATGTCAGTAAGTAATATTATGTGTTACTAGTAAACACTGCCTTGGTAGGTGTGTTTTCCGTATTAAATATCAGTAAGTAGTATTATGTGTTACTAGTAAGCACTGCCTTGGTAGGTGTATTTTCCATATTAAATATCAGTAAGTAGTATTATGTGTTACTAGTAAACACTGCATTGGTAGGTGTATTTTCTGTATTAAATGTCAGTAAGTAATATTATGTGTTACTAGTAAACACTGCCTTGGTAGGTGTGTTTTCAGTATTAAATATCAGTAAGTAGTATTATGTGTTACTAGTAATCACTGCCTTGGTAGGTGTATTTTCCATATTAAATATCAGTAAGTAGTATTATGTGTTACTAGTAAGCACTGCCTTGGTAGGTGTATTTTCCATATTAAATATCAGTAAGTAATTTTATGTGTTACTAGTAAGCACTGCATTGGTAGGTGTATTTTCTGTATTAAACATCAGTAAGTAGTATTATGTGTTACTAGTAAACACTGCATTGGTAGGTGTATTTTCTGTATTAAATGTCAGTAAGTAATATTGTGTTACTAGTAAACACTGCCTTGGTAGGTGTGTTTTCCGTATTAAATATCAGTGAGTAATATTATGTGTTACTAGTAAGCACTGCATTGGTAGGTGTATTTTCTGTATTAAATATTAGTAAGTAATATTATGTGTTACTAGTAAGCACTGCATTGGTAGGTGTATTTTCTGTATTAAATATCAGTAAGTAGTATTATGTGTTACTAGTAAACACTGCCTTGGTAGGTGTATTTTCCATATTAAATATCAGTAAGTAGTATTATGTGTTACTAGTAAACACTGCCTTGGTAGGTGTGTTTTCCGTATTAAATATCAGTAAGTAGTATTATGTGTTACTAGTAAGCACTGCCTTGGTAGGTGTATTTTCCATATTAAATATCAGTAAGTAGTATTATGTGTTACTAGTAAACACTGCATTGGTAGGTGTATTTTCTGTATTAAATATCAGTAAGTAGTATTATGTGTTACTAGTGAGCACTGCATTGGTAGATGTATTTTCTGTATTAAATATCAGTAAGTAATATTATGTGTTACTAGTAAACACTGCATTGGTAGGTGTATTTTCCATATTAAATATCAGTAAGTAATATTATGTGTTACTAGTAAGCACTGCATTGGTAGGTGTATTTTCTGTATTAAATATCAGTAAGTAGTATTATGTGTTACTAGTAAACACTGCATTAGTAGGTGTATTGTCTGTATTAAATGTCAGTAAGTAGTATTATGTGTTACTAGTAAGCACTGCCTTGGTAGGTGTATTTTCAATATTAAATATCAGTAAGTAATATTATGTGTTACTAGTAAACACTGCATTGGTAGGTGTATTTTCTGTATTAAATATCAGTAAGTAGTATTATGTGTTACTAGTAGACACTGCATTGGTAGGTGTATTTTCCATATTAAATATCAGTAAGTAGTATTATGTGTTACTAGTAAACACTGCATTGGTAGGTGTATTTTCTGGATTAAATATCAGTAAGTAGTATTATGTGTTACTAGTAAACACTGCCTTGGTAGGTGTATTTTCCATATTAAATATCAGTAAGTAGTATTAATTGTTACTAGTAAACACTGCATTGGTAGGTATATTTTCCGTATTAAATATCAGTAAGTAGTATTATGTGTTACTAGTAAACACTGCCTTGGTAGGTATATTTTCTGTATTAAATATCAGTAAGTAATATTATGTGTTACTAGTAAACACTGCATTGGTAGGTGTATTTTCCATATTAAATATCAGTAAGTAATATTATGTGTTACTAGTAAACACTGCATTGGTAGGTGTATTTTCTGTATTAAATATCAGTAAGTAGTATTATGTGTTACTAGTAAACACTGCATTGGTAGGTATATTTTCCATATTAAATATCAGTAAGTAGTATTATGTGTTACTAGTAAACACTGCATTGGTAGGTGTATTTTCCATATTAAATATCAGAAAGTAGTATTATGTGTTACTAGTAAACACTGCATTGGTAGGTGTATTTTCTGCATTAAATATCAGTAAGTTGTATTATGTGTTACTAGTAAACACTGCCTTGGTAGGTATATTTTCCGTATTAAATATCAGTAAGTAGTATTATGTGTTACTAGTAAACACTGCATTGGTAGGTGTATTTTCCATATTAAATATCAGTAAGTAGTATTATGTGTTACTAGTAAACACTGCATTGGTAGGTGTATTTTCTGTATTAAATATCAGTAAGTAGTATTATGTGTTACTAGTAAACACTGCATTGGTAGGTATATTTTCCATATTAAATATCAGTAAGTAATATTATGTGTTACTAGTAAACACTGCCTTGGTAGGTGTATTTTCCATATTAAATATCAGTAAGTAATATTATGTGTTACTAGTAAACACTGCATTGGTAGGTGTATTTTCCATATTAAATATCAGTAAGTAATATTATGTGTTACTAGTAAACACTGCCTTGGTAGGTGTATTTTCCATATTAAATATCAGTAAGTAATATTATGTGTTACTAGTAAACACTGCCTTGGTAGGTGTATTTTCCATATTAAATATCAGTAAGTAATATTATGTGTTACTAGTAAACACTTCCTTGGTAGGTGTATTTTCTGTATTAAATATCAGTAAGTAGTATTATGTGTTACTAGTAAAAACTGCATTGGTAGGTGTATTTTCCATATTAAATATCAGTAAGTAATATTATGTGTTACTAGTAAACACTGCCTTGGTAGGTGTATTTTCCATATTAAATATCAGTAAGTAATATTATGTGTTACTAGTAAACACTGCCTTGGTAGGTGTATTTTCCATATTAAATATCAGTAAGTAATATTATGTGTTACTAGTAAACACTTCCTTGGTAGGTGTATTTTCTGTATTAAATATCAGTAAGTAGTATTATGTGTTACTAGTAAAAACTGCATTGGTAGGTGTATTTTCCATATTAAATATCAGTAAGTAATAATATGTGTTACTAGTGAACACTGCCTTGGTAGGTGTATTTTCCATATTAAATATCAGTAAGTAATATTATGTGTTACTAGTAAACACTGCATTGGTAGGTGTATTTTCTGTATTAAATATCAGTAAGTAGTATTATGTGTTACTAGTAAACACTGCATTGGTAGGTGTATTTTCTGTATTAAATGTCAGTAAGTAATATTATGTGTTACTAGTAAACACTGCCTTGGTAGGTGTGTTTTCCGTATTAAATATCAGTAAGTAGTATTATGTGTTACTAGTAAGCACTGCCTTGGTAGGTGTATTTTCCATATTAAATATCAGTAAGTAGTATTATGTGTTACTAGTAAACACTGCATTGGTAGGTGTATTTTCTGTATTAAATGTCAGTAAGTAATATTATGTGTTACTAGTAAACACTGCCTTTGTAGGTGTGTTTTCAGTATTAAATATCAGTAAGTAGTATTATGTGTTACTAGTAATCACTGCCTTGGTAGGTGTATTTTCCATATTAAATATCAGTAAGTAGTATTATGTGTTACTAGTAAGCACTGCCTTGGTAGGTGTATTTTCCATATTAAATATCAGTAAGTAATTTTATGTGTTACTAGTAAGCACTGCATTGGTAGGTGTATTTTCTGTATTAAACATCAGTAAGTAGTATTATGTGTTACTAGTAAACACTGCATTGGTAGGTGTATTTTCTGTATTAAATGTCAGTAAGTAATATTGTGTTACTAGTAAACACTGCCTTGGTAGGTGTGTTTTCCGTATTAAATATCAGTGAGTAATATTATGTGTTACTAGTAAGCACTGCATTGGTAGGTGTATTTTCTGTATTAAATATTAGTAAGTAATATTATGTGTTACTAGTAAGCACTGCATTGGTAGGTGTATTTTCTGTATTAAATATCAGTAAGTAGTATTATGTGTTACTAGTAAACACTGCCTTGGTAGGTGTATTTTCCATATTAAATATCAGTAAGTAGTATTATGTGTTACTAGTAAACACTGCCTTGGTAGGTGTGTTTTCCGTATTAAATATCAGTAAGTAGTATTATGTGTTACTAGTAAGCACTGCCTTGGTAGGTGTATTTTCCATATTAAATATCAGTAAGTAGTATTATGTGTTACTAGTAAACACTGCATTGGTAGGTGTATTTTCTGTATTAAATATCAGTAAGTAGTATTATGTGTTACTAGTAAACACTGCATTGGTAGGTGTATTTTCCATATTAAATATCAGTAAGTACTATTATGTGTTACTAGTAAACACTGCATTGGTAGGTGTATTTTCCATATTAAATATCAGTAAGTAGTATTATGTGTTACTAGTAAACACTGCATTGGTAGGTGTATTTTCTGTATTAAATATCAGTAAGTAGTATTATGTGTTACTGGTAAACACTGCATTGGTAGGTGTATTTTCCATATTAAATATCAGTAAGTACTATTATGTGTTACTAGTAAACACTGCATTGGTAGGTGTATTTTCCGTATTAAATATCAGTAAGTAGTATTATGTGTTACTAGTAAGCACTGCCTTGGTAGGTGTATTTTCCAAATAGTAAATATCAGTAAGTAGTATTATGTGTTACTAGTAAACACTGCCTTGGTAGGTGTATTTTCCATATTAAATATCAGTAAGTAATATTATGTGTTACTAGTAAACACTTCCTTGGTAGGTGTATTTTCTGTATTAAATATCAGTAAGTAGTATTATGTGTTACTAGTAAAAAATGCATTGGTAGGTGTATTTTCCATATTAAATATCAGTAAGAGTAATATTATGTGTTACTAGTAAACACTGCCTTGGTAGGTGTGTTTTCCGTATTAAATATCAGTAAGTAGTATTATGTGTTACTAGTAATCACTGCCTTGGTAGGTGTATTTTCCATATTAAATATCAGTAAGTAGTATTTTGTGTTACTAGTAAGCACTGCCTTGGTAGGTGTATTTTCCATATTAAATATCAGTAAGTAATATTATGTGTTACTAGTAAACACTGCATTGGTAGGTGTATTTCTGTATTAAATATCAGTAAGTAGTATTATGTGTTACTAGTAAACACTGCATTGGTAGGTGTATTTTCCATATTAAATATCAGTAAGTACTATTATGTGTTACTAGTAAACACTGCATTGGTAGGTGTATTTTCCGTATTAAATATCAGTAAGTAGTATTATGTGTTACTAGTAAGCACTGCCTTGGTAGGTGTATTTTCCATATTAAATATCAGTAAGTAGTATTATGTGTTACTAGTAAACACTGCATTGGTAGGTGTATTTTCTGTATTAAATGTCAGTAAGTAATATTATGTGTTACTAGTAAACACTGCCTTGGTAGGTGTGTTTTCCGTATTAAATATCAGTAAGTAGTATTATGTGTTACTAGTAATCACTGCCTTGGTAGGTGTATTTTCCATATTAAATATCAGTAAGTAGTATTTTGTGTTACTAGTAAGCACTGCCTTGGTAGGTGTATTTTCCATATTAAATATCAGTAAGTAGTATTATGTGTTACTAGTAAACACTGCCTTGGTAGGTATATTTTCCTTATTAAATATCAGTAAGTAGTATTATGTGTTACTAGTAAACACTGCATTGGTAGGTGTATTTTCCATATTAAATATCAGTAAGTACTATTATGTGTTACTAGTAAACACTGCATTGGTAGGTGTATTTTCCGTATTAAATATCAGTAAGTAGTATTATGTGTTACTAGTAAGCACTGCCTTGGTAGGTGTATTTTCCATATTAAATATCAGTAAGTAGTATTATGTGTTACTAGTAAACACTGCATTGGTAGGTGTATTTTCTGTATTAAATGTCAGTAAGTAATATTATGTGTTACTAGTAAACACTGCCTTGGTAGGTGTGTTTTCCGTATTAAATATCAGTAAGTAGTATTATGTGTTACTAGTAATCACTGCCTTGGTAGGTGTATTTTCCATATTAAATATCAGTAAGTAATATTGTGTTACTAGTAAACACTGCATTGGTAGGTGTATTTTCCATATTAAATATCAGTAAGTAATATTATGTGTTACTAGTAAACACTGCCTTGGTAGGTGTGTTTTCCATATTAAATATCAGTAAGTAATTTTATGTGTTACTAGTAAGCACTGCATTGGTAGGTGTATTTTCTGTATTAAATATCAGTAAGTAGTATTATGTGTTACTAGTAAACACTGCATTGGTAGGTGTATTTTCTGTATTAAATATTAGTAAGTAATATTATGTGTTACTAGTAAGCACTGCATTGGTAGGTGTATTTTCTGTATTAAATATCAGTAAGTAGTATTATGTGTTACTAGTAAACACTGCCTTGGTAGGTGTATTTTCCATATTAAATATCAGTAAGTAGTATTATGTGTTACTAGTAAACACTGCCTTGGTAGGTGTGTTTTCCGTATTAAATATCAGTAAGTAGTATTATGTGTTACTAGTAAGCACTGCCTTGGTAGGTGTATTTTCCATATTAAATATCAGTAAGTAGTATTATGTGTTACTAGTAAACACTGCATTGGTAGGTGTATTTTCTGTATTAAATATCAGTAAGTAGTATTATGTGTTACTAGTAAACACTGCATTGGTAGGTGTATTTTCCATATTAAATATCAGTAAGTACTATTATGTGTTACTAGTAAACACTGCATTGGTAGGTGTATTTTCCATATTAAATATCAGTAAGTAGTATTATGTGTTACTAGTAAACACTGCATTGGTAGGTGTATTTTCTGTATTAAATATCAGTAAGTAGTATTATGTGTTACTAGTAAACACTGCATTGGTAGGTGTATTTTCCATATTAAATATCAGTAAGTACTATTATGTGTTACTAGTAAACACTGCATTGGTAGGTGTATTTTCCGTATTAAATATCAGTAAGTAGTATTATGTGTTACTAGTAAGCACTGCCTTGGTAGGTGTATTTTCCATATTAAATATCAGTAAGTAGTATTATGTGTTACTAGTAAACACTGCATTGGTAGGTGTATTTTCTGTATTAAATGTCAGTAAGTAATATTATGTGTTACTAGTAAACACTGCCTTGGTAGGTGTGTTTTCCGTATTAAATATCAGTAAGTAGTATTATGTGTTACTAGTAATCACTGCCTTGGTAGGTGTATTTTCCATATTAAATATCAGTAAGTAGTATTTTGTGTTACTAGTAAGCACTGCCTTGGTAGGTGTATTTTCCATATTAAATATCAGTAAGTAATTTTATGTGTTACTAGTAAGCACTGCATTGGTAGGTGTATTTTCTGTATTAAATATCAGTAAGTAGTATTATGTGTTACTAGTAAACACTGCATTGGTAGGTGTATTTTCTGTATTAAATGTCAGTAAGTAATATTGTGTTACTAGTAAACACTGCCTTGGTAGGTGTGTTTTCCGTATTAAATATCAGTGAGTAATATTATGTGTTACTAGTAAGCACTGCATTGGTAGGTGTATTTTCTGTATTAAATGTCAGTAAGTAATATTATGTGTTACTAGTAAACACTGCCTTGGTAGGTGTATTTTCCATATTAAATATCAGTAAGTAGTATTATGTGTTACTAGTAAACACTGCCTTGGTAGGTGTGTTTTCCGTATTAAATATCAGTAAGTAGTATTATGTGTTACTAGTAAGCACTGCCTTGGTAGGTGTATTTTCCATATTAAATATCAGTAAGTAGTATTATGTGTTACTAGTAAACACTGCATTGGTAGGTGTATTTTCTGTATTAAATATCAGTAAGTAGTATTATGTGTTACTAGTAAACACTGCATTGGTAGGTGTATTTTCCATATTAAATATCAGTAAGTACTATTATGTGTTACTAGTAAACACTGCATTGGTAGGTGTATTTTCCATATTAAATATCAGTAAGTAGTATTATGTGTTACTAGTAAACACTGCATTGGTAGGTGTATTTTCTGTATTAAATATCAGTAAGTAGTATTATGTGTTACTAGTAAACACTGCATTGGTAGGTGTATTTTCCATATTAAATATCAGTAAGTAGTATTATGTGTTACTAGTAAACACTGCATTGGTAGGTGTATTTTCTGTATTAAATATCAGTAAGTAATATTATGTGTTACTAGTAAACACTGCATTGGTAGGTGTATTTTCCATATTAAATATCAGTAAGTAATATTATGTGTTACTAGTAAACACTGCATTGGTAGGTGTATTTTCTGTATTGAATATCAGTAAGTAGTATTATGTGTTACTAGTAAACACTGCATTGGTAGGTGTATTTTCCATATTAAATATCAGTAAGTACTATTATGTGTTACTAGTAAACACTGCATTGGTAGGTGTATTTTCCGTATTAAATATCAGTAAGTAGTATTATGTGTTACTAGTAAGCACTGCCTTGGTAGGTGTATTTTCCATATTAAATATCAGTAAGTAGTATTATGTGTTACTAGTAAACACTGCATTGGTAGGTGTATTTTCTGTATTAAATGTCAGTAAGTAATATTATGTGTTACTAGTAAACACTGCCTTGGTAGGTGTGTTTTCCGTATTAAATATCAGTAAGTAGTATTATGTGTTACTAGTAATCACTGCCTTGGTAGGTGTATTTTCCATATTAAATATCAGTAAGTAGTATTTTGTGTTACTAGTAAGCACTGCCTTGGTAGGTGTATTTTCCATATTAAATATCAGTAAGTAATATTATGTGTTACTAGTAAACACTGCATTGGTAGGTGTATTTTCTGTATTAAATATCAGTAAGTAGTATTATGTGTTACAAGTAAACACTGCATTGGTAGGTGTATTTTCCATATTAAATATCAGTAAGTACTATTATGTGTTACTAGTAAACACTGCATTGGTAGGTGTATTTTCCGTATTAAATATCAGTAAGTAGTATTATGTGTTACTAGTAAGCACTGCCTTGGTAGGTGTATTTTCCATATTAAATATCAGTAAGTAGTATTATGTGTTACTAGTAAACACTGCATTGGTAGGTGTATTTTCTGTATTAAATGTCAGTAAGTAATATTATGTGTTACTAGTAAACACTGCCTTGGTAGGTGTGTTTTCCGTATTAAATATCAGTAAGTAGTATTATGTGTTACTAGTAATCACTGCCTTGGTAGGTGTATTTTCCATATTAAATATCAGTAAGTAGTATTTTGTGTTACTAGTAAGCACTGCCTTGGTAGGTGTATTTTCCATATTAAATATCAGTAAGTAGTATTATGTGTTACTAGTAAACACTGCCTTGGTAGGTATATTTTCCTTATTAAATATCAGTAAGTAGTATTATGTGTTACTAGTAAACACTGCATTGGTAGGTGTATTTTCCATATTAAATATCAGTAAGTACTATTATGTGTTACTAGTAAACACTGCATTGGTAGGTGTATTTTCCGTATTAAATATCAGTAAGTAGTATTATGTGTTACTAGTAAGCACTGCCTTGGTAGGTGTATTTTCCATATTAAATATCAGTAAGTAGTATTATGTGTTACTAGTAAACACTGCATTGGTAGGTGTATTTTCTGTATTAAATGTCAGTAAGTAATATTATGTGTTACTAGTAAACACTGCCTTGGTAGGTGTGTTTTCCGTATTAAATATCAGTAAGTAGTATTATGTGTTACTAGTAATCACTGCCTTGGTAGGTGTATTTTCCATATTAAATATCAGTAAGTAGTATTTTGTGTTACTAGTAAGCACTGCCTTGGTAGGTGTATTTTCCATATTAAATATCAGTAAGTAATTTTATGTGTTACTAGTAAGCACTGCATTGGTAGGTGTATTTTCTGTATTAAATATCAGTAAGTAGTATTATGTGTTACTAGTAAACACTGCATTGGTAGGTGTATTTTCTGTATTAAATGTCAGTAAGTAATATTGTGTTACTAGTAAACACTGCCTTGGTAGGTGTGTTTTCCGTATTAAATATCAGTGAGTAATATTATGTGTTACTAGCAAGCACTGCATTGGTAGGTGTATTTTCTGTATTAAATGTCAGTAAGTAATATTATGTGTTACTAGTAAACACTGCCTTGGTAGGTGTATTTTCCATATTAAATATCAGTAAGTAGTATTATGTGTTACTAGTAAACACTGCCTTGGTAGGTGTGTTTTCCGTATTAAATATCAGTAAGTAGTATTATGTGTTACTAGTAAGCACTGCCTTGGTAGGTGTATTTTCCATATTAAATATCAGTAAGTAGTATTATGTGTTACTAGTAAACACTGCATTGGTAGGTGTATTTTCTGTATTAAATATCAGTAAGTAGTATTATGTGTTACTAGTAAACACTGCATTGGTAGGTGTATTTTCCATATTAAATATCAGTAAGTACTATTATGTGTTACTAGTAAACACTGCATTGGTAGGTGTATTTTCCATATTAAATATCAGTAAGTAGTATTATGTGTTACTAGTAAACACTGCATTGGTAGGTGTATTTTCTGTATTAAATATCAGTAAGTAGTATTATGTGTTACTAGTAAACACTGCATTGGTAGGTGTATTTTCCATATTAAATATCAGTAAGTAGTATTATGTGTTACTAGTAAACACTGCATTGGTAGGTGTATTTTCTGTATTAAATATCAGTAAGTAATATTATGTGTTACTAGTAAACACTGCATTGGTAGGTGTATTTTCCATATTAAATATCAGTAAGTAATATTATGTGTTACTAGTAAACACTGCATTGGTAGGTGTATTTTCTGTATTAAATATCAGTAAATAATATGTGTTACTAGTAAACACTGCATTGGTAGGTATATTTTCCGTATTAAATATCAGTAAGTAGTATTATGTGTTACTAGTAAACACTGCCTTGGTTGGTATATTTTCTGTATTAAATATCAGTAAGTAATATTATGTGTTACTAGTGAGCACTGCATTGGTAGGTGTATTTTCTGTATTAAATATCAGTAAGTAGTATTATGTGTTACTAGTAAACACTGCATTGGTAGGTGTATTTTCCATATTAAATATCAGTAAGTAATATTATGTGTTACTAGTAAGCACTGCCTTGGTAGGTATATTTTCCATATTAAATATCAGTAAGTAGTATTATGTGTTACTAGTAAACACTGCCTTGGTAGGTATATTTTCCATATTAAATATCAGTAAGTAGTATTATGTGTTACTAGTAAACACTGCCTTAGTAGGTGTATTTTCCATATTAAATATCAGTAAGTAGTATTATGTGTTACTAGTAAACACTGCATTGGTAGGTATATTTTCCGTATTAAATATCAGTAAGTAGTATTATGTGTTACTAGTAAACACTGCCTTGGTAGGTATATTTTCTGTATTAAATATCAGTAAGTAATATTATGTGTTACTAGTGAGCACTGCATTGGTAGGTGTATTTTCTGTATTAAATTTTAGTAAGTAATATTATGTGTTACTAGTAAACACTGCATTGGTAGGTGTATTTTCCATATTAAAAATCAGTAAGTAATATTATGTGTTACTAGTAAGCACTACATTGTTAGATGTATTTTCTGTATTAAATATCAGTAAGTAGTATTATGTGTTACTAGTAAACACTGCATTGGTAGGTGTATTTTCTGTATTAAATGTCAGTAAGTAATATTATGTGTTACTAGTAAACACTGCATTGGTAGGTGTATTTTCCATGTTAAATATCAGTAAGTAGTATTATGTGTTACTAGTAAACACTGCATTGGTAGGTGTATTTTCTGTATTAAATGTCAGTAAGTAATATTATGTGTTACTAGTAAACACTGCCTTGGTAGGTGTGTTTTCCGTATTAAATATCAGTAAGTAGTATTATGTGTTACTAGTAAGCACTGCCTTGGTAGGTGTATTTTCCATATTAAATATCAGTAAGTAGTATTATGTGTTACTAGTAAGCACTGCCCTGGTAGGTGTATTTTCCATATTAAATATCAGTAAGTAATATTATGTGTTACTAGTAAGCACTGCATTGGTAGGTGTATTTTCTGTATTAAATATCAGTAAGTAGTATTATGTGTTACTAGTAAACACTGCATTGGTAGGTGTATTTTCTGTATTAAATGTCAGTAAGTAATATTATGTGTTACAAGTAAACACTGCCTTGGTAGGTGTGTTTTCCGTATTAAATATCAGTAAGTAATATTATGTGTTACTAGTAAACACTGCCTTGGTAGGTGTGTTTTCCGTATTAAATATCAGTAAGTAGTATTATGTGTTACTAGTAATCACTGCCTTGGTAGGTGTGTTTTCCGTATTAAATATCAGTAAGTAGTATTATGTGTTACTAGTAAGCACTGCATTGGTAGGTGTATTTTCTGTATTAAATGTCAGTAAGTAATATTATGTGTTACTAGTAAAAACTGCCTTGGTAGGTGTGTTTTCCGTATTAAATATCAGTAAGTAGTATTATGTGTTACTAGTAAGCACTGCCTTGGTAGGTGTATTTTCCATATTAAATATCAGTAAGTAGTATTGTGTGTTACTAGTAAACACTGCATTGGTAGGTGTATTTTCTGTATTAAATGTCAGTGAGTAATATTATGTGTTACTAGTAAACACTGCCTTGGTAGGTGTGTTTTCCGTATTAAATATCAGTAAGTAGTATTATGTGTTACTAGTAATCACTGCCTTGGTAGGTGTATTTTCCATATTAAATATCAGTAAGTAGTATTATGTGTTACTAGTAAGCACTGCCTTGGTAGGTATATTTTCTGTATTAAATATCAGTAAGTAGTATTATGTGTTACTAGTAAACACTGCATTGGTAGGTGTATTTTCTGTTTTAAATGTCAGTAAGTAATATTATGTGTTACTAGTAAACACTGCATTGGTAGGTGTATTTTCCATATTAAATATCAGTAAGTAGTATTATGTGTTACTAGTAAACACTGCATTGGTAGGTGTATTTTCTGTTTTAAATGTCAGTAAGTAATATTATGTGTTACTAGTAAACACTGCATTGGTAGGTGTATTTTCCATATTAAATATCAGTAAGTAGTATTATGTGTTACTAGTAAACACTGCATTGGTAGGTGTATTTTCTGTTTTAAATGTCAGTAAGTAATATTATGTGTTACTAGTAAACACTGCCTTGGTAGGTGTGTTTTCCGTATTAAATATCAGTAAGTAGTATTATGTGTTACTAGTAAGCACTGCCTTGGTAGGTGTATTTTCCATATTAAATATCAGTAAGTACTATTATGTGTTACTAGTAAGCACTGCCCTGGTAGGTGTATTTTCCATATTAAATATCAGTAAGTAATATTATGTGTTACTGGTAAGCACTGCATTGGTAGGTGTATTTTCTGTATTAAATATCAGTAAGTAGTATTATGTGTTACTAGTAAAAACTGCATTGGTAGGTGTATTTTCCATATTAAATATCAGTAAGTAATATTATGTGTTACTAGTAAACACTGCCTTGGTAGGTGTATTTTCCATATTAAATATCAGTAACTAATATTATGTGTTACTAGTAAACACTGCATTGGTAGGTGTATTTTCTGTATTAAATATCAGTAAGTAGTATTATGTGTTACTAGTAAACACTGCATTGGTAGATGTATTTTCCATATTAAATATCAGTAAGTAATATTATGTGTTACTAGTAAACACTGCCTTGGTAGGTGTATTTTCCATATTAAATATCAGTAAGTAATATTATGTGTTACTAGTAAACACTGCATTGGTAGGTGTATTTTCTGTATTAAATATCAGTAAGTAGTATTATGTGTTACTAGTAAACACTGCAATGGTAGGTGTATTTTCCATATTAAATATCAGTAAGTAGTGTTATGTGTTACTAGTAAACACTGCCTTGGTAGGTGTATTTTCCATATTAAATATCAGTAAGTAGTATTATGTGTTACTAGTAAACACTGTATTGGTAGGTGTATTTTCCATATTAAATATCAGTAAGTAGTATTATGTGTTACTAGTAAACACTGCATTGGTGGGTGTATTTTCTGTATTAAATGTCAGTAAGTAATATTATGTGTTACTAGTAAACACTGCCTTGGTAGGTGTATTTTCCATATTAAATATCAGTAAGTAATATTATGTGTTACTAGTAAACACTGCATTGGTAGGTGTATTTTCTGTATTAAATATCAGTAAGTAGTATTATGTGTTACTAGTAAACACTGCATTGGTAGGTGTATTTTCCGAATTAAATATCAGTAAGTAATATTATGTGTTACTAGTAAGCACTGCATTGGTAGGTATATTTTCCATATTAAATATTAGTAAGCAATATTATGTGTTACTAGTAAACACTGCATTGGTAGGTGTATTTTCCATATTAAATATCAGTAAGTAATATTATGTGTTACTAGTAAACACTGCATTGGTAGGTGTATTTTCTGTATTAAATGTCAGTAAGTAATATTATGTGTTACTAGTAAACACTGCCTTGGTAGGTGTGTTTTCCGTATTAAATATCAGTAAGTAGTATTATGTGTTACTAGTAAGCACTGCCTTGGTAGGTGTATTTTCCATATTAAATATCAGTAAGTAGTATTATGTGTTACTAGTAAACACTGCATTGGTAGGTGTATTTTCTGTATTAAATGTCAGTAAGTAATATTATGTGTTACTAGTAAACACTGCCTTGGTAGGTGTGTTTTCCGTATTAAATATCAGTAAGTAGTATTATGTGTTACTAGTAATCACTGCCTTGGTAGGTGTATTTTCCATATTAAATATCAGTAAGTAGTATTATGTGTTACTAGTCAGCACTGCCTTGGTAGGTGTATTTTCCATATTAAATATCAGTAAGTAATTTTATGTGTTACTAGTAAGCACTGCATTGGTAGGTGTATTTTCTGTATTAAATATCAGTAAGTAGTATTATGTGTTACTAGTAAACACTGCATTGGAAGGTGTATTTTCTGTATTAAATGTCAGTAAGTAATATTGTGTTACTAGTAAACACTGCCTTGGTAGGTGTGTTTTCTGTATTAAATGTCAGTGAGTAATATTATGTGTTACTAGTAAGCACTGCATTGGTAGGTGTATTTTCTGTATTAAATGTCAGTAAGTAATATTATGTGTTACTAGTAAACACTGCCTTGGTAGGTGTATTTTCCATATTAAATATCAGTAAGTAGTATTATGTGTTACTAGTAAACACTGCCTTGGTAGGTGTGTTTTCCGTATTAAATATCAGTAAGTAGTATTATGTGTTACTAGTAAGCACTGCCTTGGTAGGTGCATTTTCCATATTAAATATCAGTAAGTAGTATTATGTGTTACTAGTAAACACTGCATTGGTAGGTGTATTTTCCATATTAAATATCAGTAAGTACTATTATGTGTTACTAGTAAACACTGCATTGGTAGGTGTATTTTCTGTATTAAATATCAGTAAGTAGTATTATGTGTTACTAGTAAACACTGCATTGGTAGGTGTATTTTCCATATTAAATATCAGTAAGTACTATTATGTGTTACTAGTAAACACTGCATTGGTAGGTGTATTTTCCGTATTAAATATCAGTAAGTAGTATTATGTGTTACTAGTAAACACTGCATTGGTAGGTGTATTTTCTGTTTTAAATGTCAGTAAGTAATATTATGTGTTACTAGTAAACACTGCCTTGGTAGGTGTGTTTTCCGTATTAAATATCAGTAAGTAGTATTATGTGTTACTAGTAAGCACTGCCTTGGTAGGTGTATTTTCCATATTAAATATCAGTAAGTAGTATTATGTGTTACTAGTAAGCACTGCCCTGGTAGGTGTATTTTCCATATTAAATATCAGTAAGTAATATTATGTGTTACTGGTAAGCACTGCATTGGTAGGTGTATTTTCTGTATTAAATATCAGTAAGTAGTATTATGTGTTACTAGTAAAAACTGCATTGGTAGGTGTATTTTCCATATTAAATATCAGTAAGTAATATTATGTGTTACTAGTAAACACTGCCTTGGTAGGTGTATTTTCCATATTAAATATCAGTAAGTAATATTATGTGTTACTAGTAAACACTGCATTGGTAGGTGTATTTTCTGTATTAAATGTCAGTAAGTAATATTATGTGTTACTAGTAAACACTGTTTTGGTAGGTGTGTTTTCCGTATTAAATATCAGTAAGTAGTATTATGTGTTACTAGTAATCACTGCCTTGGTAGGTGTATTTTCCATATTAAATATCAGTAAGTAGTATTATGTGTTACTAGTAAGCACTGCCTTGGTAGGTGTATTTTCCATATTAAATATCAGTAAGTAATTTTATGTGTTACTAGTAAGCACTGCATTGGTAGGTGTATTTTCTGTATTAAATATCAGTAAGTACATGTAGTATTATGTGTTACTAGTAAACACTGCATTGGTAGGTGTATTTTCTGTATTAAATGTCAGTAAGTAATATTGTGTTACTAGTAAACACTGCCTTGGTAGGTGTGTTTTCCGTATTAAATATCAGTGAGTAATATTATGTGTTACTAGTAAGCACTGCATTGGTAGGTGTATTTTCTGTATTAAATGTCAGTAAGTAATATTATGTGTTACTAGTAAACACTGCCTTGGTAGGTGTATTTTCCATATTAAATATCAGTAAGTAGTATTATGTGTTACTAGTAAACACTGCCTTGGTAGGTGTGTTTTCCGTATTAAATATCAGTAAGTAGTATTATGTGTTACTAGTAAGCACTGCCTTGGTAGGTGTATTTTCCATATTAAATATCAGTAAGTAGTATTATGTGTTACTAGTAAACACTGCATTGGTAGGTGTATTTTCTGTATTAAATATCAGTAATTAGTATTATGTGTTACTAGTAAACACTGCATTGGTAGGTGTATTTTCCATATTAAATATCAGTAAGTACTATTATGTGTTACTAGTAAACACTGCATTGGTAGGTGTATTTTCCATATTAAATATCAGTAAGTAGTATTATGTGTTACTAGTAAACACTGCATTGGTAGGTGTATTTTCTGTATTAAATATCAGTAAGTAGTATTATGTGTTACTAGTAAACACTGCATTGGTAGGTGTATTTTCCATATTAAATATCAGTAAGTACTATTATGTGTTACTAGTAAACACTGCATTGGTAGGTGTATTTTCCGTATTAAATATCAGTAAGTAGTATTATGTGTTACTAGTAAGCACTGCCTTGGTAGGTGTATTTTCCATATTAAATATCAGTAAGTAGTATTATGTGTTACTAGTAAACACTGCATTGGTAGGTGTATTTTCTGTATTAAATGTCAGTAAGTAATATTATGTGTTACTAGTAAACACTGCCTTGGTAGGTGTGTTTTCCGTATTAAATATCAGTAAGTAGTATTATGTGTTACTAGTAATCACTGCCTTGTAGGTGTATTTTCCATATTAAATATCAGTAAGTAGTATTATGTGTTACTAGTAAGCACTGCCTTGGTAGGTGTATTTTCCATATTAAATATCAGTAAGTAATTTTATGTGTTACTAGTAAGCACTGCATTGGTAGGTGTATTTTCTGTATTAAATATCAGTAAGTACATGTAGTATTATGTGTTACTAGTAAACACTGCATTGGTAGGTGTATTTTCTGTATTAAATGTCAGTAAGTAATATTGTGTTACTAGTAAACACTGCCTTGGTAGGTGTGTTTTCCGTATTAAATATCAGTGAGTAATATTATGTGTTACTAGTAAGCACTGCATTGGTAGGTGTATTTTCTGTATTAAATGTCAGTAAGTAATATTATGTGTTACTAGTAAACACTGCCTTGGTAGGTGTATTTTCCATATTAAATATCAGTAAGTAGTATTATGTGTTACTAGTAAACACTGCCTTGGTAGGTGTGTTTTCCGTATTAAATATCAGTAAGTAGTATTATGTGTTACTAGTAAGCACTGCCTTGGTAGGTGTATTTTCCATATTAAATATCAGTAAGTAGTATTATGTGTTACTAGTAAACACTGCATTGGTAGGTGTATTTTCTGTATTAAATATCAGTAATTAGTATTATGTGTTACTAGTAAACACTGCATTGGTAGGTGTATTTTCCATATTAAATATCAGTAAGTACTATTATGTGTTACTAGTAAACACTGCATTGGTAGGTGTATTTTCCATATTAAATATCAGTAAGTAGTATTATGTGTTACTAGTAAACACTGCATTGGTAGGTGTATTTTCTGTATTAAATATCAGTAAGTAGTATTATGTGTTACTAGTAAACACTGCATTGGTAGGTGTATTTTCCATATTAAATATCAGTAAGTACTATTATGTGTTACTAGTAAACACTGCATTGGTAGGTGTATTTTCCGTATTAAATATCAGTAAGTAGTATTATGTGTTACTAGTAAGCACTGCCTTGGTAGGTGTATTTTCCATATTAAATATCAGTAAGTAGTATTATGTGTTACTAGTAAACACTGCATTGGTAGGTGTATTTTCTGTATTAAATGTCAGTAAGTAATATTATGTGTTACTAGTAAACACTGCCTTGGTAGGTGTGTTTTCCGTATTAAATATCAGTAAGTAGTATTATGTGTTACTAGTAATCACTGCCTTGTAGGTGTATTTTCCATATTAAATATCAGTAAGTAGTATTATGTGTTACTAGTAAGCACTGCCTTGGTAGGTGTATTTTCCATATTAAATATCAGTAAGTGATTTTATGTGTTACTAGTAAGCTCTGCATTGGTAGGTGTATTTTCTGTATTAAATATCAGTAAGTAGTATTATGTGTTACTAGTAAACACTGCATTGGTAGGTGTATTTTCTGTATTAAATGTCAGTAAGTAATATTGTGTTACTAGTAAACACTGCCTTGGTAGGTGTGTTTTCCGTATTAAATATCAGTGAGTAATATTATGTGTTACTAGTAAGCACTGCATTGGTAGGTGTATTTTCTGTATTAAATGTCAGTAAGTAATATTATGTGTTACTAGTAAACACTGCCTTGGTAGGTGTATTTTCCATATTAAATATCAGTAAGTAGTATTATGTGTTACTAGTAAACACTGCCTTGGTAGGTGTGTTTTCCGTATTAAATATCAGTAAGTAGTATTATGTGTTACTAGTAAGCACTGCCTTGGTAGGTGTATTTTCCATATTAAATATCAGTAAGTAGTATTATGTGTTACTAGTAAACACTGCATTGGTAGGTGTATTTTCTGTATTAAATATCAGTAAGTAGTATTATGTGTTACTAGTAAACACTGCATTGGTAGGTGTATTTTCCATATTAAATATCAGTAAGTACTATTATGTGTTACTAGTAAACATTGCATTGGTAGGTGTATTTTCCATATTAAATATCAGTAAGTAGTATTATGTGTTACTAGTAAACACTGCATTGGTAGGTGTATTTTCTGTATTAAATATCAGTAAGTAGTATTATGTGTTACTAGTAAACACTGCATTGGTAGGTGTATTTTCCATATTAAATATCAGTAAGTAGTATTATGTGTTACTAGTAAACACTGCATTGGTAGGTGTATTTTCTGTATTAAATATCAGTAAGTAATATTATGTGTTACTAGTAAACACTGCATTGGTAGGTGTATTTTCCATATTAAATATCAGTAAGTAATATTATGTGTTACTAGTAAACACTGCATTGGTAGGTGTATTTTCTGTATTAAATATCAGTAAGTAATATTATGTGTTACTAGTAAACACTGCATTGGTAGGTATATTTTCCGTATTAAATATCAGTAAGTAGTATTATGTGTTACTAGTAAACACTGCCTTGGTTGGTATATTTTCTGTATTAAATATCAGTAAGTAATATTATGTGTTACTAGTGAGCACTGCATTGGTAGGTGTATTTTCTGTATTAAATATCAGTAAGTAGTATTATGTGTTACTAGTAAACACTGCATTGGTAGGAGTATTTTCCATATTAAATATCAATAAGTAGTATTATGTGTTACTAGTAAACACTGCATTGGTAGGTGTATTTTCCATATTAAATATCAGTAAGTAGTATTATGTGTTACTAGTAAACACTGCCTTGGTAGATATATTTTCCATATTAAATATCAGTAAGTAGTATTATGTGTTACTAGTAAACACTGCCTTGGTAGGTATATTTTCCATATTAAATATCAGTAAGTAGTATTATGTGTTACTAGTAAACACTGCCTTAGTAGGTGTATTTTCCATATTAAATATCAGTAAGTAGTATTATGTGTTACTAGTAAACACTGCATTGGTAGGTATATT
Source organism: Saccoglossus kowalevskii (assembly GCF_978046115.1). Lineage (NCBI taxonomy): Eukaryota > Metazoa > Hemichordata > Enteropneusta > Harrimaniidae > Saccoglossus > Saccoglossus kowalevskii. Next base: position 32,479,438 of record NC_140657.1, read on the forward strand.
TTCCGTATTAAATATCAGTAAGTAGTATTATGTGTTACTAGTAAACACTGCCTTGGTAGGTATATTTTCTGTATTAAATATCAGTAAGTAATATTATGTGTTACTAGTGAGCACTGCATTGGTAGGTGTATTTTCTGTATTAAATATTAGTAAGTAATATTATGTGTTACTAGTAAACACTGCATTGGTAGGTGTATTTTCCATATTAAAGATCAGTAAGTAATATTATGTGTTACTAGTAAGCACTACATTGGTAGATGTATTTTCTGTATTAAATATCAGTAAGTAGTATTATGTGTTACTAGTAAACACTGCATTGGTAGGTGTATTTTCTGTATTAAATGTCAGTAAGTAATATTATGTGTTACTAGTAAACACTGCCTTGGTAGGTGTGTTTTCCGTATTAAATATCAGTAAGTAGTATTATGTGTTACTAGTAAGCACTGCCTTGGTAGGTGTATTTTCCATATTAAATATCAGTAAGTAGTATTATGTGTTACTAGTAAGCACTGCCCTGGTAGGTGTATTTTCCATATTAAATATCAGTAAGTAATATTATGTGTTACTAGTAAGCACTGCATTGGTAGGTGTATTTTCCATATTAAATATCAGTAAGTAATATTATGTGTTACTAGTAAGCACTGCATTGGTAGGTGTATTTTCTGTATTAAATATCAGTAAGTAGTATTATGTGTTACTAGTAAACACTGCATTGGTAGGTGTATTTTCTGTATTAAATGTCAGTAAGTAATATTATGTGTTACAAGTAAACAATGCCTTGGTAGGTGTGTTTTCCGTATTAAATATCAGTAAGTAATATTATGTGTTACTAGTAAGCACTGCATTGGTAGGTGTATTTTCTGTATTAAATGTCAGTAAGTAATATTATGTGTTACTAGTAAACACTGCCTTGGTAGGTGTGTTTTCCGTATTAAATATCAGTAAGTAGTATTATGTGTTACTAGTAAGCACTGCCTTGGTAGGTGTATTTTCCATATTAAATATCAGTAAGTAGTATTATGTGTTACTAGTAAACACTGCATTGGTAGGTGTATTTTCTGTATTAAATGTCAGTAAGTAATATTATGTGTTACTAGTAAACACTGCCTTGGTAGGTGTGTTTTCCGTATTAAATATCAGTAAGTAGTATTATGTGTTACTAGTAAGCACTGCCTTGGTAGGTGTATTTTCCATATTAAATATCAGTAAGTAATTTTATGTGTTACTAGTAAGCACTGCATTGGTAGGTGTATTTTCTGTATTAAATATCAGTAAGTAGTATTATGTGTTACTAGTAAACACTGCATTGGAAGGTGTATTTTCTGTATTAAATGTCAGTAAGTAATATTGTGTTACTAGTAAACACTGCCTTGGTAGGTGTGTTTTCTGTATTAAATGTCAGTGAGTAATATTATGTGTTACTAGTAAGCACTGCATTGGTAGGTGTATTTTCTGTATTAAATGTCAGTGAGTAATATCATGTGTTACTAGTAAACACTGCCTTGGTAGGTGTATTTTCCATATTAAATATCAGTAAGTAGTATTATGTGTTACTAGTAAACACTGCCTTGGTAGGTGTGTTTTCCGTATTAAATATCAGTAAGTAGTATTATGTGTTACTAGTAAGCACTGCCTTGGTAGGTGCATTTTCCATATTAAATATCAGTAAGTAGTATTATGTGTTACTAGTAAACACTGCATTGGTAGGTGTATTTTCCATATTAAATATCAGTAAGTACTATTATGTGTTACTAGTAAACACTGCATTGGTAGGTGTATTTTCTGTATTAAATATCAGTAAGTAGAATTATGTGTTACTAGTAAACACTGCATTGGTAGGTGTATTTTCCATATTAAATATCAGTAAGTACTATTATGTGTTACTAGTAAACACTGCATTGGTAGGTGTATTTTCCGTATTAAATATCAGTAAGTAGTATTATGTGTTACTAGTAAACACTGCATTGGTAGGTGTATTTTCTGTTTTAAATGTCAGTAAGTAATATTATGTGTTACTAGTAAACACTGCCTTGGTAGGTGTGTTTTCCGTATTAAATATCAGTAAGTAGTATTATGTGTTACTAGTAAGCACTGCCTTGGTAGGTGTATTTTCCATATTAAATATCAGTAAGTAGTATTATGTGTTACTAGTAAGCACTGCCCTGGTAGGTGTAGTTTCCATATTAAATATCAGTAAGTAATATTATGTGTTACTGGTAAGCACTGCATTGGTAGGTGTATTTTCTGTATTAAATATCAGTAAGTAGTATTATGTGTTACTAGTAAAAACTGCATTGGTAGGTGTATTTTCCATATTAAATATCAGTAAGTAATATTATGTGTTACTAGTAAACACTGCCTTGGTAGGTGTATTTTCCATATTAAATATCAGTAAGTAATATTATGTGTTACTAGTAAACACTGCATTGGTAGGTGTATTTTCTGTATTAAATATCAGTAAGTAGTATTATGTGTTACTAGTAAACACTGCATTGGTAGGTGTATTTTCCATATTAAATATCAGTAAGTAATATTATGTGTTACTAGTAAACACTGCCTTGGTAGGTATATTTTCTGTATTAAATATCAGTAAGTAGTATTATGTGTTACTAGTAAACACTGCAATGGTAGGTGTATTTTCCATATTAAATATCAGTAAGTAGTATTATGTGTTACTAGTAAACACTGCATTGGTAGGTGTATTTTCCATATTAAATATCAGTAAGTAATATTATGTGTTACTAGTAAGCACTGCCTTGGTAGGTGTATTTTCCATATTAAATATCAGTAAGTAATTTTATGTGTTACTAGTAAGCACTGCATTGGTAGGTGTATTTTCTGTATTAAATATCAGTAAGTACATGTAGTATTATGTGTTACTAGTAAACACTGCATTGGTAGGTGTATTTTCTGTATTAAATGTCAGTAAGTAATATTGTGTTACTAGTAAACACTGCCTTGGTAGGTGTGTTTTCCGTATTAAATATCAGTGAGTAATATTATGTGTTACTAGTAAGCACTGCATTGGTAGGTGTATTTTCTGTATTAAATGTCAGTAAGTAATATTATGTGTTACTAGTAAACACTGCCTTGGTAGGTGTATTTTCCATATTAAATATCAGTAAGTAGTATTATGTGTTACTAGTAAACACTGCCTTGGTAGGTGTGTTTTCCGTATTAAATATCAGTAAGTAGTATTATGTGTTACTAGTAAGCACTGCCTTGGTAGGTGTATTTTCCATATTAAATATCAGTAAGTAGTATTATGTGTTACTAGTAAACACTGCATTGGTAGGTGTATTTTCTGTATTAAATATCAGTAATTAGTATTATGTGTTACTAGTAAACACTGCATTGGTAGGTGTATTTTCCATATTAAATATCAGTAAGTACTATTATGTGTTACTAGTAAACACTGCATTGGTAGGTGTATTTTCCATATTAAATATCAGTAAGTAGTATTATGTGTTACTAGTAAACACTGCATTGGTAGGTGTATTTTCTGTATTAAATATCAGTAAGTAGTATTATGTGTTACTAGTAAACACTGCATTGGTAGGTGTATTTTCCATATTAAATATCAGTAAGTACTATTATGTGTTACTAGTAAACACTGCATTGGTAGGTGTATTTTCCGTATTAAATATCAGTAAGTAGTATTATGTGTTACTAGTAAGCACTGCCTTGGTAGGTGTATTTTCCATATTAAATATCAGTAAGTAGTATTATGTGTTACTAGTAAACACTGCATTGGTAGGTGTATTTTCTGTATTAAATGTCAGTAAGTAATATTATGTGTTACTAGTAAACACTGCCTTGGTAGGTGTGTTTTCCGTATTAAATATCAGTAAGTAGTATTATGTGTTACTAGTAATCACTGCCTTGTAGGTGTATTTTCCATATTAAATATCAGTAAGTAGTATTATGTGTTACTAGTAAGCACTGCCTTGGTAGGTGTATTTTCCATATTAAATATCAGTAAGTGATTTTATGTGTTACTAGTAAGCTCTGCATTGGTAGGTGTATTTTCTGTATTAAATATCAGTAAGTAGTATTATGTGTTACTAGTAAACACTGCATTGGTAGGTGTATTTTCTGTATTAAATGTCAGTAAGTAATATTGTGTTACTAGTAAACACTGCCTTGGTAGGTGTGTTTTCCGTATTAAATATCAGTGAGTAATATTATGTGTTACTAGTAAGCACTGCATTGGTAGGTGTATTTTCTGTATTAAATGTCAGTAAGTAATATTATGTGTTACTAGTAAACACTGCCTTGGTAGGTGTATTTTCCATATTAAATATCAGTAAGTAGTATTATGTGTTACTAGTAAACACTGCCTTGGTAGGTGTGTTTTCCGTATTAAATATCAGTAAGTAGTATTATGTGTTACTAGTAAGCACTGCCTTGGTAGGTGTATTTTCCATATTAAATATCAGTAAGTAGTATTATGTGTTACTAGTAAACACTGCATTGGTAGGTGTATTTTCTGTATTAAATATCAGTAAGTAGTATTATGTGTTACTAGTAAACACTGCATTGGTAGGTGTATTTTCCATATTAAATATCAGTAAGTACTATTATGTGTTACTAGTAAACATTGCATTGGTAGGTGTATTTTCCATATTAAATATCAGTAAGTAGTATTATGTGTTACTAGTAAACACTGCATTGGTAGGTGTATTTTCTGTATTAAATATCAGTAAGTAGTATTATGTGTTACTAGTAAACACTGCATTGGTAGGTGTATTTTCCATATTAAATATCAGTAAGTAGTATTATGTGTTACTAGTAAACACTGCATTGGTAGGTGTATTTTCTGTATTAAATATCAGTAAGTAATATTATGTGTTACTAGTAAACACTGCATTGGTAGGTGTATTTTCCATATTAAATATCAGTAAGTAATATTATGTGTTACTAGTAAACACTGCATTGGTAGGTGTATTTTCTGTATTAAATATCAGTAAGTAATATTATGTGTTACTAGTAAACACTGCATTGGTAGGTATATTTTCCGTATTAAATATCAGTAAGTAGTATTATGTGTTACTAGTAAACACTGCCTTGGTTGGTATATTTTCTGTATTAAATATCAGTAAGTAATATTATGTGTTACTAGTGAGCACTGCATTGGTAGGTGTATTTTCTGTATTAAATATCAGTAAGTAGTATTATGTGTTACTAGTAAACACTGCATTGGTAGGAGTATTTTCCATATTAAATATCAATAAGTAGTATTATGTGTTACTAGTAAACACTGCATTGGTAGGTGTATTTTCCATATTAAATATCAGTAAGTAGTATTATGTGTTACTAGTAAACACTGCCTTGGTAGATATATTTTCCATATTAAATATCAGTAAGTAGTATTATGTGTTACTAGTAAACACTGCCTTGGTAGGTATATTTTCCATATTAAATATCAGTAAGTAGTATTATGTGTTACTAGTAAACACTGCCTTAGTAGGTGTATTTTCCATATTAAATATCAGTAAGTAGTATTATGTGTTACTAGTAAACACTGCATTGGTAGGTATATTTTCCGTATTAAATATCTGTAAGTAGTATTATGTGTTACTAGTAAACACTGCCTTGGTAGGTATATTTTCTGTATTAAATATCAGTAAGTAATATTATGTGTTACTAGTGAGCACTGCATTGGTAGGTGTATTTTCTGTATTAAATATTAGTAAGTAATATTATGTGTTACTAGTAAACACTGCATTGGTAGGTGTATTTTCCATATTAAAAATCAGTAAGTAATATTATGTGTTACTAGTAAGCACTACATTGGTAGATGTATTTTCTGTATTAAATATCAGTAAGTAGTATTATGTGTTACTAGTAAACACTGCATTGGTAGGTGTATTTTCTGTATTAAATGTCAGTAAGTAATATTATGTGTTACTAGTAAACACTGCCTTGGTAGGTGTGTTTTCCGTATTAAATATCAGTAAGTAGTATTATGTGTTACTAGTAAGCACTGCCTTGGTAGGTGTATTTTCCATATTAAATATCAGTAAGTAGTATTATGTGTTACTAGTAAGCACTGCCCTGGTAGGTGTATTTTCCATATTAAATATCAGTAAGTAATATTATGTGTTACTAGTAAGCACTGCATTGGTAGGTGTATTTTCCATATTAAATATCAGTAAGTAATATTATGTGTTACTAGTAAGCACTGCATTGGTAGGTGTATTTTCTGTATTAAATATCAGTAAGTAGTATTATGTGTTACTAGTAAACACTGCATTGGTAGGTGTATTTTCTGTATTAAATGTCAGTAAGTAATATTATGTGTTACAAGTAAACAATGCCTTGGTAGGTGTGTTTTCCGTATTAAATATCAGTAAGTAATATTATGTGTTACTAGTAAGCACTGCATTGGTAGGTGTATTTTCTGTATTAAATGTCAGTAAGTAATATTATGTGTTACTAGTAAACACTGCCTTGGTAGGTGTGTTTTCCGTATTAAATATCAGTAAGTAGTATTATGTGTTACTAGTAAGCACTGCCTTGGTAGGTGTATTTTCCATATTAAATATCAGTAAGTAGTATTATGTGTTACTAGTAAACACTGCATTGGTAGGTGTATTTTCTGTATTAAATGTCAGTAAGTAATATTATGTGTTACTAGTAAACACTGCCTTGGTAGGTGTGTTTTCCGTATTAAATATCAGTAAGTAGTATTATGTGTTACTAGTAAGCACTGCCTTGGTAGGTGTATTTTCCATATTAAATATCAGTAAGTAATTTTATGTGTTACTAGTAAGCACTGCATTGGTAGGTGTATTTTCTGTATTAAATATCAGTAAGTAGTATTATGTGTTACTAGTAAACACTGCATTGGAAGGTGTATTTTCTGTATTAAATGTCAGTAAGTAATATTGTGTTACTAGTAAACACTGCCTTGGTAGGTGTGTTTTCTGTATTAAATGTCAGTGAGTAATATTATGTGTTACTAGTAAGCACTGCATTGGTAGGTGTATTTTCTGTATTAAATGTCAGTGAGTAATATCATGTGTTACTAGTAAACACTGCCTTGGTAGGTGTATTTTCCATATTAAATATCAGTAAGTAGTATTATGTGTTACTAGTAAACACTGCCTTGGTAGGTGTGTTTTCCGTATTAAATATCAGTAAGTAGTATTATGTGTTACTAGTAAGCACTGCCTTGGTAGGTGCATTTTCCATATTAAATATCAGTAAGTAGTATTATGTGTTACTAGTAAACACTGCATTGGTAGGTGTATTTTCCATATTAAATATCAGTAAGTACTATTATGTGTTACTAGTAAACACTGCATTGGTAGGTGTATTTTCTGTATTAAATATCAGTAAGTAGTATTATGTGTTACTAGTAAACACTGCATTGGTAGGTGTATTTTCCATATTAAATATCAGTAAGTACTATTATGTGTTACTAGTAAACACTGCATTGGTAGGTGTATTTTCCGTATTAAATATCAGTAAGTAGTATTATGTGTTACTAGTAAACACTGCATTGGTAGGTGTATTTTCTGTTTTAAATGTCAGTAAGTAATATTATGTGTTACTAGTAAACACTGCCTTGGTAGGTGTGTTTTCCGTATTAAATATCAGTAAGTAGTATTATGTGTTACTAGTAAGCACTGCCTTGGTAGGTGTATTTTCCATATTAAATATCAGTAAGTAGTATTATGTGTTACTAGTAAGCACTGCCCTGGTAGGTGTAGTTTCCATATTAAATATCAGTAAGTAATATTATGTGTTACTGGTAAGCACTGCATTGGTAGGTGTATTTTCTGTATTAAATATCAGTAAGTAGTATTATGTGTTACTAGTAAAAACTGCATTGGTAGGTGTATTTTCCATATTAAATATCAGTAAGTAATATTATGTGTTACTAGTAAACACTGCCTTGGTAGGTGTATTTTCCATATTAAATATCAGTAAGTAATATTATGTGTTACTAGTAAACACTGCATTGGTAGGTGTATTTTCTGTATTAAATATCAGTAAGTAGTATTATGTGTTACTAGTAAACACTGCATTGGTAGGTGTATTTTCCATATTAAATATCAGTAAGTAATATTATGTGTTACTAGTAAACACTGCCTTGGTAGGTATATTTTCTGTATTAAATATCAGTAAGTAGTATTATGTGTTACTAGTAAACACTGCAATGGTAGGTGTATTTTCCATATTAAATATCAGTAAGTAGTATTATGTGTTACTAGTAAACACTGCATTGGTAGGTGTATTTTCCATATTAAATATCAGTAAGTAATATTATGTGTTACTAGTAAACACTGCCTTGGTAGGTGTATTTTCCATATAAAATATCAGTAAGTAGTATTATGTGTTACTAGTAAACACTGTATTGGTAGGTGTATTTTCCATATTAAATATCAGTAAGTAGTATTATGTGTTACTAGTAACACTGCATTGGTAGGTGTATTTTCCATATTAAATATCAGTAAGTAATATTATGTGTTACTAGTAAACACTGCCTTGGTAGGTGTATTTTCCATATTAAATATCAGTAAGTAATATTATGTGTTACTAGTAAACACTGCATTGGTAGGTGTATTTTCTGTATTAAATATCAGTAAGTAGTATTATGTGTTACTAGTAAACACTGCATTGGTAGGTGTATTTTCCGAATTAAATATCAGTAAGTAATATTATGTGTTACTAGTAAGCACTGCATTGGTAGGTATATTTTCCATATTAAATATTAGTAAGTAATATTATGTGTTACTAGTAAACACTGCATTGGTAGGTGTATTTTCCATATTAAATATCAGTAAGTAATATTATGTGTTACTAGTAAACACTGCATTGGTAGGTGTATTTTCTGTATTAAATGTCAGTAAGTACATGTAATATTATGTGTTACTAGTAAACACTGCCTTGGTAGGTGTGTTTTCCGTATTAAATATCAGTAAGTAGTATTATGTGTTACTAGTAAGCACTGCCTTGGTAGGTGTATTTTCCATATTAAATATCAGTAAGTAGTATTATGTGTTACTAGTAAACACTGCATTGGTAGGTGTATTTTCTGTATTAAATGTCAGTAAGTAATATTATGTGTTACTAGTAAACACTGTTTTGGTAGGTGTGTTTTCCGTATTAAATATCAGTAAGTAGTATTATGTGTTACTAGTAATCACTGCCTTGGTAGGTGTATTTTCCATATTAAATATCAGTAAGTAGTATTATGTGTTACTAGTAAGCACTGCCTTGGTAGGTGTATTTTCCATATTAAATATCAGTAAGTAATTTTATGTGTTACTAGTAAGCACTGCATTGGTAGGTGTATTTTCTGTATTAAATATCAGTAAGTAGTATTATGTGTTACTAGTAAACACTGCATTGGTAGGTGTATTTTCTGTATTAAATGTCAGTAAGTAATATTGTGTTACTAGTAAACACTGCCTTGGTAGGTGTGTTTTCCGTATTAAATATCAGTGAGTAATATTATGTGTTACTAGTAAGCACTGCATTGGTAGGTGTATTTTCTGTAATAAATGTCAGTAAGTAATATTATGTGTTACTAGTAAACACTGCCTTGGTAGGTGTATTTTCCATATTAAATATCAGTAAGTAGTATTATGTGTTACTAGTAAGCACTGCATTGGTAGGTATATTTTCCATATTAAATATTAGTAAGTAATATTATGTGTTACTAGTAAACACTGCATTGGTAGGTGTATTTTCCATATTAAATATCAGTAAGTAATATTATGTGTTACTAGTAAACACTGCATTGGTAGGTGTATTTTCTGTATTAAATGTCAGTAAGTAATATTATGTGTTACTAGTAAGTACTGCCCTGGTAGGTGTATTTTCCATATTAAATATCAGTAAGTAATATTATGTGTTACTGGTAAGCACTGCATTGGTAGGTGTATTTTCTGTATTAAATATCAGTAAGTAGTATTATGTGTTACTAGTAAACACTGCATTGGTAGGTGTATTTTCTGTATTAAATGTCAGTAAGTAATATTATGTGTTACAAGTAAACACTGCCTTGGTAGGTGTGTTTTCCGTATTAAATATCAGTAAGTAATATTATGTGTTACTAGTAAGCACTGCATTGGTAGGTGTATTTTCTGTATTAAATGTCAGTAAGTAATATTATGTGTTACTAGTAAACACTGCCCTGGTAGGTGTGTTTTCCGTATTAAATATCAGTAAGTAGTATTATGTGTTACTAGTAAGCACTGCCTTGGTAGGTGTATTTTCCTTATTAAATATCAGTAAGTAGTATTATGTGTTACTAGTAAACACTGCATTGGTAGGTGTATTTTCTGTATTAAATGTCAGTAAGTAATATTATGTGTTACTAGTAAACACTGCCTTGGTAGGTGTGTTTTCCGTATTAAATATCAGTAAGTAGTATTATGTGTTACTAGTAATCACTGCCTTGGTAGGTGTGTTTTCCGTATTAAATACCAGTAAGTAGTATTATGTGTTACTAGTAAGCACTGCATTGGTAGGTGTATTTTCTGTATTAAATGTCAGTAAGTATTATTATGTGTTACTAGTAAACACTGCCTTGGTAGGTGTGTTTTCCGTATTAAATATCAGTAAGTAGTATTATGTGTTACTAGTAAGCACTGCCCTGGTAGGTGCATTTCCATATTAAATATCAGTAAGTAGTATTATGTGTTACTAGTAAACACTGCATTGGTAGGTGTATTTTCTGTATTAAATGTCAGTAAGTAATATTATGTGTTACTAGTAAACACTGCCTTGGTAGGTGTGTTTTCCGTATTAAATATCAGTAAGTAGTATTATGTGTTACTAGTAATCACTGCCTTGGTAGGTGTATTTTCCATATTAAATATCAGTAAGTAGTATTATGTGTTACTAGTAAACACTGCCTTGGTAGATATATTTTCCATATTAAATATCAGTAAGTAGTATTATGTGTTACTAGTAAACACTGCCTTGGTAGGTATATTTTCCATATTAAATATCAGTAAGTAGTATTATGTGTTACTAGTAAACACTGCCTTAGTAGGTGTATTTTCCATATTAAATATCAGTAAGTAGTATTATGTGTTACTAGTAAACACTGCATTGGTAGGTATATTTTCCGTATTAAATATCAGTAAGTAGTATTATGTGTTACTAGTAAACACTGCCTTGGTAGGTATATTTTCTGTATTAAATACCAGTAAGTAATATTATGTGTTACTAGTGAGCACTGCATTGGTAGGTGTATTTTCTGTATTAAATATTAGTAAGTAATATTATGTGTTACTAGTAAACACTGCATTGGTAGGTGTATTTTCCATATTAAAAATCAGTAAGTAATATTATGTGTTACTAGTAAGCACTACATTGGTAGATGTATTTTCTGTATTAAATATCAGTAAGTAGTATTATGTGTTACTAGTAAACACTGCATTGGTAGGTGTATTTTCTGTATTAAATGTCAGTAAGTAATATTATGTGTTACTAGTAAACACTGCATTGGTAGGTGTATTTTCCATATTAAATATCAGTAAGTAGTATTATGTGTTACTAGTAAACACTGCATTGGTAGGTGTATTTTCTGTATTAAATGTCAGTAAGTAATATTATGTGTTACTAGTAAACACTGCCTTGGTAGGTGTGTTTTCCGTATTAAATATCAGTAAGTAGTATTATGTGTTACTAGTAAGCACTGCCTTGGTAGGTGTATTTTCCATATTAAATATCAGTAAGTAGTATTATGTGTTACTAGTAAGCACTGCCCTGGTAGGTGTATTTTCCATATTAAATATCAGTAAGTAATATTATGTGTTACTAGTAAGCACTGCATTGGTAGGTGTATTTTCTGTATTAAATATCAGTAAGTAGTATTATGTGTTACTAGTAAACACTGCATTGGTAGGTGTATTTTGTGTATTAAATGTCAGTAAGTAATATTATGTGTTACAAGTAAACACTGCCTTGGTAGGTGTGTTTTCCGTATTAAATATCAGTAAGTAATATTATGTGTTACTAGTAAGCACTGCATTGGTAGGTGTATTTTCTGTATTAAATGTCAGTAAGTAATATAATGTGTTACTAGTAAACACTGCCTTGGTAGGTGTGTTTTCCGTATTAAATATCAGTAAGTAGTATTATGTGTTACTAGTAAGCACTGCCTTGGTAGGTGTATTTTCCATATTAAATATCAGTAAGTAGTATTATATGTTACTAGTAAACACTGCATTGGTAGGTGTATTTTCTGTATTAAATGTCAGTAAGTAATATTATGTGTTACTAGTAAACACTGCCTTGGTAGGTGTGTTTTTCCGTATTAAATATCAGTAAGTAGTATTATGTGTTACTAGTAATCACTGCCTTGGTAGGTGTGTTTTCCGTATTAAATATTAGTAAGTAGTATTATGTGTTACTAGTAAGCACTGCATTGGTAGGTGTATTTTCTGTATTAAATGTCAGTAAGTAATATTATGTGTTACTAGTAAACACTGCCTTGGTAGGTGTGTTTTCCGTATTAAATATCAGTAAGTAGTATTATGTGTTACTAGTAAGCACTGCCTTGGTAGGTGTATTTTCCATATTAAATATCAGTAAGTAGTATTGTGTGTTACTAGTAAACACTGCATTGGTAGGTGTATTTTCTGTATTAAATGTCAGTGAGTAATATTATGTGTTACTAGTAAACACTGCATTGGTAGGTGTATTTTCCATATTAAATATCAGTAAGTAGTATTATGTGTTACTAGTAAACACTGCATTGGTAGGTGTATTTTCTGTTTTAAATGTCAGTAAGTAATATTATGTGTTACTAGTAAACACTGCCTTGGTAGGTGTGTTTTCCGTATTAAATATCAGTAAGTAGTATTGTGTGTTACTAGTACTAGTAAGCACTGCCTTGGTAGGTGTATTTTCCATATTAAATATCAGTAAGTAGTATTATGTGTTACTAGTAAGCCCTGCCCTGGTAGGTGTATTTTCCATATTAAATATCAGTAAGTAATATTATGTGTTACTGGTAAGCACTGCATTGGTAGGTGTATTTTCTGTATTAAATATCAGTAAGTAGTATTATGTGTTACTAGTAAACACTGCATTGGTAGGTGTATTTTCTGTATTAAATGTCAGTAAGTAATATTATGTGTTACAAGTAAACACTGCCTTGGTAGGTGTGTTTTCCGTATTAAATATCAGTAAGTAATATTATGTGTTACTAGTAAGCACTGCATTGGTAGGTGTATTTTCTGTATTAAATGTCAGTAAGTAATATTATGTGTTACTAGTAAACACTGCCCTGGTAGGTGTGTTTTCCGTATTAAATATCAGTAAGTAGTATTATGTGTTACTAGTAAGCACTGCCTTGGTAGGTGTATTTTCCATATTAAATATCAGTAAGTAGTATTATGTGTTACTTGTAAACACTGCATTGGTAGGTGTATTTTCTGTATTAAATGTCAGTAAGTAATATTATGTGTTACTAGTAATCACTGCCTTGGTAGGTGTGTTTTCCGTATTAAATATCAGTAAGTAGTATTATGTGTTACTAGTAATCACTGCCTTGGTAGGTGTGTTTTCCGTATTAAATACCAGTAAGTAGTATTATGTGTTACTAGTAAGCACTGCATTGGTAGGTGTATTTTCTGTATTAAATGTCAGTAAGTATTATTATGTGTTACTAGTAAACACTGCCTTGGTAGGTGTGTTTTCCGTATTAAATATCAGTAAGTAGTATTATGTGTTACTAGTAAGCACTGCCCTGGTAGGTGCATTTCCATATTAAATATCAGTAAGTAGTATTATGTGTTACTAGTAAACACTGCATTGGTAGGTGTATTTTCTGTATTAAATGTCAGTAAGTAATATTATGTGTTACTAGTAAACACTGCCTTGGTAGGTGTGTTTTCCGTATTAAATATCAGTAAGTAGTATTATGTGTTACTAGTAATCACTGTCTTGGTAGGTGTATTTTCCATATTAAATATCAGTAAGTAGTATTATGTGTTAATAGTAAGCACTGCCTTGGTAGGTGTATTTTCCATATTAAATATCAGTAAGTAGTATTATGTGTTACTAGTAAGCACTGCATTGGTAGGTGTATTTTCTGTATTAAATATCAGTAAGTAGTATTATGTGTTACTAGTAAACACTGCATTGGTAGGTGTATTTTCTGTATTAAATGTCAGTAAGTAATATTGTGTTACTAGTAAACACTGCCTTGGTAGGTGTGTTTTCCGTATTAAATATCAGTAAGTAATATTATGTGTTACTAGTAAGCACTGCATTGGTAGGTGTATTTTCTGTATTAAATGTCAGTAAGTAATATTATGTGTTACTAGTAAACACTGCCTTGGTAGGTGTATTTTCCATATTAAATATCAGTAAGTAGTATTATGTGTTACAAGTAAACACTGCCTTGGTAGGTGTGTTTTCCGTATTAAATATCAGTAAGTAGTATTATGTGTTACTAGTAAGCCCTGCCCTGGTAGGTGTATTTTCCATATTAAATATCAGTAAGTAATATTATGTGTTACTGGTAAGCACTGCATTGGTAGGTGTATTTTCTGTATTAAATATCAGTAAGTAGTATTATGTGTTACTAGTAAACACTGCATTGGTAGGTGTATTTTCTGTATTAAATGTCAGTAAGTAATATTATGTGTTACAAGTAAACACTGCCTTGGTAGGTGTGTTTTCCGTATTAAATATCAGTAAGTAATATTATGTGTTACTAGTAAGCACTGCATTGGTAGGTGTATTTTCTGTATTAAATGTCAGTAAGTAATATTATGTGTTACTAGTAAACACTGCCCTGGTAGGTGTGTTTTCCGTATTAAATATCAGTAAGTAGTATTATGTGTTACTAGTAAGCACTGCCTTGGTAGGTGTATTTTCCATATTAAATATCAGTAAGTAGTATTATGTGTTACTTGTAAACACTGCATTGGTAGGTGTATTTTCTGTATTAAATGTCAGTAAGTAATATTATGTGTTACTAGTAATCACTGCCTTGGTAGGTGTGTTTTCCGTATTAAATATCAGTAAGTAGTATTATGTGTTACTAGTAATCACTGCCTTGGTAGGTGTGTTTTCCGTATTAAATACCAGTAAGTAGTATTATGTGTTACTAGTAAGCACTGCATTGGTAGGTGTATTTTCTGTATTAAATGTCAGTAAGTATTATTATGTGTTACTAGTAAACACTGCCTTGGTAGGTGTGTTTTCCGTATTAAATATCAGTAAGTAGTATTATGTGTTACTAGTAAGCACTGCCCTGGTAGGTGCATTTCCATATTAAATATCAGTAAGTAGTATTATGTGTTACTAGTAAACACTGCATTGGTAGGTGTATTTTCTGTATTAAATGTCAGTAAGTAATATTATGTGTTACTAGTAAACACTGCCTTGGTAGGTGTGTTTTCCGTATTAAATATCAGTAAGTAGTATTATGTGTTACTAGTAATCACTGTCTTGGTAGGTGTATTTTCCATATTAAATATCAGTAAGTAGTATTATGTGTTACTAGTAAGCACTGCCTTGGTAGGTGTATTTTCCATATTAAATATCAGTAAGTAGTATTATGTGTTACTAGTAAGCACTGCATTGGTAGGTGTATTTTCTGTATTAAATATCAGTAAGTAGTATTATGTGTTACTAGTAAACACTGCATTGGTAGGTGTATTTTCTGTATTAAATGTCAGTAAGTAATATTGTGTTACTAGTAAACACTGCCTTGGTAGGTGTGTTTTCCGTATTAAATATCAGTAAGTAATATTATGTGTTACTAGTAAGCACTGCATTGGTAGGTGTATTTTCTGTATTAAATGTCAGTAAGTAATATTATGTGTTACTAGTAAACACTGCCTTGGTAGGTGTATTTTCCATATTAAATATCAGTAAGTAGTATTATGTGTTACTAGTAAGCACTGCATTGGTAGGTGTATTTTCTGTATTAAATGTCAGTAAGTAATATTATGTGTTACTAGTAAACACTGCCTTGGTAGGTGTATTTTCCATATTAAATATCAGTAAGTAGTATTATGTGTTACTTGTAAACACTGCATTGGTAGGTGTATTTTCTGTATTAAATGTCAGTAAGTAATATTATGTGTTACTAGTAAACACTGCCTTGGTAGGTGTGTTTTCCGTATTAAATATCAGTAAGTAGTATTATGTGTTACTAGTAATCACTGCCTTGGTAGGTGTGTTTTCCGTATTAAATACCAGTAAGTAGTATTATGTGTTACTAGTAAGCACTGCATTGGTAGGTGTATTTTCTGTATTAAATGTCAGTAAGTATTATTATGTGTTACTAGTAAACACTGCCTTGGTAGGTGTGTTTTCCGTATTAAATATCAGTAAGTAGTATTATGTGTTACTAGTAAGCACTGCCCTGGTAGGTGCATTTCCATATTAAATATCAGTAAGTAGTATTATGTGTTACTAGTAAACACTGCATTGGTAGGTGTATTTTGTGTATTAAATGTCAGTAAGTAATATTATGTGTTACTAGTAAACACTGCCTTGGTAGGTGTGTTTTCCGTATTAAATATCAGTAAGTAGTATTATGTGTTACTAGTAATCACTGTCTTGGTAGGTGTATTTTCCATATTAAATATCAGTAAGTAGTATTATGTGTTACTAGTAAGCACTGCCTTGGTAGGTGTATTTTCCATATTAAATATCAGTAAGTAGTATTATGTGTTACTAGTAAGCACTGCATTGGTAGGTGTATTTTCTGTATTAAATATCAGTAAGTAGTATTATGTGTTACTAGTAAACACTGCATTGGTAGGTGTATTTTCTGTATTAAATGTCAGTAAGTAATATTGTGTTACTAGTAAACACTGCCTTGGTAGGTGTGTTTTCCGTATTAAATATCAGTAAGTAATATTATGTGTTACTAGTAAGCACTGCATTGGTAGGTGTATTTTCTGTATTAAATGTCAGTAAGTAATATTATGTGTTACTAGTAAACACTGCCTTAGTAGGTGTATTTTCCATATTAAATATCAGTAAGTAGTATTATGTGTTACTAGTAAGCACTGCATTGGTAGGTGTGTTTTCCGTATTAAATACCAGTAAGTAGTATTATGTGTTACTAGTAAGCACTGCATTGGTAGGTGTATTTTCTGTATTAAATGTCAGTAAGTATTATTATGTGTTACTAGTAAACACTGCCTTGGTAGGTGTGTTTTCCGTATTAAATATCGGTAAGTAGTATTATGTGTTACTAGTAAGCACTGCCCTGGTAGGTGCATTTCCATATTAAATATCAGTAAGTAGTATTATGTGTTACTAGTAAACACTGCATTGGTAGGTGTATTTTCTGTATTAAATGTCAGTAAGTAATATTATGTGTTACTAGTAAACACTGCCTTGGTAGGTGTGTTTTCCGTATTAAATATCAGTAAGTAGTATTATGTGTTACTAGTAATCACTGCCTTGGTAGGTGTATTTTCCATATTAAATATCAGTAAGTAGTATTATGTGTTACTAGTAAGCACTGCCTTGGTAGGTGTATTTTCCATATTAAATATCAGTAAGTAGTATTATGTGTTACTAGTAAGCACTGCATTGGTAGGTGTATTTTCTGTATTAAATATCAGTAAGTAGTATTATGTGTTACTAGTAAACACTGCATTGGTAGGTGTATTTTCTGTATTAAATGTCAGTAAGTAATATTGTGTTACTAGTAAACACTGCCTTGGTAGGTGTGTTTTCCGTATTAAATATCAGTAAGTAATATTATGTGTTACTAGTAAGCACTGCATTGGTAGGTGTATTTTCTGTATTAAATGTCAGTAAGTAATATTATGTGTTACTAGTAAACACTGCCTTGGTAGGTGTATTTTCCATATTAAATATCAGTAAGTAGTATTATGTGTTACTAGTAAGCACTGCATTGGTAGGTGTATTTTCTGTATTAAATATCAGTAAGTAATATTATGTGTTACTAGTAAACACTGCCTTGGTAGGTGTGTTTTCCGTATTAAATATCAGTAAGTAGTATTATGTGTTACTAGTAATCACTGCCTTGGTAGGTGTGTTTTCCGTATTAAATATCAGTAAGTAGTATTATGTGTCACTAGTAAGCACTGCATTGGTAGGTGTATTTTCTGTATTAAATATCAGTAAGTAGTATTATGTGTTACTAGTAAACACTGCCTTGGTAGGTGTGTTTTCCGTATTAAATATCAGTAAGTAGTATTATGTGTTACTAGTAAACACTGCATTGGTAGGTGTATTTTCTGTATTAAATGTCAGTAAGTAATATTATGTGTTACTAGTAATCACTGCCTTGGTAGGTGTGTTTTCCGTATTAAATATCAGTAAGTAATATTATGTGTTACTAGTAAGCACTGCATTGGTAGGTGTATTTTCTGTATTAAATGTCAGTAAGTAATATTATGTGTTACTAGTAAACACTGCATTGGTAGGTGTATTTTCTGTATTAAATGTCAGTTAGTAATATTATGTGTTACTAGTAAACACTGCCTTGGTAGGTGTGTTTTCCGTATTAAATATCAGTAAGTAGTATTATGTGTTACTAGTAAGCACTGCCTTGGTAGGTGTATTTTCCATATTAAATATCAGTAAGTAGTATTATGTGTTACTAGTAAACACTGCATTGGTAGGTGTGTTTTCCGTATTAAATGTCAGTTAGTAATATTATGTGTTACTAGTAAACACTGCCTTGGTAGGTGTGTTTTCCGTATTAAATATCAGTAAGTAGTATTATGTGTTACTAGTAAGCACTGCCTTGGTAGGTGTATTTTCCGTATTAAATATCAGTAAGTAGTATTATGTGTTACTAGTAAACACTGCCTTGGTAGGTGTGTTTTCCGTATTAAATGTCAGTTAGTAATATTATGTGTTACTAGTAAACACTGCCTTGGTAGGTGTGTTTTCCGTATTAAATATCAGTAAGTAGTATTATGTGTTACTAGTAAGCACTGCCTTGGTAGGTGTATTTTCCATATTAAATATCAGTAAGTAGTATTATGTGTTACTAGTAAACACTGCATTGGTAGGTGTATTTTCTGTATTAAATGTCAGTAAGTAATATTATGTGTTACTAGTAAACACTGCCTTGGTAGGTGTGTTTTCCGTATTAAATATCAGTAAGTAGTATTATGTGTTACTAGTAATCACTGCCTTGTTTGGTGTATTTTCCATATTAAATATCAGTAAGTAGTATTATGTGTTACTAGTAAACACTGCCTTGGTAGGTGTATTTTCCATATTAAATATCAGTAAGTAGTATTATGTGTTACTAGTAAGCACTGCATTGGTAGGTGTATTTTCTGTATTAAATATCAGTAAGTAGTATTATGTGTTACTAGTAAACACTGCATTGGTAGGTGTATTTTCTGTATTAAATGTCAGTAAGTAATATTGTGTTACTAGTAAACACTGCCTTGGTAGGTGTGTTTCCGTATTAAATATCAGTAAGTAATATTATGTGTTACTAGTAAGCACTGCATTGGTAGGTGTATTTTCTGTATTAAATATCAGTAAGTAGTATTATGTGTTACTAGTAAACACTGCATTGATAGGTGTATTGTCTGTATTAAATGTCAGTAAGTAGTATTATGTGTTACTAGTAAGCACTGCCTTGGTAGGTGTATTTTCCATATTAAATATCAGTAAGTAATATTATGTGTTACTAGTAAACACTGCATTGGTAGGTGTATTTTCTGTATTAAATATCAGTAAGTAGTATTATGTGTTACTAGTAAACACTGCATTGGTAGGTGTATTTTCCATATTAAATATCAGTAAGTAGTATTATGTGTTACTAGTAAACACTGCATTGGTAGATGTATTTTCTGTATTAAATATCAGTAAGTAGTATTATGTGTTACTAGTAAACACTGCCTTGGTAGGTGTATTTTCCATATTAAATATCAGTAAGTAGTATTAATTGTTACTAGTAAACACTGCATTGGTAGGTATATTTTCCGTATTAAATATCAGTAAGTAGTATTATGTGTTACTAGTAAACACTGCCTTGGTAGGTATATTTTCTGTATTATATATCAGTAAGTAATATTATGTGTTACTAGTAAGCACTGCATTGGTAGGTGTATTTTCTGTATTAAATATCAGTAAGTTGTATTATGTGTTACTAGTAAACACTGCATTGGTAGGTGTATTTTCTGTATTAAATATCAGTAAGTAGTATTATGTGTTACTAGTAAATACTGCCTTGGTAGGTGTATTTTCTGTATTAAATATCAGTAAGTAGTATTATGTGTTACTAGTAAACACTGCATTTGTAGGTGTATTTTCCATATTAAATATGAGTAAGTAGTATTATGTGTTACTAGTAAACACTGCATTGGTAGGTGTATTTTCTGTATTAAATATCAGTAAGTAGTATTATGTGTTACTAGTAAACACTGCATTGGTAGGTGTATTTTCTGTATTAAATATCAGTAAGTAATATTATGTGTTATCAGTAAGTAGTATTATGTGTTACTAGTAAGCACTGCCTTGGTAGGTGTATTTTCCATATTAAATATCAGTAAGTAATATTATGTGTTACTAGTAAACACTGCATTGGTAGGTGTATTTTCTGTATTAAATATCAGTAAGTAGTATTATGTGTTACTAGTAAACACTGCATTGGTAGGTGTATTTTCCATATTAAATATCAGTAAGTAGTATTATGTGTTACTAGTAAACACTGCATTGGTAGATGTATTTTCTGTATTAAATATCAGTAAGTAGTATTATGTGTTACTAGTAAACACTGCCTTGGTAGGTGTATTTTCCATATTAAATATCAGTAAGTAGTATTAATTGTTACTAGTAAACACTGCATTGGTAGGTATATTTTCCGTATTAAATATCAGTAAGTAGTATTATGTGTTACTAGTAAACACTGCCTTGGTAGGTGTATTTTCCATATTAAATATCAGTAAGTAGTATTAATTGTTACTAGTAAACACTGCATTGGTAGGTATATTTTCCGTATTAAATATCAGTAAGTAGTATTATGTGTTACTAGTAAACACTGCCTTGGTAGGTGTATTTTCCATATTAAATATCAGTAAGTAGTATTATTTGTTACTAGTAAACACTGCCTTGGTAGGTGTATTTTCCATATTAAATATCAGTAAGTAATATTATGTGTTACTAGTAAACACTGCATTGGTAGATGTATTTTCCATATTAAATATCAGTAAGTAGTATTATGTGTTACTAGTAAGCACTGCATTGGTAGGTGTATTTTCTGTATTAAATATCAGTAAGTAGTATTATGTGTTACTAGTAAACACTGCATTGGTAGGTGTATTTTCCATATTAAATATCAGTAAGTAGTATTATGTGTTACTAGTAAACACTGCATTGGTAGGTGTATTTTCTATATTAAATATCAGTAAGTAGTATTATGTGTTACTAGTAAACACTGCATTGGTAGGTGTATTTTCCATATTTAATATCAGTAAGTAATATTATGTGTTACTAGTAAGCACTGCATTGGTAGGTGTATTTTCCGTATTAAATATCAGTAAGTAGTATTATGTGTTACTAGTAAACACTGCATTGGTAGGTGTATTTTCTATATTAAATATCAGTAAGTAGTATTATGTGTTACTAGTAAACACTGCATTGGTAGGTGTATTTTCCATATTAAATATGAGTAAGTAGTATTATGTGTTACTAGTGAACACTGCATTGGTAGGTGTATTTTCTGTATTAAATATCAGTAAGTAGTATTATGTGTTACTAGTAAACACTGCATTGGTAGGTGTATTTTCCATATTAAATATGAGTAAGTACTATTATGTGTTACTAGTAAACACTGCATTGGTAGGTGTATTTTCCATATTACATATCAGTAAGTAGTATTATGTGTTACTAGTAAACACTGCATTGGTAGGTGTATTTTCTGTATTAAAAATCAGTAAGTAGTATTATGTGTTACTAGTAAACACTGCATTGGTAGGTGTATTTTCCATATTAAATATCAGTAAGTAATATTATGTGTTACTAGTAAACACTGCATTGGTAGGTGTATTTTCAGTATTAAATATCAGTAAGTAGTATTATGTGTTACTAGTAAACACTGCATTGGTAGGTGTATTTTCCATATTAAATATCAGTAAGTAGTATTATGTGTTACTAGTAAACACTGCATTGGTAGATGTATTTTCTGTATTAAATATCAGTAAGTAGTATTATGTGTTACTAGTAAACACTGCCTTGGTAGGTGTATTTTCCATATTAAATATCAGTAAGTAGTATTAAATGTTACTAGTAAACACTGCATTGGTAGGTATATTTTCCGTATTAAATATCAGTAAGTAGTATTATGTGTTACTAGTAAACACTGCCTTGGTAGGTATATTTTCTGTATTAAATATCAGTAAGTAATATTATGTGTTACTAGTAAGCACTGCATTGGTAGGTGTATTTTCTGTATTAAATATCAGTAAGTTGTATTATGTGTTACTAGTAAACACTGCATTGGTAGGTGTATTTTCTGTATTAAATATCAGTAAGTAGTATTATGTGTTACTAGTAAACACTGCCTTGGTAGGTGTATTTTCTGTATTAAATATCAGTAAGTAGTATTATGTGTTACTAGTAAACACTGCATTTGTAGGTGTATTTTCCATATTAAATATGAGTAAGTACATGTAGTATTATGTGTTACTAGTAAACACTGCATTGGTAGGTGTATTTTCTGTATTAAATATCAGTAAGTAGTATTATGTGTTACTAGTAAACACTGCATTGGTAGGTGTATTTTCCATATTAAATATGAGTAAGTACTATTATGTGTTACTAGTAAACACTGCATTGGTAGGTGTATTTTCCATATTACATATCAGTAAGTAGTATTATGTGTTACTAGTAAACACTGCATTGGTAGGTGTATTTTCTGTATTAAAAATCAGTAAGTAGTATTATGTGTTACTAGTAAACACTGCATTGGTAGGTGTATTTTCTGTATTAAATATCAGTAAGTAATATTATGTGTTACTAGTAAACACTGCATTGGTAGGTGTATTTTCCATATTAAATATCAGTAAGTAATATTATGTGTTACTAGTAAACACTGCATTGGTAGGTGTATTTTCTGTATTAAATATCAGTAAGTAATATTATGTGTTATCAGTAAGTAGTATTATGTGTTACTAGTAAACACTGCATTGGTAGGTGTATTTTCCATATTAAATATCAGTAAGTAGTATTATGTGTTACTAGTAAACACTGCATTGGTAGATGTATTTTCTGTATTAAATATCAGTAAGTAGTATTATGTGTTACTAGTAAACACTGCCTTGGTAGGTGTATTTTCCATATTAAATATCAGTAAGTAGTATTAATTGTTACTAGTAAACACTGCATTGGTAGGTATATTTTCCGTATTAAATATCAGTAAGTAGTATTATGTGTTACTAGTAAACACTGCCTTGGTAGGTATATTTTCTGTATTAAATATCAGTAAGTAATATTATGTGTTACTAGTAAGCACTGCATTGGGAGGTGTATTTTCTGTATTAAATATCAGTAAGTTGTATTATGTGTTACTAGTAAACACTGCATTGGTAGGTGTATTTTCTGTATTAAATATCAGTAAGTAGTATTATGTGTTACTAGTAAACACTGCCTTGGTAGGTGTATTTTCTGTATTAAATATCAGTAAGTAGTATTATGTGTTACTAGTAAACACTGCATTTGTAGGTGTATTTTCCATATTAAATATGAGTAAGTAGTATTATGTGTTACTAGTAAACACTGCATTGGTAGGTGTATTTTCTGTATTAAATATCAGTAAGTAGTATTATGTGTTACTAGTAAACAATGCATTGGTAGGTGTATTTTCCATATTAAATATGAGTAAGTACTATTATGTGTTACTAGTAAACACTGCATTGGTAGGTGTATTTTCCATATTACATATCAGTAAGTAGTATTATGTGTTACTAGTAAACACTGCATTGGTAGGTGTATTTTCTGTATTAAATATCAGTAAGTAATATTATGTGTTACTAGTAAACACTGCATTGGTAGGTGTATTTTCCATATTAAATATCAGTAAGTAATATTATGTGTTACTAGTAAACACTGCATTGGTAGGTGTATTTTCTGTATTAAATATCAGTAAGTAATATTATGTGTTATCAGTAAGTAGTATTATATGTTACTAGTAAACACTGCCTTGGTAGGTGTATTTTCCATATTAAATATCAGTAAGTAGTATTATTTGTTACTAGTAAACACTGCCTTGGTAGGTTTATTTTCCATATTAAATATCAGTAAGTAATATTATGTGTTACTAGTAAACACTGCATTGGTAGATGTATTTTCCATATTAAATATCAGTAAGTAGTATTATGTGTTACTAGTAAGCACTGCATTGGTAGGTGTATTTTCTGTATTAAATATCAGTAAGTAGTATTATGTGTTACTAGTAAACACTGCATTGGTAGGTGTATTTTCCATATTAAATATCAGTAAGTAGTATTATGTGTTACTAGTAAACACTGCATTGGTAGGTGTATTTTCTATATTAAATATCAGTAAGTAGTATTATGTGTTACTAGTAAACACTGCATTGGTAGGTGTATTTTCCATATTTAATATCAGTAAGTAATATTATGTCTTACTAGTAAGCACTGCATTGGTAGGTGTATTTTCCGTATTAAATATCAGTAAGTAGTATTATGTGTTACTAGTAAACACTGCATTGGTAGGTGTATTTTCCATATTAAGTATCAGTAAGTAGTATTATGTGTTACTAGTAAGCACTGCATTGGTAGGTGTATTTTCTGTATTAAATATCAGTAAGTAGTATTATGTGTTACTAGTAAACACTGCATTGGTAGGTGTATTTTCCATATTAAATACCAGTAAGTAATATTATGTGTTACTAGTAAGCACTGCATTGGTAGGTGTATTTTCTTTATTAGATATCAGTAAGTAGTATTATGTGTTACTAGTAAGCACTGCATTGGTAGGTGTATTTTCTGTATTAAATATCAGTAAGTAGTATTATGTGTTACTAATAAACACTGCCTTGGTAGGTGTATTTTCCCTATTAAATATCAGTAAGTAGTATTATGTGTTACTAGTAAACACTGCCTTGGTAGGTGTATTTTCCATATTAAATATCAGTAAGTAGTATTATTTGTTACTAGTAAACACTGCCTTGGTAGGTGTATTTTCCATATTAAATATCAGTAAGTAATATTATGTGTTACTAGTAAACACTGCATTGGTAGATGTATTTTCCATATTAAATATCAGTAAGTAGTATTATGTGTTACTAGTAAGCACTGCATTGGTAGGTGTATTTTCTGTATTAAATATCAGTAAGTAGTATTATGTGTTACTAGTAAACACTGCATTGGTAGGTGTATTTTCCATATTAAATATCAGTAAGTAGTATTATGTGTTACTAGTAAACACTGCATTGGTAGGTGTATTTTCTATATTAAATATCAGTAAGTAGTATTATGTGTTACTAGTAAACACTGCATTGGTAGGTGTATTTTCCATATTTAATATCAGTAAGTAATATTATGTGTTACTAGTAAGCACTGCATTGGTAGGTGTATTTTCCGTATTAAATATCAGTAAGTAGTATTATGTGTTACTAGTAAACACTGCATTGGTAGGTGTATTTTCTATATTAAATATCAGTAAGTAGTATTATGTGTTACTAGTAAACACTGCATTGGTAGGTGTATTTTCCATATTAAATATGAGTAAGTAGTATTATGTGTTACTAGTGAACACTGCATTGGTAGGTGTATTTTCTGTATTAAATATCAGTAAGTAGTATTATGTGTTACTAGTAAACACTGCATTGGTAGGTGTATTTTCCATATTAAATATGAGTAAGTACTATTATGTGTTACTAGTAAACACTGCATTGGTAGGTGTATTTTCCATATTACATATCAGTAAGTAGTATTATGTGTTACTAGTAAACACTGCATTGGTAGGTGTATTTTCTGTATTAAAAATCAGTAAGTAGTATTATGTGTTACTAGTAAACACTGCATTGGTAGGTGTATTTTCCATATTAAATATCAGTAAGTAATATTATGTGTTACTAGTAAACACTGCATTGGTAGGTGTATTTTCTGTATTAAATATCAGTAAGTAGTATTATGTGTTACTAGTAAACACTGCATTGGTAGGTGTATTTTCCATATTAAATATGAGTAAGTAGTATTATGTGTTACTAGTAAACACTGCATTGGTAGGTGTATTTTCTGTATTAAATATCAGTAAGTAGTATTATGTGTTACTAGTAAACACTGCATTGGTAGGTGTATTTTCCATATTAAATATGAGTAAGTACTATTATGTGTTACTAGTAAACACTGCATTGGTAGGTGTATTTTCCATATTACATATCAGTAAGTAGTATTATGTGTTACTAGTAAACACTGCATTGGTAGGTGTATTTTCTGTATTAAAAATCAGTAAGTAGTATTATGTGTTACTAGTAAACACTGCATTGGTAGGTGTATTTTCCATATTAAATATCAGTAAGTAGTATTATGTGTTACTAGTAAACACTGCATTGGTAGGTGTATTTTCTGTATTAAATATCAGTAAGTAATATTATGTGTTACTAGTAAACACTGCATTGGTAGGTGTATTTTCCATATTAAATATCAGTAAGTAATATTATGTGTTACTAGTAAACACTGCATTGGTAGGTGTATTTTCTGTATTAAATATCAGTAAGTAATATTATGTGTTATCAGTAAGTAGTATTATGTGTTACTAGTAAACACTGCATTGGTAGGTGTATTTTCCATATTAAATATCAGTAAGTAGTATTATGTGTTACTAGTAAACACTGCATTGGTAGATGTATTTTCTGTATTAAATATCAGTAAGTAGTATTATGTGTTACTAGTAAACACTGCCTTGGTAGGTGTATTTTCCATATTAAATATCAGTAAGTAGTATTAATTGTTACTAGTAAACACTGCATTGGTAGGTATATTTTCCGTATTAAATATCAGTAAGTAGTATTATGTGTTACTAGTAAACACTGCCTTGGTAGGTATATTTTCTGTATTAAATATCAGTAAGTAATATTATGTGTTACTAGTAAGCACTGCATTGGGAGGTGTATTTTCTGTATTAAATATCAGTAAGTTGTATTATGTGTTACTAGTAAACACTGCATTGGTAGGTGTATTTTCTGTATTAAATATCAGTAAGTAGTATTATGTGTTACTAGTAAACACTGCCTTGGTAGGTGTATTTTCTGTATTAAATATCAGTAAGTAGTATTATGTGTTACTAGTAAACACTGCATTTGTAGGTGTATTTTCCATATTAAATATGAGTAAGTAGTATTATGTGTTACTAGTAAACACTGCATTGGTAGGTGTATTTTCTGTATTAAATATCAGTAAGTAGTATTATGTGTTGCTAGTAAACACTGCATTGGTAGGTGTATTTTTCATATTAAATATGAGTAAGTACTATTATGTGTTACTAGTAAACACTGCATTGGTAGGTGTATTTTCCATATTACATATCAGTAAGTAGTATTATGTGTTACTAGTAAACACTGCATTGGTAGGTGTATTTTCTGTATTAAATATCAGTAAGTAATATTATGTGTTACTAGTAAACACTGCATTGGTAGGTGTATTTTCCATATTAAATATCAGTAAGTAATATTATGTGTTACTAGTAAACACTGCATTGGTAGGTGTATTTTCTGTATTAAATATCAGTAAGTAATATTATGTGTTATCAGTAAGTAGTATTATGTGTTACTAGTAAACACTGCCTTGGTAGGTGTATTTTCCATATTAAATATCAGTAAGTAGTATTATTTGTTACTAGTAAACACTGCCTTGGTAGGTTTATTTTCCATATTAAATATCAGTAAGTAATATTATGTGTTACTAGTAAACACTGCATTGGTAGATGTATTTTCCATATTAAATATCAGTAAGTAGTATTATGTGTTACTAGTAAGCACTGCATTGGTAGGTGTATTTTCTGTATTAAATATCAGTAAGTAGTATTATGTGTTACTAGTAAACACTGCATTGGTAGGTGTATTTTCCATATTAAATATCAGTAAGTAGTATTATGTGTTACTAGTAAACACTGCATTGGTAGGTGTATTTTCTATATTAAATATCAGTAAGTAGTATTATGTGTTACTAGTAAACACTGCATTGGTAGGTGTATTTTCCATATTTAATATCAGTAAGTAATATTATGTGTTACTAGTAAGCACTGCATTGGTAGGTGTATTTTCCGTATTAAATATCAGTAAGTAGTATTATGTGTTACTAGTAAACACTGCATTGGTAGGTGTATTTTCCATATTAAATATCAGTAAGTAGTATTATGTGTTACTAGTAAACACTGCATTGGTAGGTGTATTTTCTGTATTAAATATCAGTAAGTAGTATTATGTGTTACTAGTAAACACTGCATTGGTAGGTGTATTTTCCATATTAAATACCAGTAAGTAATATTATGTGTTACTAGTAAGCACTGCATTGGTAGGTGTATTTTCTTTATTAGATATCAGTAAGTAGTATTATGTGTTACTAGTAAGCACTGCATTGGTAGGTGTATTTTCTGTATTAAATATCAGTAAGTAGTATTATGTGTTACTAATAAACACTGCCTTCGTAGGTGTATTTTCCCTATTAAATATCAGTAAGTAATATTATGTGTTACTAGTAAGCACTGCATTGGTAGGTGTATTTTCCATATTAAATATCAGTAAGTAATATTATGTGTTACTAGTAAGCACTGCATTGGTAGGTGTATTTTCTTTATTAAATATCAGTAAGTAGTATTATGTGTTACTAGTAAGCACTGCATTGGTAGGTGTATTTTCTGTATTAAATATCAGTAAGTAGTATTATGTGTTACTAGTAAACACTGCCTTGGTAGGTGTATTTTCCCTATTAAATATCAGTAAGTAATATTATGTGTTACTAGTAAGCACTGCATTGGTAGGTGTATTTTCCATATTAAATATCAGTAAGTAATATTATGTGTTACTAGTAAGCACTGCATTGGTAGGTGTATTTTCTTTATTAAATATCAGTAAGTAGTATTATGTGTTACTAGTAAGCACTGCATTGGTAGGTGTATTTTCTGTATTAAATATCAGTAAGTAATATTATGTGTTACTAGTAAACACTGCATTGCTACTTGTATTTTCCGTATTACATATCAGTAAGTAGTATTATGTGTTACTAGTAAACACTGCATTGGTAGGTGGATTTTCCGTATTAAATGTCAGTAAGTAGTATTATGTGTTACTAGTAACACTGCCTTGGTTGTTTTACTTTACGTGATGTCAGTAAGTAATATTCTGTTTTATCAGTAACATACAGTAGGAATTGTACTTTAAAACCTAATGAGATGTTGTAATAGAGACCTATTTACCTCTCGTATCAGGGCCCAAAGATGCTCCACACATTGTCAATAGGTTTCGTCCATGAAATAGACGCAACATAACGCACGCTAATAATTGAACTATTAAACAATAAAATGGGTTATTTGATTTTGTAATAAAGCACATTATTAGATTCAACTACAGGCACAGTATCACCGTTTTAGGGGGTTATCTCTATTTTATTTATTTATTTGTTTACTTATTTACTTATTTATTTATTCAGCAAAATGTTTTGACCCAAGACTCAGAGTACAAGGCCATTTACCCGTTGAAGAAAAGTTTCATAGCCCAGGAGAACAAGTGATATTTAGCTGTAGTGCTGGATATAGACGCGAAGGTGCTTTTAGTCTGAAATGCCAATTCGATGGCACGTGGAACGGTGATCTTCCAGTGTGTGTACAATGTATGTGTCTTTTGTATGTGTCTGAAAATTTAAATTAAATAATTCTCTTGCTATCACATTTGACTGAAACTGAAAGTATGTAATAAAAGTGTAGTTGTAAGTGTTTATAAGATTTACAAATCAGAAATACTAACAATACTAAATTAGCATGCGGTCTGACAGTGATCTAACACTGGTAGTGTTAGGCCAGACGTTTTTTATTCCTTGTTTCTTGAGTTCTTATAAGACAATTTTTTTGAGAAGGACGAAAACAAAAATTAATTCTTTTTTTTCATTAGATTTGTGTGATTCTCAAAGAATTGTAAGTGAGATCATTGATCAAAGAGAAGAAATGAAATAAAATTTTATTCCATGTATAACCTTGTTTCTCATCTGCGCGAGACTTCGGTACTTTGATCATGATACTCCCATGAAAATTCAACTTGGGGTTATGCGGCAGACGGAAAAGAAATGAAGATAAAAATAAGTTTTTTTTAGCAATTTTTTGCACTTACAAGTCGGCGGGTGCGAGAAATTACGCTGAAATAAAATTTTATTTTTATTTCATTTTCGGCTCCTGTTCATTCGGCGGGCTCGCGAAACAAGGGATAATAAAAGTTTGGCCTTATGGTGCATGAATATTATTTACACTTCGGTTACATTGTACTTTTTGTTCTTCTTCGAATTAATTGTTTTCTTGTTTTACTTTCATACCTTTTTTGTAGTTTGTGAAGGCGAATCATTGCCCGACCCAGAGCATGGCTATAGCAGATTGGATTATCAACAGTCGTTAGATGGAGGTACCATGGCAACGCAAACATATTATTGTTATTATGGATATGTATTGCAGCCTGCTGATGGTTCTATTGTAGAATGCTACGATGGTTCTTGGAGAGGTGATCCTCCAGACTGCATCCCATGTAAGTTAAAACATCTGGAGGGTACGAAGACTGTCACTATCCATGGTTGATATAGTTATTTGTATATTGGCCATAGATGATGTATTTTCCATGCATTATTTTGTGTCAAATAAAATATACTATACTACACTATAGCATAGATCACACACAGAGCAAACGGTATCGTAAATGTGAATTAAAGAATCAATATTACGATAACAAGCATTGTTTAGGTAACAATGTTGTGGCAAAATTTCGGTGCTAGACTCCAGCGTTCTTTGATTGGTTTTAATTTAATAATTGCATTACGACGTATTGTATTAGGACACAAAGCAGTGAAGCCATATGAGTAAACAGAATGTTTTTATGGGAATTGTCGATTACATCTCTACAGTAACCTGCTCTAGCAGCCACATTACAGTTCCAATTAATGGTGATATGATCAGGCCTAATGGAAGAAGAGGTTATTACACAGTCGGTGAGGTTGTACATTTCACCTGCAATGAGAACGATGTCATCGATGGTACAGACACATGTGAATGCAAATTTAATGGCCAATGGTCTTGTGACGTCCCAAAATGTTTATCAGGTTAGTAGCGAACATACAACGTGGTAAATTAAAGTCAAATCTGTCTAAAAGATTTAAAGTTAGCTGCCGTAACTACAAATGCCTATGTATGTTTTGATGATGAATTAATGTTGTATATGTGGAATTGGTGGTACTCACTAAAACGAAGGACCGCGAAGGACCGAAGGACCGAGCCGAAGGACCGAAGGACTTAAACGGGCGTAATGACTATCAACCGCTGATAAAAATAACGTTGATATACGTTGCATTTTGTCGGAGATTAATATGAACGAAGGACCTCAAATATATTATAAATATAATCGTGATTACGTGGCAAATATGAGCGAAGGACCGTGATTACGTGGCAAATATGAGCGAAGGACCTCGATTATATTATAAATATGAGCGAAGGACCACGTTTATATTATAAATATGAGCGAAGGACCACGTTTATATTATAAATATGAGCGAAGGACCATGAGTACGTTATAAATATGAGCGAAGGACCACGTTTATATTATAAATATGAGCGAAGGACCATGAGTACGTTATAAATATGAGCGAAGGACCACGTTTATATTATGAATATGAGCGAAGGACCTCGATTATATTATAAATATGAGCGAAGGACCACTATTATATTATAAATAAGAGCGAAGGACCATGATTACGTGATAAATATGAGCGAAGGACCTCGATTATATTATAAATATGAGCGAAGGACCATAATTAGGTGGCAAATATGAGCGAAGGACCTCGATTATATTATAAATATGAGCGAAGGACCACGATTATATAATAAAAAAAGAGCGAAGGACCATGAGTCCATTATAAATATGAGCGAAGGACCACGTTTATATTATAAATATGAGCGAAGGACCTCGATTATATTATAAATATGAGCGAAGGACCACGATAATATTATAAATAAGAGCGAAGGACCATGAGTCCGTTATAAATATGAGCGGAGGACCACGTTTATATTATAAATATGAGCGAAGGACCTCGATTATATTATAAATATGAGCGAAGGACCACGATTGTATTATAAATAAGAGCGAAGGACCATGATTACGTGGCAAATATGAGCGAAGAACGTCGATTATATTATAAATATGAGCGAAGGACCATGAGTACGTTATAAATATTAGCGGAGGACCACGTTTATATTATGAATATGAGCAAAGGACCTCGATTATATTATAAATATGAGCGAAGGACCACGATTATATTATAAATAAGAGCGAAGGACCATGATTACGTGATATATATGAGCGAGGGACCTCGATTATA
The DNA here is from genome assembly GCF_978046115.1 of Saccoglossus kowalevskii. NCBI lineage: Eukaryota > Metazoa > Hemichordata > Enteropneusta > Harrimaniidae > Saccoglossus > Saccoglossus kowalevskii. Next base: position 32,511,972 of record NC_140657.1, read on the forward strand.
TTATAAATATGAGCGAAGGACCATAATTACGTGGCAAATATGTGCGAAGGAACTCGATTATATTATAAATATGAGCGAAGGACCACGATTATATTATAAATAAGAGCGAAGGACCATGAGTACGTTATAAATATGAGCGAAGGACCACGATTATATTATAAATATGAGCGAAGGACCACGATTATATTATAAATATGAGCGAAGGACAACGATTATATTATAAATATGAGCGAAGGACCACGATTATATTATAAATATGAGCGAAGGACCACAATTACGTGATAAATATGAGCGAAGGACCACGATTATATTATAAATATGAGCGAAGGACCACGTTTATATTATAAATATGAGCGAAGGACCATGAGTACGTTATAAATATGAGCGAAGGACCTCGATTATATTATAAATATGAGCGAAGGACCATGATTACGTGGCAAATATGAGCGAAGGACCTCGATTATATTATAAATATAAGCGAAGGACCACGATTATATTATAAATAAGAACGAAGGACCATGAGTACGTTATAAATATGAGCGAAGGACCTCGATTATATTATAAATATGAGCGAAGGACCACGATTATATTATAAATATGAGCGAAGGACAACGATTATATTATAAATATGAGCGAAGGACCACGTTTATATTATAAATAAGAACGAAGGACCGTGAGTACGTTATAAATATGAGCGAAGGACCTCGATTATATTATAAATATGAGCGAAGGACCACGATTATATTATAAATATGAGCGAAGGACAACGATTATATTATAAATATAAGCGAAGGACCACGATTATATTATAAATAAGAACGAAGGACCATGAGTACGTTATAAATATGAGCGAAGGACCTCGATTTTATTATAAATATGAGCGAACGACCACGATTATATTATAAATATGAGCGAAGGACAACGATTATATTATAAATATGAGCGAAGGACCACAATTACGTGATAAATATGAGCGAAGGACCACGATTATATTATAAATATAAGCGAAGGACCACGATTATATTATAAATAAGAGCGAAGGACCATGAGTACGTTATAAATATGAGCGAAGGACCTCGATTATATTATAAATATGAGCGAAGGACCACGATTATATTATAAATATAAGCGAAGGACAACGATTATACAATAAATATGAGCGAAGGACCACGATTATATTATAAATATGAGCGAAGGACCACAATTACGTGATAAATATGAGCGAAGGACCACGATTATATTATAAATATGAGCGAAGGACCACGTTTATATTATAAATATGGGCGAAGGACCATGAGTACGTTATAAATATGAGCGAAGGACCTCGATTATATTATAAATATGAGCGAAGGGCCATGATTACGTGGCAAATATGAGCGAAGGACCTCGATTATATTATAAATATAAGCGAAGGACCACGATTATATTATGAATAAGAGCGAAGGACCTCGTTTATATTATGAATATGAGCGAAGGACCTCGATTATATTATAAATATGAGCGAAGGACCACGATTATATTATAAATATGAGCGAAGGACCACGTTTATATTATGAATATGAGCGAAGGACCACGTTTATATTATGAATATGTGCCGAAGGACCTCGATTATATTATAAATATGAGCGAAGGACAACGATTATATTATAAATATGAGCGAAGGACCACGTTTATATTATGAATATGAGCGAAGGACCTCGATTATATTATAAATATGAGCGAAGGACCACGATTATATTATAAATATGAGCGAAGGACCACAATTATATTATAAATATGAGCGAAGGACAACGATTATACTATAAATATGAGCGAAGGACCACGATTATATTATAAATATGAGCGAAGGACCACAATTACGTGATAAATATGAGCGAAGGACCACGATTATATTATAAATATGAGCGAAGGACCACGTTTATATTATAAATATGGGCGAAGGACCATGAGTACGTTATAAATATGAGCGAAGGACCTCGATTATATTATAAATATGAGCGAAGGGCCATGATTACGTGGCAAATATGAGCGAAGGACCTCGATTATATTATAAATATAAGCGAAGGACCACGATTATATTATGAATAAGAGCGAAGGACCACGTTTATATTATGAATATGAGCGAAGGACCTCGATTATATTATAAATATGAGCGAAGGACCACGATTATATTATAAATATGAGCGAAGGACCACGTTTATATTATGAATATGAGCGGAGGACCACGTTTATATTATGAATATGAGCCGAAGGACCTCGATTATATTATAAATATGAGCGAAGGACCACGATTATATTATAAATATGAGCGAAGGACCTCGATTATATTATAAATATGAGCGAAGGACCACGATTATATTATAAATATGAGCGAAGGACCACGTTTATATTATGAATATGAGCGAAGGACCTCGATTATATTATAAATATGAGCGAAGGACCACGATTATATTATAAATATGAGCGAAGGACCACGTTTATATTATGAATATGAGCGAAGGACCTCGATTATATTATAAATATGAGCGAAGGACCACGATTATATTATAAATAAGAGCAAAGGACCATGATTACGTGATAAATATGAGCGAAGGACCTCGATTATATTATAAATATGAGCGAAGGACCATGATTACGTGGCAAATATGAGCGAAGGACCTCGATTATATTATAAATATAAGCGAAGGACCACGATTATATTATGAATAAGAGCGAAGGACCACGTTTATATTATGAATATGAGCAAAGGACCTCGATTATATTATAAATATGAGCGAAGGACCACGTTTATATTATGAATATGAGCCGAAGGACCTCGATTATATTATAAATATGAGCGAAGGACCACGATTATATTATAAATATGAGCGAAGGACCACGTTTATATTATGAATATGAGCGAAGGACCACGATTATATTATAAATATGAGCGAAGGGCCATGATTACGTGGCAAATATGAGCGAAGGACCTTGATTATATTATAAATATAAGCGAAGGACCACGATTATATTATGAATAAGAGCGAAGGACCACGTTTATATTATGAGTATGAGCGAAGGACCTCGATTATATTATAAATATGAGCGAAGGACCACGATTATATTATAAATATGAGCGAAGGACCACGTTTATATTATGAATATGAGCGAAGGACCACGTTTATATTATGAATATGAGCCGAAGGACCTCGATTATATTATAAATATGAGCGAAGGACCACGTTTATATTATGAATATGAGCGAAGGACCTCGATTATATTATAAATATGAGCGAAGGACCACGATTATATTATAAATATGAGCGAAGGACCACGTTTATATTATGAATATGAGCGAAGGACCTCGATTATATTATAAATATGAGCGAAGGACCACGTTTATATTATGAATATGAGCGAAGGACCTCGATTATATTATAAATATGAGCGAAGGACCACGATTATATTATAAATATGAGCGAAGGACCACGTTTATATTATGAATATGAGCGAAGGACCTCGATTATATTATAAATATGAGCGAAGGACCACGATTATATTATAAATATGAGCGAAGGACCACGTTTATATTATGAATATGAGCGAAGGACCTCGATTATATTATAAATATGAGCGAAGGACCACGATTATATTATAAATAAGAGCAAAGGACCATGATTACGTGATAAATATGAGCGAAGGACCTCGATTATATTATAAATATGAGCGAAGGACCATGATTACGTGGCAAATATGAGCGAAGGACCTCGATTATATTATAAATATAAGCGAAGGACCACGATTATATTATGAATAAGAGCGAAGGACCACGTTTATATTATGAATATGAGCAAAGGACCTCGATTATATTATAAATATGAGCGAAGGACCACGTTTATATTATGAATATGAGCCAAAGGACCTCGATTATATTATAAATATGAGCGAAGGACCACGATTATATTATAAATATGAGCGAAGGACCACGTTTATATTATGAATATGAGCGAAGGACCACGATTATATTATAAATATGAGCGAAGGACCACGATTATATTATAAATAAGAGCGAAGGACCATGATTACGTGATAAATATGAGCTAAGGACGTCGATTATATTATAAATATGAGCGAAGGACCATGATTACGTGGCAAATGTGAGCGAAGGACCTCGATTATATTATAAATATGAGCGAAGGACCACGTTTATATTATGAATATGAGCGAAGGACCTCGATTATATTATAAATATGAGCGAAGGACCACGATTATATTATAAATAAGAGCGAAGGACCATGATTACGTGATATATATGAGCGAAGGACCTCGATTATATTATAAATATGAGCGAAGGACCATAATTACGTGGCAAATATGAGCGAAGGACCTCGATTATATTATAAATATGAGCGAAGGACCACGATTATATTATAAATAAGAGCGAAGGACCAATATTACGTGGCAAATATGAGCGACGGACCTCGATTATATTATAAATATGAGCGAAGAACCACGATTATATTATAAATAAGAGCGAAGGACCATGATTACGTGGCAAATATGAGCGAAGGACCTCGATTATATTATAAATATGAGCGAAGGACCACGATTATATTATAAATAAGAGCGAAGGACCATGATTACGTGGCAAATATGAGCGAAGGACCGTGATTACGTGGCAAATATGACCGAAGGACCTCGATTATATTATAAATATGAGCGAGGGACCACGTTTATATTATAAATATGAGCGCAGGACCACGTTTATATTATAAATATGAGCGAAGGACCATGAGTACGTTATAAATATGAGCGAAGGACCACGTTTATATTCTGAATATGAGCGAAGGACCTCGATTATATTATAAACTTGTGCGAAGGACCACGATTATATTATAAATAAGAGCGAAGGACCATGATTACGTGATAAATATGAGCGAAGGACCTCGATTACATTATAAATATGAGCGAAGGACCATAATTACGTGGCAAATATGAGCGAAGGACCTCGATTATATTATAAATATGAGCGAAGGACCACGATTATATTACAAATATGAGCGAAGGACCTCGATTAGTTTATAAATATGAGCGAAGGACCACGATTATATTATAAATATGAGCGAAGGACCATGAGTCCGTTATAAATATGAGCGAAGGACCACGTTTATATTATAAATATGAGCGAAGGACCTCGATTATATTATAAATATAAGCGAAGGACCACGATTGTATTATAAATAAGAGCGAAGGACCATGATTATGTGGCAAATATGAGCGAAGAACCTCGATTATATTATAAATATGAGCGAAGGACCATAATTACGTGGCAAATATGAGCGAAGGACCTTGATTATATTATAAATATGAGCGAAGGACCATGAGTCCGTTATAAATATGAGCGAAGGACCACGTTTATATTATAAATATGAGCGAAGGACCTCGATTATATTATAAATATAAGCGAAGGACCACGATTGTATTATAAATAAGAGCGAAGGACCATGATTATGTGGCAAATATGAGCGAAGAACCTCGATTATATTATAAATATGAGCGAAGGACCATAATTACGTGGCAAATATGAGCGAAGGACCACGATTATATTATAAATATGAGCGAAGGACCACGTTTATATTATAAATATGAGCGAAGGACAACGATTATATTATAAATATGAGCGAAGGACCACGATTATATTATAAATATGAGCGAAGGACCTCGATTATATTATAAATATGAGCGAAGGACAACGATTATATTATAAATATGAGCGAAGGACCACGATTATATTATAAATATGAGCGAAGGACCACAATTACGTGATAAATATGAGCGAAGGACCACGATTATATTATTAATATGAGCGAAGGACCAAGTTTATATTATAAATATGAGCGAAGGACCATGAGTACGTTATAAATATGAGCGAAGGACCTCGATTATATTATAAATATGAGCGAAGGACCATGATTACGTGGCAAATATGAGCGAAGGACCTCGATTATATTATAAATATAAGCGAAGGACCATGATTATATTCTAAATAAGAGCGAAGGACCATGAGTACGTTATAAATATGAGCGAAGGACCTCGATTATATTATAAATATGAGCGAAGGACCACGATTATATTATAAATATGAGCGAAGGACAACGATTATATTATAAATATGAGCGAAGGACCACGATTATATTATAAATTTGAGCGAAGGACCACAATTACGTGATAAATATGAGCGAAGGACCACGATTATATTATAAATATGAGCGAAGGACCACGTTTATATTATAAATATGAGCGAAGGACCATGAGTACGTTATAAATATGAGCGAAGGACCTCGATTATATTATAAATATGAGCGAAGGACCATGATTACGTGGCAAATATGAGCGAAGGACCTCGATTATATTATAAATATAAGCGAAGGACCACGATTATATTCTAAATAAGAGCGAAGGACCATGAGTACGTTATAAATATGAGCGAAGGACCTCGATTATATTATAAATATGAGCGAAGGACCACGATTATATTATAAATATGAGCGAAGGACAACGATTATATTATAAATATGAGCGAAGGACCACGATTATATTATAAATATGAGCGAAGGACCACAATTAAGTGATAAATATGAGCGAAGGACCACGATTATATTATAAATATGAGCGAAGGACCACGTTTATATTATAAATATGAGCGAAGGACCATGAGTACGTTATAAATATGAGCGAAGGACCTCGATTATATTATAAATATGAGCGAAGGACCATGATTACGTGGCAAATATGAGCGAAGGACCTCGATTATATTATAAATATAAGCGAAGGACCACGATTATATTATAAATAAGAACAAAGGACCATGAGTACGTTATAAATATGAGCAAAGGACCTCGATTATATTATAAATATGAGCGAAGGACCACGATTATATTATAAATATAAGCGAAGGACCACGATTATATTATAAATAAGAGCGAAGGACCATGAGTACGTTATAAATAAGAGCGAAGGACCTCGATTATATTATAAACATGAGCGAAGGACCACGATTATATTATAAATATGAGCGAAGGACAACGATTATACTATAAATATGAGCGAAGGACCACGATTATACTATAAATATGAGCGAAGGACCACGATTATATTATAAATATGAGCGAAGGGCCATGATTATATTATGAATAAGAGCAAAGGACCACGTTTATATTATGAATATGAGCGAAGGACCTCGATTATATTATAAATATGAGCGAAGGACCACGATTATATTATAAATATGAGCGAAGGACCACGTTTATATTATGAATATGAGCGAAGGACCTCGATTATATTATAAATATGAGCGAAGGACCACGATTATATTATAAATATGAGCGAAGGACCACGATTATATTATAAATATGAGCGAAGGGCCATGATTATATTATGAATAAGAGCAAAGGACCACGTTTATATTATGAATATGAGCGAAGGACCTCGATTATATTATAAATATGAGCGAAGGGCCATGATTATATTATGAATAAGAGCAAAGGACCACGTTTATATTATGAATATGAGCGAAGGACATCGATTATATTATAAATATGAGCGAAGGACCACGATTATATTATAAATATGAGCGAAGGACCACGTTTATATTATGAATATGAGCGAAGGACCTCGATTATATTATAAATATGAGCGAAGGACCACGATTATATTATAAATATGAGCGAAGGACCACGATTATATTATAAATATGAGCGAAGGACAACGATTATATTATTAATATGAGCGAAGGACCAAGTTTATATTATAAATATGAGCGAAGGACCATGAGTACGTTATAAATATGAGCGAAGGACCTCGATTATATTATAAATATGAGCGAAGGACCATGATTACGTGGCAAATATGAGCGAAGGACCTCGATTATATTATAAATATAAGCGAAGGACCATGATTATATTCTAAATAAGAGCGAAGGACCATGAGTACGTTATAAATATGAGCGAAGGACCTCGATTATATTATAAATATGAGCGAAGGACCACGATTATATTATAAATATGAGCGAAGGACAACGATTATATTATAAATATGAGCGAAGGACCACGATTATATTATAAATATGAGCGAAGGA